>NC_090940.1:576526265-576842448 GCF_040938575.1 Ambystoma mexicanum
TATTTCCCTTTGTTTTTGTATTTGCAACGACAATAGTTGCCACATTTGTGTCTTTGAAATTGTAAAATTTGTGCATGAAGATCACTATTTGTGGATTCTGATGGAATTTCACAAGTGACATATTTTTCAATAAACTGTAAAACAGTGGCTTCAATGTCTTGACCAAATTTAGGAGCATCTTTAATCCATAAAAGCATGTGGATATGTGGTGCTCCTCTGGCTTGGTATTCTTTTCTCAAAAAGAAGTGTTGCACTTCTCCAAGGGGAGGAACAGTTTTATTACAAATAAAATGTAGCATAGCAATGAAGCGATGGTGAAAATATCTTGAAACATTAACAGGATCCAAAGAACAAAGTTCTCCTGGTGTTAGTATATCTATGTTTGTTTTGTTTTTGTTTGATATGCGTAGGAAATCATGTAAATCTTCCCATGCATATTCTGCACAACTTAATGTAACAAACCAAGGTTTCTGATCATACAACATACATCTCCATGACGTCGAAACCAGTACTCTTTAGTACCACACATATTTGCTAACAGATTTGTAATATTTGATTGTAAAACCTCATCCTTTTGTTGCACTTTTTGTAATAATTGTGTAGCTGTCATATTTTGAAAGTGTGATCCTGATTTTAATATGTGTGCAACTCCCTAGCATAAAGTTCACTTTCAAAGAGTAGGTGGAATATGTATTCCACATTTTGTCTAAATCTGGGATCTTCAGAATACATCCATAATGAGCAGTATTCTGATGTTGATATTTGAATAGGTCTATCATCGCACCTTTCTCCTTTGCTGGCAGGAAAGAGTAGAGGAAAAGCACGTGCTTCTATACTTTTTTCCCATATGCTGATTGGTGATCCTTTTGTTTGACGCATTTGGTACGTTTCCAGTGCATCTTCTATGGTGTCATTAGAGTGCAAAGGATGAATTGTATAATGGTCTAAAGTATTTGATATTGTAGCAGGATCTAGGAGCTCAAATTGACCAGTTTCCTGTGTTTCTTGAATTATTTCAGTTGTATCCTTCAAGTTTTCTTCAAATTAATTTCTTTGTAATATTCATTATTCTCTTTAAGATATTGCAAGGCTTGTCTAACTTTATGTAAATCTACCAGCTGTTGCCATATTTTTTTGTCTTTTGTAGGTTCTCCATTTACTAAGATAATTAAAGATTGCTGCATTGGACGTTGCACTCATAGAGTATGCACATTTTCTTTTAGATCTAATGGTAAATAAACTACTTTTCCACAAATGCCTTTTACCAATTCAAAGGGAGGCAATTTTGCTGTTTTTGGTTGTAGGCATATTATTGCTTGAAATGGGTGCACTGTTTGAATTATGATGCTCTCATATAAATTAAGTTGTTGTAGGGTTTTTGGTAATTGGTATAATTCCAAATTATTTGTGATAGCATGTGAAGGAGTTTGGTTGTTGTCAAGTTTTGTAGTGCAGTAACTGCAAAGTATTAAGGGGTCAGTTATTTCGTATTTGTTTTCTGCTATAAGGTAGAGAGCTAATTCAAACCATTTAGAATCTTCATTGTCTTCTATTTTATATGATAGGTCTAAAGTTTTTGTGTTACTTTTATAAAAAGTTCGGCGGCAACATACACATACATGGTTTGGTACTTCAGCTGATGTACTTTTAAATTTTAGTATTTCTTTTTTGTATGTGTTTAGCAAAAGGTTGCCATGTGTAGAATTGTTGTGTCATGAACTTCAGATCACGCCCCTTTTGGACCTCCTGGTCCTTGTCTCAACGGGGCTTACATTCCGTTCTACTTCCAACATGGCTGTCCAGAGCTGAAGCCCTTGCTCGCTCCATGTGCTGAACGCGGCGTGATCTATTTATAGACCATGCCTTCCGCGGCTCCGCGTGTCTCAATGCTATTGCAGAGTAGCCTCAGATGTGTGTTCATAGCTCGCGGTATTGTTTCCCTTGTCCCAGTGCTATTACCCGCTCCTGACCCTTTCCCCCTTCCTGATTCCGAGCATTACTAGCTTTTCCCAGACTCCTGGATTCCTGGACTCCACGTTCCCGGAACTAAACGCAACCTGGAACCAAGTCGAGACTCGAGCAGCACTGTTCAAGACCAGGAGTGTTTGCAAGAAGGCAGCGATCAAAGACACCGGCAAACACCGGACCCAGGTGAGAAGGGGGGAACTCCTTGACAGTTTGAGACGCCACCCGATCGAACCTAAAAACTCGATGGAAGCCGCCGTGCAGGACTTAATGCGATGCATGCAGGAATTATCAACCGAGTTCCAAAATCTTAAGGGGGAAAACGCTGCGCTCAAACAATTGGGATCATCCCCGGATTCTGCTACAAAGGAGGGTGCCCTGTTGGGCGGTATTGTTGACAAGTATGATAGTTCGGCAAGAACACTTCGCGGATTCCTGGATTCATGCCTGGTTCACTTTACCTTTAAGCCTTACTATTTCTCGACTCCTAGGGCTAAGGTGGGTTTCATCATATCCCACTTCTCCGGCAACGCCTTAACTTGGGCAACACCCCTTGTTAACTCCGGCGATGCCCTCCTAGATGACTATGATGGGTTGATATAGGCCCTTAAAGGCATGTTTTACCTTCCAGAGCAGGTCTATACTGCCCAAGAACGCTTGCTGGACTTTCAACAGGGCTCCCAAGATATGCTCACCTATGTGACCAGATTTAAACAATTGGCTAAAGAAGCAGACTGGTCCTCTGAGGCTAGTTTTACCCTGTTCAGGAGAGGCCTGAACGATGAGATCCAGGATGAACTGGCCAGGGTGGCTCGACCAAATTCATTCCAAGCACTAATGGACCTGGCCTTACAAATAGACTTTCGCATTCCTGGAAAGGAAGGCTGAAAAGAAGAAATCCAGGGAAAACTCACCCAAGATGTCCTTTGAGCGCACAGCCAGAACGGACGCAAACTCAAGCCCAGCCCCAGAACTAGAACCCATGAAAATTGTAGCCTTTTGTGGACCCATATCACCTCAAGAAAGGTTGAGAAGGATTCATACGGGTTTGTGTATGTATTGTGCTTCAGACAAACATTTGGTCAGGTAATGTCCTCTGGCACCTCCTCGGCATTCGGGAAACGCCAGCTCCTGATCTTAAATGGAGCAGAGATTCGGGAGAGAGATGTTTGCTCCACATCAATTCCATCCTTGAACTCTCCTGGACAAAACAAACTGGTCGTTCTCCAGGCATTTCTTTCACCCACGAAGAGTAAGACCTGCCCCATTCTGGCCTTGGTTGACTGTGGAGCTATGGGAATCTTCATAGATCAGGAATGGGTTGTCAGTCATCAAATCCCATATGAGGCACGAAGCACCATGCAGCCTGTGGAAGCCATCGATGGAAGACCCCTCAGTTCAGGGCCAATAAGCCTACAGACCAAGGAAATCCAGCTCTCAATAAACCACCATCAAGAGCTACTCAGATTCGATATCATTAAGTCTGCCCACTACTCCATGGTATTGGGTATGCCCTGGTTACAAAAACACAATCCGTATATAAACTGGACAGCAGGATCACTATTTCTAGGGTCGGAGTTTTGTATGTCTCATTGTCTATCCCTGGAACTTCCTTTAATACCCCCTGAGGAACCACCTAAGGAGCAAGAAACTCCACTCATGGTTTCAAATATAATACAGGTTCCGGAGGCTTACCAAGGATTCGCCGATGTCTTTTCCACTGCCATAGTCCAGGCCTTACCTCCACACAGACCTGAAGACTGCGCAATTGAAACGGAACCCTCGGCAGTGATCCCTTTCAGTAGGATGTTTATCCTTTCCGAACCTGAGAAAAAGGCTCTCAAAGAATATCTGGATACAAACCTTGAAAACGGTACCATAAGACCTTCAAAGTCACCAGCAGGCACATCATTGTTCTTTGTTCCTAAGAAAGACACCCAGGAACTTAGACCTTGCCTCGATTATCGTGGCCTAAATCAATGGACTCTTAAGGACCGATACCCACTACCCTTGATATCGGATATCCTGGAAGCAGTGAGAGGCGCAGTAATATTCACCAAATTGGATCGCACGGGTGCCTACCATTTGATCCATATACGGGAAGGAGACGAGTGGAAGACCGCCTTTAGAACACCCTTTGGCCACTACGAGTACCTGGTCATGCCCTTTGGACTAGCCAACGCCCCAGCAGTATGCCAACGTTTTATGGATAGGGTGTTCTCTGACATGTTGTTCCTCTTCGTCATTGTCTATTTGGACGACATATTGATTTTTTCCAAAGACCCTCTGAAGCATGAAGGACATGTAAAGGCAGTTCTACAAAGACTCCAGGAACATCATCTCTTAGCGAAGCCTGAAACATGTTTGTTTCACGTTACCTCTGTGCACTATCTGGTATTTTTCCTTAGTCCAGAGGGGATTGGCATGGATCCTTCAAAAGTAAAGGCCATTCTCGCATGGCCTACTCCCACGTCCGTGAAACAAATCCAATCCTTCCTAGGACTAGCCAATTTCTACCGAAAGTTCATAGCCACCTTTTCCGAGATTTGACCTATAGTGGCACTGCTAAAGAAGGATACCCCTTTTGTCTGGTCAACATTGCAAGAAACTGCATTCCAGCGTTTGAAGACTGAGTTTACACAAGCTCCTATTTTGGCTCAACCCGATACAAGTCGACCCTTTTTAGTGGAAACGGATGCCTCTAATTACGCTATAGGAGCAGTGTTGAAGCAGAAAATGGAGGACGACTTGGAACACCCCGTTGCTTATCTTTCAAGAACCTTAACTCCAAGTGAAACACACTACTCTGTCCTGGAAAAGGAACTGTTAGCCATTCGTCAAGCCTTCACTGAATGGCGACACCTACTTCTGGGAGCCAGACATCCTGTCCAAGTCCGTACTGATCATCGAAACCTTCAGATTCTACAGTCACTGGAGTGCAGGAACAGTCGTCAGGCACGTAGGGCCTACTTTTCTGCCCACGATCTTCGTAGGCCAAGCAGTTAATCTCCTGGAAGAAGTCCGATCGCAAACCCAATCCTCAAAAATATGGAAGGACATTTCAAGAAGAAACCAGTGGAAATTAAGAGCCAAGGAAAGGCTACTTATTCAAGGACAATGCACTGCTCATTCCTACACGGAAGTTACAGCAGAAAATAATAAACCTTTGTAATGACACACTCCATTCTGGGCACCGAGGTATCACAAACACCCTCTGTCTTATAAAGAGACAGTTCTGGTGGCCTAAAATGAAGTCTGACGTACTACAATACATCCAGGCTTGTATGACCTGTGCCCAAAATAAACATGATAACAAAAGACCGGCGCGTCTTCTTCTGCAGCCTACTCTACCCTCTAAACCATGTGACATCATTGCTAGAGACTTCATAGTGGAGTTACCACCTTCCCGAGGATATACTACCATCATGGTCACCATAGATTTGTTTACCCATATGGCCCATTTTACGCCACTGATGAAACTACCCTCCTCTTCAGAGCTAGCTGGAATATTTCTGGAACACATATTCCGACTACATGGGCTTCCTTCCAAGATTATATCTGACTGGGGTCCCCAATATATTTCACTATTCTGGAAACACCTCTGTCGGGTTCTAGGAATCCAATTTGCCCTCTCTTCGGGATACCACCCCCAAACCAACGGAGCCACAGAACGTGCAAATCAGACCCTGGAACAATATCTCCAATGTTTCGCCACCAAGGCCCAGGATGACTGGTCTCTCCTGATACCCGTTGCGCAATTCGCTTACAACAACTCCGAACACTCAGCGCTACAGACCAGCCCTTTTTATTGTAGTCAAGGGTTCCATCCATCGGTTTTACCCTCGGTTCTTCCTTACCCTACACCAGTACCTACTGTTAACTCCTGGATCGAAATTCAACATTCCCCGGGAGGCTAAAGAACACTTAATGAAAGCCAGATTACAGACCAAGAAGTATGCGGATTCCAAGAGAAGACCAGGTCCTTCCTATATGGTCTGTGACCGAGTGTGGTTGTCATCAAAACTACTCCCCCGACACTTGCGACCAAACAAGCTGGCTCCCCGCTATTATGGTCCATTTCCCATCAAGGAGATTATCAATCCAGTCTCATATCGAATCAAGCTACCTGACTCCTGGAAAAGAATTCATCCAGTCTTTCACACATCCCTATTGAAGCCCTACATCCAATCCTCTCGAAAATCCAGTAGACCTCCTCCTCTACTGGTTGACAACCAACTGGAATATGAGGAGTCCCGGATTTGTGACTCCAGGCATAAGCGGGGCCATCTTCAATACCTAGTGGAGTGGAAAGGATATCCTCCTAGCGAAAGGACCTGGGAACCTGTTTCAACTATCAAGGCTCTTCGGTTGCTCAGAAGATTTCACCTAATACACTCGGGCAAACCTGGAGGAAAAGGTTTTCGGAGGAAGCATGCTGTCATGAACTTCAGATCACGCCCCTTTTGATCCTCCTGGTCCTTGTCTCAATGGGGCTTACATTCCGTACTACTTCCAACATGGCCGTCCAGAGCTGAAGCCCTTGCTCGCACCATGCGCTGAACGCAGCATGATCTATTTATAGACCACGCCTTCCGCGGCTCCGTGCGTCTCAATGCTATTGCAGAGTAGCCTCAGACGTGTGTTCGTAGCTCGCGGTATTGTTTCCCTTGTCCCAGTGCTATTACCCGCTCCTGACCCTTTCTGCCTTCCTGATTCCGAGCATTACTAGCTTTTCCCAGACTCCCGGATTCCTGGACTCCGCGTTCCCGGAACTAAACGCAACCTGGAACCAGACGAGACTCGAGCAGCAGTGTTCAAGACCAGGAGTGTTCACAAGAAGGCAGCGATTGAAGACACTGGCAAACACCGGACCCAGGTGACTCCTTGACATGTTGCTAATTTGGTTTAAAGCTATTTCATTCTGTAAATGGCTTTCACTTGCAAAATATTGTTTCTGGATATAGTCAATTTCTTGAAGTAGGTCTTTCGCTGTACCATGTAGATGAATGTTATTTAAATTTGCTAGTGCTAAAGCAGGACTTTTAGCATAGTACAGTTTATAGACTAGATTTCTTATAGTTGAATGATGTGTTGATATTCTTTTGATATCATGGAAAGTGATTTTACAAGAAGGTCCTGTAATGCAGGCCAATGAATGTCCTTGTAGTCCTGTGTATTTGCGCACTGGACAGGTATCCATATTTTGCAGTAGTTTAATTTTGATTTTCTCTTTGCTTTTTACATATTGATTGAGGAATTGGCGTAAAGACTTGAAAAATTGTTTGGGAATGTTACATATTGACGTGCATGGCCATTTGTACACTAGACATTCTGATTCAGTTGAATGGAAGGGTAATTCTAAGTTTTTAGGGCATATTTTTGTAATGAGTACTTCTTGTTCCATTATGGTATTATTAACTTTTTCATAACCTTGACCACTGCTATGTATGGCTATTGTATTTGTTTGGTTTTGTTTGTACGCTTCTTCATTAAAGTATGGTTCTGTGCTCGTAGTGTGATTCCATTCACCTCCGCAGATACTTAAGAAGTTCTTTCTTTTGACATTTGGTTTATTGTGAAGTCTTTTTTGTAATTTAGTTATTAGTTTTGTTAGTGGTTTCATTTTGTTTAACGCTAAAATAAATAACTTTCTTTTGAGAATAATTGCACTGTCTATCAACGCTTCTAAGATTAATTTCCTACGAAAGGTTTTAAGCATTGAACCTGATTTCTCTCTTGTTTTTATAATATTTTGAAGGACTTTTTGGCTAAAATACTTTTCTTGGTATGCTTACTTTGCACTATATTAAAATTTAAAGAAGCAGTTTTATCTGTAGTGATAGCTGATTTTCTGTTAATTGTTTTTTGGTTTGTTTTACATTTTGATAGAGGAGGCAAAGTTTTTGTACTTGAAACTTCTTGTGTTTCAGTAAATGACTGTATTAGCTGTTTTGTTTCAACTTTTTTTAATAAATTCTGCTAGAGATGGATGCTTATGTTGCACACTTTTATTTTCATTTGCTCTACTTCTGCGTTGCTTTCTACGGACTTGACTTTTGGTAGGCATTCTTTAGGGTCTGTTGAAAAAAATAAAGATGGTATGGGTTGGAGTGTTCTACAATGTATGAGTGATGTGTGCATGAGTGTTTGAGTAAGATGATGTATGTAATGGTGTGTGATTGTGCATTGGGAACTACAACTAGTGGGGATGGGTATTCTTCAATTAATATGTTCCTAAACTCAGGTTCAGATGACAATAAAAAATATGCTAGTGATGTGCAGAAGTATAAATAGTAAATCTAATGTATACAATTAAAACAGTTGTTTGTTCTATAATATGAAAATTCTAGCGGTTGAGTTGGGTAATTTGTGTGTCCAAAAATAGGAATTTGTGTGCCATTTTGGCTGTAAATCGCTGTTTAAGACATGGGGATTTTTGGACAGAATGGTGCACAATCTCTATTTTTAGGCACAGAAATAGCATGAATTAACTTTACAGTATGTTTGAGTAATAATACAAATATTATGGTGATATTCTACTTACTTTTTTGTAAAATGAACAGGTTAATTCTAAGCTCTTCTTTGTTCTTTAAATTCGGCTGCTTCTTTTCAGGAGAATGGTCTTCACTGCAATTGTAAAAGAAACAAATTAGTAATTTTGTTTGTATATAGCACTGTTTTTAATTTAGATATTGATTTTTTTAATTGAAATCCTCAGCGCCTTCCTAAAAACCATTAAAACTATCTTATTTACATAAGATACGTCGCACCAGTTCAATACATATGATATGTTCTTAATGAACAAATTGTATTGCAATGACTAACTGTAACAAACAGAATATCTTTACTATGTCTTGTGAAATTCATAATGTACCACTGAATACCACTATTTCTGTAACTAAGCTGTTCTAGGTAATAGTGCCTCAATGTCATGCTTAAATAAAAGTAATTAAAAAAAATAAATAGATAAAAATATGTAATTGTATAAGTATTATTTTTTGAGATTTGAAAATAGAGTGTGCATGCATGCAATTTTGTTTGAATATATGTAGTCTATACATTTCATTTAAAAAATGTTAGTTTACCATGATTTGAGTGTGTGTGTATAAAGAAAGTAAATAGTATAAAGGTTTATAAGTGACAGTTGATTTTAGGAAATTGGAAAAAAATACAGTAGATTAATTTTTCAGATTACACAAGCTAAAAGTCAGTTTGAAAATGTGTTCATGTACTGTACAGAAAATATGCATACCTGTAGTTTGTGTTCATGCATATGGATATGCATGGAGTTGCAAGTAGAAGTCTTGGAAACTTGTACAGTATTTCTTGTAGATGGTGCTTGCCAATGATATGACACTTGTACTCAGAGAAATTCACAGTACATTTGCAGTGCTGATCTATGATGATGCAGTTAGATGTACAGGTCTTGAATGTGATTGGTGCATGGTCATGTGATTTCTTAGCTACATACAATGAGGGAATGGCACAGAGAGTGAAGTAGAAATGGTAGAAGGGCTGTTCATGTTACGATATGTCCGCGGACATGGCGGTAGTTCGCGGACATTGGGAGTTACATCCGGGGATTTTTGGGTTCAGAAGTTATGCAAATGAGCATGAGCACTGAAAGGGATTGGTCAGGAAAGTTTAGTGGGTGTGTTGTGCCAGGAGAGAGTTTCTCAGATATTCTTTTTGCTGAGAGAACAACAGATAGCTATGGTTTTGTGTTTCAGAAAACAGATTGTCTGGATTTTGGGAGATTCGTGGATACATTGGTTGAAGGTGCATGCAGAAGGCTGTGGAGTAGCTGTAGATCTTGGATTTCCACATGTGGAAGTACACTGGCATGGAGTACGTGGAATGAAGTGGTTGGACTTGCTACCTCTGTGTGCTACTTTGGAGACAGAGCAACATCCAGACATAATTTTAATTCATTGTGGAGGGAACGGTTTAGGACATGTGACTGGAATTGTTTTGCAATTTGCTATGAAAGAAGGACTCGGGAAGGTCATGGACATGTTTCTTAATTCTCAAGTGATATTTTCACGTATTGCGCAGAGACAAATGTGGCTTCGTTCTTCTTCATTAGGTCCACAAATGGAAAAAGCAAGGCGCAATGTTAATAAGGATGTTTGTGCCTTTCTAAGAGATTTTGGCATGCCCTCTTTTCACAATGAAAATATTATGTTTCGTAGTACTTACATTTTTCGCAGGGATGGAGTCCATCTTACTTATGCTGGCAATCAGATTTTTCTGAGAAATGTACAAAATGCATTGCGACTTTTTTTTAGAAATACAGCATCCATTTTGAAGTAGGTGTTAAGTCTTTATAATTTTTGACATACAAACACCTCCCAAAGGCTCTTTTCAGAGCCACCACTTCCTCCCAGAGAAAAATGCAATGGTTATAATAGGGTAGCACCCCAATTTTTTGAATTTTCGCGAACTGTCCGCGGACTTCTAAGAAATACAAAGGGCCCTGCTTCATTTATCTTCACTTCTATTTTTTAACTGTGAAAGGCGGCTCTGAAAACAGCCTTATTTTTCTTTGATTTTTGTTATTTAGTATTTGTTTTTGGTTTTTTATACACGACACACTAGGAGAGGAGGGGAAAGGAGGGTAAAGGGGGGACACCAACCACAGGGATAAGAAAGGGCGAGCTGAGAGAGGAAGATGTAGAGTGGGTTTTATTTGGGTAGTGAGCAGGTCTTCTCGTGCTCTGAGACGATAGTCTCAAAAGCACTCCGAAGTCACTCCCTTCTGCAGTGTACTGTGTCACAGTACATACATACAACTGTGACCCTCGAAAGGTAAGGGTCATCAGAATTCTGTATGGCCTGTGAGGCAGCTTGAGGAAGACGCTGTCCCACAGAGGTGGTCCTTGTGGTGATAGGATCAGAAACGGAGGATGAAGTAGAGGAAATCAACCTACAACGTTCTTCTCAAGGTACAACCTTGCGAATAGCCCCAGAGTGAAATGACCTCAGGTGTCGCTTCATGGTCGTGGTGCCAAGCTGTACGAACCATGCTTTCCGCGACTGAGTATCATTTTGCACTCATTGCAGATAACACGGTTCGCATGAGCCTTAGGACCATTCCCATAAATGGTAAACAACCGCCACACCCAAGACTCACGCCTTGTGCGGGTAGTAGGGATTTCCTCTACCTCATTCTCGTCATCCTCTTCTTCCTCCTCTGCATCCTCACTCCTGTTCCCCTCTTCAGGCCCTTGGGAAGGTGGTGGTGGTGGAGGGGGTGGGGGTGGTGCTGAGGCAGACACAGCACCAAGTGGCAGCAGTGGAGCCACAGAAGCCATCAGGTTGAAGATGGAAATCTGCAGGTTGCAGCAAAAATCTCTGTGCTCTGTAGAATAGCCAGAAACACAATGAGAATAAGCTCTTGGGTTTTGTCTTTTATAGGGGTGCTTGTGCGCGGTCCGCGGAAATGCGCGCTGTCCACGGACTGATCGAACACAAAAACAGGTTCAAAAGGTTTCAAAAAGTATGTATAAACTTATAATTAGTATGTGGGACTTGTGCTATGGTGAGTTTTTATTGGAAAATATTGTGGATTACTTGAAAATGTACTTTTAAATTGTTCGGGGACATGAACAGTGTCCTCATTCAGAACACGCGATCAGTGTGGGCGTGGTCACATGGTCACTTCACGAATATGTTCGCGAAGGAAGCGGCTGTCCGTAGGACACCAAATGTACGGGCATTGGTTTGCGCATGCGCGTTGATGTTCTACAGACACTGTTCGGGTCCTGAAGTAATTAAAAGTGCATCAGACGTCAAAAAACAGTTACGGACAGGCGTTTGTTCTTAGAACAGTGTCAACTTGCTTGTGAACAATACGGACAGAAATAGCGTCCTCAGAAAACCTCCATTTTCATTTCTTTACGAACATTTCAGGACACCGCGTGTGTTCTTAGAACAGTTTCAACTTGCTAACGAACAGTACGGACAGGTATAGTGTTCTTCAGGACACCTCCATTTCTGTTTATTTACAAACATTTCAGAACACCAATTGTGTTCTTAGAACAGTTTCAACTTGCTAATGAACAGTACAGACATGTATAGTGTTCTTCAGGACACCTCCATTTTCGTTTATTTACGAACATTTCAGAACACCAATTGTGTTCTTAGAACAGTTTCAACTTGCTAACGAATAGTATGGACAGGTATAGTGTTCTTCAGGACACCGCCATTTTCATTTATTTACGAACATTTCCCGACACCACGTGTGTTCTTAGAACAGTTTGAACTTGCTAGTGAACAGTACGGACAGGTATAGTGTTCTTCAGGACAGCTGCATTTTCGTTTACTTACGAACATTTCAGAACACCCGCGCTGTCCGCAGACACCTACATTGTTTTTTTTTTTTAAACGGAAACTAATTACAACTCAATATACAAATTTCACTTTATTTAACATATATTAATAATTTATGACAGAGAAGGTGAGGCAGAAACGGAAACAAAAACAGGAGAATTAGGGGTTTCAACATGATTGGTATCAGGTGAAGAAGAGATAGAAGTCTCATCAAAACGTTTTGGGTTATGGAGAGAGTTTGGGGATAATTGACTGGGATATGGTGAGGGGGGACAAGTACATGTGGGGCAAAGGTATGACGTTTTTGTTTTAAAATGATCTTCAACAAAAGTTTTCAAATTATTAAAATTGGTCAACAATAAATCCATTTTTTATTTTATGCTTTCAAGTGTGTTTTCCATAACAGCTTCTTCAGAGGTATTTTCTATTTTGGTATGCTCTGTACAAAACAAAATATATATGTTAAATGTATATAAAATAATAATAATTAAATGGTTTATATTGTAAAGTGTTTACCATTAGTTTCACTATCTTGTGACATTTCCTCATGTGGGAAATGCTGCTCTAGCCATTCCAGAGTACTAGACATTTCTGTGAGAAAAAAAAAGATATTATATTTTTTTTAATCTAATACAGAAAGTTTATAAATATATGAGTAAAATGAAGTACACTTACTATTTCAGGTAAAATATGTTCTAAGTACTGTGTAGGTCTGGTGTTGTTCTTAGTTCTGTAGTGTCTGTGAGGTAATTATGTTGGAAGCCAATTTATCTTCTTCTGGTATATTCCATTTTAGAACATATTGGGCCTCATTACGACCCAGGCGGAAAGTTACTGCCTGGGTCGTACCTTTACCACCATGGCGTAAACTACGTTTACGCCATGGTGGTTGGCGGACTTACCGCCCCATTCCGAGGTTGGCGGGGCGGTAAGTCCCCAATCCCCATTTACCCTTCCCCATTCCCATTTTTGCCCCATAGGGCATAATGGGAGTGGGGAAGGCGTTAATTACGCCACCGTAAATTACGGTGGCGTAATTAACAACAAGGTCCCTTAGCGCCATGGATTTTAACACCTGCTAAAAGCAGGTGTTAAATCCTCCATGGCGCTAAGGGACCTCGGAATCAGGCGGTAAGGGTCGGCGCTGTTTACGCCACCGTAAACCCCTTACCGCCTGGGTCCTAATGAGACCCATTGTATTTAAATGAATGGTTAGTGTGTTACATATATGGGTTACATTTCTTATGTATTACTACATATAATGTGTATGTGTGTTGCTTTTTGAAATTGTTAAATGTTCCTATGTTATGATATAACAATCAAACATACCCCCCCAGAGTTTTTAGGTAGTGGTACTGTTCTCCGAACATGTCCGCGGACATTGAAAGAGTTCGCGGACATCAAGTTCAGCAGAAGAGGTTCAGTATGTTCCATATTACATGTACATAAAGTCAAAGTTATTATTGTTAAGTTGTGCTACTAAAAACCTATGAAATTCAGTGAAAAAACTTTGTTAAAGGGACGTTATGGTTAAGTTGCCCTACTAAAAACCTATGAAATTCAGTGAAAAAATGTTGTTAAAGGGACGTTATGCTTAAGTTGCGCTACTAAAAACCTATGAAATTCAGTGAAAAAACGTTGTCAAAGGGACGTTATGGTTAAGTTGCGCTACTAAAAACCTATGAAATTCAGTGAAAAATCTTTGTTAAAGGGACGTTATGGTTCCAAGTAAAACCGAAAAACCCTTGAAATTCGCCAGTTATGGTAAGCTAAGCAACCATAACTCGCGCCACCACCGTGCACTGCTAAGACTAACACCCACAACATCAAAGATGACATCACAAATGTCATTGATGACATCACTGATGACATCACATGTGTATGTACTTTTCATGAAATATGTGTGCACGGGATTCTTATTATAATGTTTCGAAAAAAGTGTCAAGGATCATTGCAATAAATATCATACCCTAATTAGTGCATTGAACGATGCATTGATATAAATAGCATTCTATTATGGGGTTCTATCTAGTATACTAAGCTACTCATGCAGAAACATAACATAACATTACATAATTGCATTACTATAGACAAAACACAAAGACACAAGAACACATACCAATATGGGTATATACAGGGAAAGTGAGGTTAGCAAAAAAGCACAAGTAGTAGCAGAAACAATTCATAACTTAACTGATTATTTTCATGCAAATACATTATTGCTCTGTTTCAAAGCTGCTATTTACCCTATGTATATGTATCACTTGATGTGATTGGACCCTAAGGAAAGTAGTGAGAGTACAATGTATACAAATATGACCATATACAGGGAAAGTACAGCCATGAAAAAACAACAGAACTGTCAGAAAGCGCTCATAAGTCTATTGATTATCTTTATGCACAAAAAGGATTGCTGTCTTTCAAGCTTGTGTCTTCCCGTATGTATATGTTTCATATGATGTGACTGGACTTTGAGGGAATTACTGTAAGAACCTACTTGAAGGATAAGTCTACAAATAAAATAAAATGTTTAGTTTCTGACTGTTACTTAAGAAAACCATGTGGCCTAGATATGTCAGCAAAAGGAAAAAAGAGTGAGCCAGACATGTGATGTCATCAGTGATGTCATCAATGACATGTGTGATGTCATCTTTGATGTCGTGGGTGTTAGTCTTAGCAGTGCACGGTGGTGGCGCGAGTTATGGTCGCTTATCTTACCATAACTGGCGAATTTCAAGGGTTTTTCGGTTTTACTTGGAACCATAACGTCCCTTTAACAAAGATTTTTCACTGAATATCAAAGGTTTTTAGTAGCGCAACTTAACCATAACGTTCCTTAAAAAAGTTTTTTCACTGAATATAATTATATTTATCGGTATCACACAGGGTCTCTCAGGTCATACTATTTTGCATTTTTTTAAATTGACAATCCCTTCTTGAATTCCTTATCTCACAGTGTGAAGAAACTGATTGATAAAAAATGTAACACTCATCAGGGGTGCACAACTGGTTTATCTGAAGGGCCGGATGTAATTGGCAAACCTGTGGTGGCCCGGACTCTGTAAGGGGTTCCAGTAGGCATTTTGCGCCATAAAAATATCAAAATGAATTGAGAGAAAAGGCGCCTTCTGAAATATACTCATTACAGGACTTTCTCAGAACATTAAGAAATAGAACAATAAAGTTAATATTTAATGGTAACATATGGACATGTTTGTTAGAAGAAAGAACTTGAGGCCCGTGGTTAACAAAACAAGGATGCTGACAAAATAACCACGCCGGCTGAGGTGTACTGTTTGCCTAGCTATTATTGTTTCATTTTTGGAGCGTTTTAAAAATGACACTGCAGTTTCACTTACCCTTTTAACATGTTCCATGCCAACTGTCATGCTGCATCATAACTACAATACCAAACATGTAACACAGTCATCTGAAGAAAAACACTATATTTTGTTTGAGATGCTGTCCCATTAAAAAGTAAGTATTGTGTGCTTTAGGAATTTACAGAATTTGCAAACACTTTTTGTCCAGAAATCAAGGCTGAATTTCTTTTTCATGGTACAAATTAAGCAATGGCTACATTGAAGAATGTTTTTGTTTCACTCAGTCTGGCGATTCTGTTACCTTAGATGTATAAAAATGACCAAGAATTAAGTTGCCAGCCTCTTATATCTGTGTTGCTTTGTTTGGTCCAGAAATGACTGGAAAAGGGCTGCACCTTGTTTTGAACTCCTCTGCCCTGGAAGGGCATAAATCATGATGTGAAGGGCCACATTGTTGTTATGTTGTGCACCCTTGCTCTATATAGTGAGCAAGCATCACACTGGAGTGAGTGTCCCTAGAAAGGAGTGCTGAAGTGCCACCTTTCTAAAAGACCCTTGTCAGGTATTGCGCTTGCCTGGTGCTGGTTACCCACTGACACGAAGGAGGGGAGGATGAAGCACACTGTCTGTGGTGGGACTGAGTGTTGTGTAGGTAAGGGCGGTCCGCTCTGGATGCCACTCTGCTTGTGTACTAGAACATGAGTCTAGTGAAGTCAGGAGAACTTTTCCCCAAATACAAAGGGGAAAAACCCCTAAAGCGAAAATACCCTTTTTTGTATCCAGAGTACTATAATATTCCGAATGCAGCAGGAGGCTGGTAATGAAAAGTAAAGGAGCAGCAGAACTGTTATAAAAAGTATATAAGGAGTAAGGCCAGGAGGAAGGGAGACAGAACCAAGTAAGAGTACTTTTAGCTAAGATCTAACAGCAATTGCATGCACCGGGCCATGCACACCAGTGTTTGAAATAGTCCCTCAGCAGGATGTTGGGAGTGATGTGACAGTGTCGAGGCCGATGGGAGCAAAGCCATCTTGGATGTGGCAAGAAAGATACAGATGGATACAAGTCAGCCATCTTGGAATGGGCAATCGACTGACTAAAACAATAGTACAAGCAAGATGCCCCGCTCACCGCCACCTTTGTCACAATGTCCAACGGTGAGCTTGGGCCACTCTGAGAGTATGCCTCCTGCAAAACGATCACTGGCTGCATAGCTTTTCCAGGGAACAAGATACTGAAGTCGACCACAGTGGTATCTAGAGTCACAGATACTTGAGACTTCATATTCTGGTGCGCTGTTTAGCATAATTGGAATGGGAGACTTCTTTTTCATGGTCAGAGAGGGATAATAGGTTTTTAGCAATGATACTTGAAACACTGGGTGTATTCTTTTCAAAGTCTGAGGTATTGTAGACAGAAGGCTACAGGATTCATCTTTTTTATGATCCGAAATGGACCGTCGTAACAAGGCGATAGCTTGGATGGACAGAGATATTTAAGCAAGTATTTTGAAGACAGCCAAACCTGATTGTTGGTTTCATATGAAGGTTCAGAAAGGTGTTTTCAATGCGCAAATTCGTTATGGAAAATGGAGCAGCTGCAAGGGTTTTAGATGCCATTTTGTGTCCTACCTAAATCCTAGTAACCAAGGCATCCACTGAAGGGACTGGACAGGAATCCGTGGATAACGTGAACAAAACTGTTGGATGGAAACCATAAGAGCAACAGAAAGGAATTTGTTGCAGGGAAGAATGAACTGTGTTGTTGTAAGTAAACTCAGCTGCAAGTAGTAATGTAATCCAGTCCTTGTTTGTTTGAGTAGAGAAACTGCAAAGCAGGTTTTCTAGCGTTTGATTAACCCTTTCAGTGATGCTGTTTGTTTGGCAATTATAACTTGAAGCAAGAGCTCTCTCTATACCTAAGATACGACACAGATTGGCCCCGAACTTAGAGATATGTTGGCTTCCACAACCCGAAATGATAACAGAAGGAATGCATGAAGAACATGTTTGCCATTTCTCAAGCAGATTGACGTTTTACCAAAGGAGAGAAATGAGCCACCCCCGTCAATAAATTAATGGTAACCATTATGATTGTACAACCTTTTGAGGGTGGCAGGTATACAATAAAATCTGTGGCAATCATTACTCATCTTCTTTTTGGCAAACTGGGCTGATCGAGAAGACCCACTCGTTTGGTTTTTATAATTTTATGTTGAGCACAGATAGAACATGCCTTGATATGCTGTTGAACGGTGAGCTTCATGTACGGCCACCAAAAATTATGATGTAGGGTTTTTAGCATGGCATTCACTCATTTTTGTCCTGCAGGTAAAGAGAAATGACAGAGGAGTAATGCCTTGGTTTGTAGTCTTATTACGGTAGACCAAAATAACTGATGTTTATGAAACAAGAATCGATGTTGCAGGCGTAGCTGGCAAGGGTTATATTGATGCAGATTGGGAGAGGCAGAAGAGGACCTAGTGTCCTCTGACACCAAGTTCAGAAAAGTATGACCATGAAAAAGAAATGTTTTGTCCCGAAGGATTCTTCCATATGGCATAGTCTGTGTTTCCAGGTTGTAATACTTTCATGACAATGAATCTTTGATTTTGGGTTTCCTGTGATGTAAGTAAAAATAAAGTCATATTGGGCAAAAAAGAAGGCCCAACGGGCACGACAACTATTTTCTGCCTTCCAGGGATTGGAGGGCTTGTAAATTCCAGTGATCAGTCCTTATTTGTACAGGAGTGGCAGCTCCAAGAAGGCAATGGGCCTCATTTCAAGTGTGGCGGCCACGGAAGGTAAGGTGCCGGTAAGGGACCGGCACCGTACATTCCGGGCCGCCACATTACAAGGTCTGCAGCAGGTCCCGCTAAGGACGATTGGTAAAACCAGGTGTCCATATCGGGACCTGCTAGCAGACCAGGATGCTAACAACGGGCCTGTCATTAACAGGCCCGCTGTTAGCATCCTTTGCTTTCCCATTGAGCCCTTTGGGGGATCAAATGGGAATGGGGATGTACCGAGTCTGGGTCCCGGGAAAGGAAATTACCAGGCCCTCCAAGGTCGGAATGGCCCCATAATTCCCTATTCCTGAAACCCGGACCCGGTACCCTGTATGGGGGTAGCCATGCTGCTAAAAGCGGCATGGCTACCTCCATACTCCTAATGAAGCCCAATGTCTCCTCTTAAAACAGGCTTGATGAATGGGGAGTAGTTCTTTCTCTAGGATGGAATAGTGTCTTTCACTTTCCGGTAAGGTGCAGTATAAGTAAGTAAAAGGGTGTTCTTTTCTGTTCAATTGTTCTTGTTTTAGAATTGCCCTTGTGACAGCCTCCGAGGCATCTGTGTCGAAGATGAAAAGCTTTGACTCATCAGGTTGACACAAAATAGGTGTCTGTGTGAACAACTTCTTCAAATATATGAATGCCTTATCAACTTCAGGCGACCATCGAAAGGGTTCTCCTTTTTTCAATAAGTTGGTGATAGTTAGAACGATCTCAGAGAAGTTGAGAATAAACCTCCTGTAGAAGTTTGCCAATCTGAGAAACTTCTGGATGTGCTTAACACAAGATGGAATAGGCCTGTCCAGTACTGCTGTTAGTTTCTTGGAATCCATAGAGATTCCCGAATGTGAGATAACATATCAAAGAATGCAGAAGGATTACTGGTGGAACTATCACAATAAATAAAAAATCCCACAGAGAACGGCTTTCTGTCTTTTAGGCTATGAGCTTGTCTATAACAACTGTCTGCTAAACATACATGCTACACATCAGATGCATACTTAAATGATTGGGAAAACAGATGTTTTTTGTGTGAACCATCAGGGTTCTTTTTATATGTATCACTTGTGTTTTATAGTTTCTTATGACTACGATAGACATTAAATATGTATTATTTTTGAAAAAGTCTTGTGTGCCTGCCTATACATCTGATGGGGAGCATGTATGTGTAGCAGACAGTTGTTATAGACAAGCTCATAGCCTAAGAGACAGGAAGCCGTTCCCTGTGGGATTTTGTTTATTGTGATAGTTTTCAGTCCTCACCCACACGGCCCCTAAAACGAGGACCATATAGGTCAGTTCAGCTAATGTTACTGGTGGAACTGACATTTTTCAGGCTTAGCGAACATGTGGTTAGTGCGTAGTCTGCACAAATCCTAACAAACATGTTGTTTGCAATCTGAGTAATAGATTAAGATGTCATCCAGGTACACAACAATGTACTGGAAAACCATATTGGTTGTGGTTCTATTGTGCAATCTTCAGGACTAAGTGGTGGTAGGGTTTTCTCCAGGCTATCCAAGAATACATCTTGGAAGTCTTTATATTCATGAGTTACATGTCGCAGATGAGAAATGGTCTTCTGATTTCCTTCAAAAAGACAACTAGTTGGTTCAGATTCACAAGGCACATTCTTGTTAGAGCAGTGTTGGACACAAAACTCAGACGCTAGGAATAAGGTGCCTGCAGTCTAGTTGATATGTACGGATTGTGTTTCTGGTGCCAAGGAATTCCCAAGACTACAGGAAAGTGTGCAGCCTTGATAACATTAAATGAAAGTGTCTCGGTATGCAGAGCTAATCTCACGTGGAGCTCAATTGTCTGTTCCACAATAGGACCTGAAGTGAGAGATTCTCTGTCAATACCTTCCAAAGAGTGTCCACATTGCTTGGGTCGCTTGGTAATATTGTTCTGTGGAGCCCAGGTGTGAGCCACAAACAACCCTGATGCACCACAATCCACTGAGGCTAAAGCAGTGACGTGTGGCAAGGAGTTAGTGAAAAGGGTCATCCTCAAAACCACCAAGGAGAGATGCAATTCTGCAGCCAAAGGTACCCCTATGTTGGAACTAAATTGACTTTCCCGATTCCTTGCTCCCTCTAGGAATGGGAGAGAGAATTTCACGAGCTTTGGGGATGTACCACAGGGCAATTCCTCAAAAGGTGGCTTCGGAAACCACAATGCATACAAAGTCCATGCATTGTTTTATGACTTCGTTCTTAGGGAGCCAATGCTCCCTGGGTTGGTCACAGCATAGGTTCGGACTCATGTAAGGAGGTCGATGCAGATGGAACAGCGGTAGTCATAGGTCTATGGAATGGGACTTGGTTCTTGCATTTTTCTGCACGTCTTTCCTGGAGGCTGCAGTCTATTTGAAGCATCAAGGAAACCAATTCATTGACATTTTGATCTAGCTACACGGACCAGTTTATCTTTTAAATTGCCTTGTAAGCCTTGTCGGTATGAGATAAAACAGGCCACTTTGGACAAACCTGTTTCTTTGGCTAGCTGTCTACATTTTGATGTGTAGGACATTAGGTCTAGTGAACCTTGCTGAAAATCGAGTAAAGGCTCTTGGGAGGTATAGACTAGGGGAGTTTCCCAAGCAAAAGAGTTTCCTGATAGACGAGACATTAAGAACCCCACCTTTAATCTATCCATAGCATAACATTGTGGTCTAAATGTAAATTGAATGTTATCCAAATCCAAAATGTTTGTAAGGCTTTAGGAGATCATCATATTTGTCTACCAAAGCACCTTTAGGTGGATGTTCCTGAGTGAATGTGTCTCACGTTAAGATTATCTGTCTCAAGGCTATTTTCTCAGTTTTGAGATTCTGGACCTCAGTGGACAGCTCCGGCATGGCCCTGATGAGATCGTGCATGGGATGCATTTTTTCTAGTGTTTTCTTGTGGCATCTCAAACTGTCAGTTATTGCTCTTACCTGATTCTGGTTGCCCAGCTGAGATGAAGGAGAGGAGGATGAAGCACGTCATCAGTGGCAGGACCGAGTATTGTGTAGGTAAGGCTTGAGCCTCATTACTCCATCCTCTCGGGTTGAGTGTGCAGTCGTGGGTTGGATTTCTTCATGGTCTCTGTGGACTTGTGACAGTAAGGCTGGTTTCATGGGGTCTTTGCCATGATATGCCATGGGTAGCAGTCAAAATGGTTTGGAGTGGTGGCAGTGAGATTTGCGTTCTGATCCAGTCTTTGGCAGAAGTTCTTGTTCAGCATTGCTAAATGTTCATCCAATATCTGGGTATCCAGTTCTCTTTGAAGGTCAGCTGTCCTTGTGAAGATTAGAGCTGCAGACGCTATCTCACGAGTCTTCTACTGGACCTTCTGAAGACTCATCTGATGTTGCTTCTGACAGGTTATTCATTCTGGGGAGCCATATGTCAGGGTCGGTCTGATGATCGTCTTGTAGATCTTGATCTTTGTCAGGAGGATCATGGACTTGGTCTTTAGGAGTATATACAGTGTAACCAGATTTCCTGATGCCTTCTGCTGAGTCTGGGATGCCCGTCTCCTTAAAACCTTGATATTGGTCTTGATACTTTGTAGCAGAGAGGTTTAGAAAGGCTAAAAGGTTGCCAAAGGACCCAGCTGGAAATTTTAGCAACAATTTGTTAAAACATTAAAAAGTTATTAAGTAAACATGAAAACAGGTTATTCAGCCTACTCCCATTTATTTTCCCCTAGAGAAAAAAAGTGTATATTGTGAACAGCGTAGTGCAAAAATTACTGGGCAGATTTGGACCAATTAAGAAACAATTTAGGTACAAACCATTGACGTAAATTCCTTGACTGGTTTGGGGTAAATATATCAAGTAGTTATTAAAATATTTGACTATATACATAGGTTTTTGTGCTTTGCAGCAGAGAGGTCGAGAGGATTTTCAGAAACGAAAAGCCTCAAATTGTTTTTTTTTTTTGCTCTATGCAAATGATTCTCATGATATTACCGGGAGAAGCAGCAAATGAAAAAATTCAAAATGCTATTTGGAGGAGGAAAAGGAATACCATCAAACTTTGGAATAAACTCTGCATAACAGCTTATGATCCTAATGATGTCATCACAGATGACATAACTAATTATATCATACATGACATCACTGATGGTGTCACTAATTACATCATGCATGACATCACAGATGTCACTGGTTTCATTAAATGCATTTTGAAATATGACAACTGTTTTTAACACAACATATGTGTACATATTTCATACTTAAAAGCACACTGTATTCTGCCTTTGTTTCTTTAATTGTAAAGTGCGGTATACAATTATGCAGCATAAGTAACTTGTTTCTTTTGCATATATACATATAAAAAACTTCATATTCGTAGATTATATATTATTACAGTGCACATCATTTCAACATGGCCGTCCAGAGCTGAAGCCCTTGCTCGCAACATGCGCTGAACGCGGCGTGATCTATTTATAGACCACGCCTTCCACGGCTCCGTGCGTCTCAATGCTATTGCAGAGTAGCCTCAGACGTGTGTTCGTAGCTCGCGGTATTGTTTCCCTTGTCCCAGTGCTATTACCCGCTCCTGACCCTTTCTGCCTTCCTGATTTCGGGCATTACTAGCTTTTCCCAGACTCCCGGATTCCTGGAACTAAAAGGCAACCTGGAACCAGACGAGACTCGAGCAGCAGTGTTCAAGACCAGGAGCGTTCGCATGAAGGCAGCGATTGAAGACACTGGCAAACACCGGACCAAGGTGACTCCTTGACATGTTGCTAATTTGGTTTAAAGCTATTTCATTCTGTAAATGGCTTTCACTTGCAAAATATTGTTTCTGGATATAGTCAATTTCTTGAAGTAGGTCTTTCGCTGTACCATGTAGATGAATGTTATTTAAATTTGCTAGTGCTAAAGCAGGACTTTTAGCATAGTACAGTTTATAGACTAGATTTCTTATAGTTGAATGATGTGTTGATATTCTTTTGATATCATGGAAAGTGGTTTTACAAGTAGGTCCTTTAATGCAGGCCAATGAATGTCCTTGTAGTCCTGTGTATTTGCGCACTGGACAGGTATCCATATTTTGCAGTAGTTTAATTTTGATTTTCTCTTTGCTTTTTACATATTGATTGAGGAATTGGCGTAAAGACTTGAAAAATTGTTTGGGAATGTTACATATTGACGTGCATGACCATTTGTACACTAGACATGCTGATTCAGTTGAATGGAAGGGTAATTCTAAGTTTTTAGGGCATATTTTTGTAAGGAGTACTTCTTGTACCATTATGGTATTATTAACTTTTTCATTACCTTGACCACTGCTATGTATGGCTATTGTATTTGTTTGGTTTTGTTTGTACGCTTCTTCATTAAAGTATGGTTCTGTGCTCGTAGTGTGATTCCATTCACCTCCGCAGATACTTAAGAAGTTCTTTCTTTTGACATTTGGTTTATTGTGAAGTCTTTTTTGTAATTTAGTTATTACTTTTGTTAGTGGTTTCATTTTGTTTAACACTAAAATAAATAACTTTCTTTTGAGAATAATTGCACTGTCTATCAACGCTTCTAAGATTAATTTCCTACGAAAGGTTTTAAGCATTGAACCTGATTTCTCTCTTGTTTTTATAATATTTTGAAGGACTTTTTGGCTAAAATACTTTTCTTGGTATGATTAAAATTTAAAGAAGCAGTTTTATCTGTAGTGATAGCTGATTTTCTGTTAATTGTTTTTTGGTTGTTTTACATTTTGATAGAGGAGGCAAAGATTTTGTACTTGAAACTTCTTGTGTTTCAGTAAATGACTGTATTAGCTGTTTTGTTTCAACTTTTTTTTATAAATTCTGCTAAAGATAGATGCTTATGTTGCACACTTTTATTTTCATTTGCTCTACTTCTGCGTTGCTTTCTACGGACTTGACTTTTGGTAGGCATTCTTTAGGGCCTGTTGAAAAAAATAAAGATGGTATGGGTTGGGGTGTTCTACAATGTATGAGTGATGTGTGCATGAGTGTTTGAGTAAGATGATGTATGTAATGGTGTGTGATTGTGCATTGGGAACTACAACTAGTAGGGATGGGTATTCTTCAGTTAATATGTTCCTAAATTCAGGTTCAGATGACAATAAAAAATACGCTAGTGGTGTGCAGAAGTATAAATAGTAAATCTAATGTATACAATTAAAACAGTTGTTTGTTCTATAATATGAAAATTCTAGCGGTTGAGTTGAGTAATTTGTGTGTCCAAAAATAGGAATTTGTGCGCCATTCTGGCTGTAAATCGCTGTTTAAGACATGGGGATTTTTGGACAGAATGGTGCACAATCTCTATTTTTAGGCACAGAAATAGCATGAATTAACTTTACAGTATGTTTGAGTAATAATACAAATATTATGGTGATATTCTACTTACTTTTTTGTAAAATGAACAGGTTAATTCTTAGCTCTTCTTTGTTCTTCAAATTCGGCTGCTTCTTTTCAGGAGAATGGTCTTCACTGCAATTGTAAAAGAAACAAATTAGTAACTTTGTTTGTATATAGCACTGTTTTTAATTTAGATATTGATTTTTTTAATTGAAATCCTCAGCGCCTTCCTAAAAACCATTAAAACTATGTTATTTACATAAGATACGTCGCACCAGTTCAATACATATGATATGTTCTTAATGAACAAATTGTATTGCAATGACTAACTGTAACAAACAGAATAGCTTTACTATGTCTTGTGAAATTCATAATGTACCACTGAATACCACTATTTCTGTAACTAAGCTGTTCTAGGTAATAGTGCCTCAATGTCATGCTTAAATAAAAGTAAATAAAAAAAATAAATAGATAAAAATATGTAATTGTATAAGTATTATTTTTTGAGATTTGAAAATAGAGTGTGCATGCATGCAATTTTGTTTGAATATATGTAGTCTATACATTTCATTTCAAAAATGTTAGTTTACCATGATTTGAGTGTGTGTGTATAAAGAAAGTAAATAGTATAAAGGTTTATAAGTGACAGTTGATTTTAGGAAATTGGAAAAAAATACAGTAGATTCATTTTCCAGATTACACAAGCTAAAAGTCAGTTTGAAAATGTGTTCATGTACTGTACAGAAAATATGCATACCTGTAGTTTGTGTTCATGCATATGGATATGCATGGAGTTGCAAGTAGAAGTCTTGGAGACTTGTACAGTATTTCTTGTAGATGGTGCTTGCCACTGATATGACACTTGTACTCAGAGAAATTCACAGTACATTTGCAGTGCTGATCTTTGATGATGCAGTTAGATGTAGAGGTCTTGAATGTGATTGGTGCATGGTCATGTGATTTCTTAGCTACATCCAATGACGTAATGGCACAGAGAGTGAAGTAGAAATGGTAGAAGGGCTGTTCATGTTACGATATGTCCGCGGACATGGCGGTGGTTTGCGGACATTGGGAGTTACATCCGGGGATTTTTGGGTTCAGAAGTTATGCAAATGAGAATGAGCACTGAAAGGGATTGGTCAGGAAAGTTTAGTGGGTGTGTTGTGCCAGGAGAGAGTTTCTCAGATATTCTTTTTGCTGAGAGAACAACAGATAGCTATGGTTTTGTGTTTCAGAAAACAGATTGTCTGGATTTTGGGAGATTTGTGGATTCATTGGTTGAAGGTGCATGCAGAAAGCTGTGGAGTAGCTGTAGATCTTGGATTTGAACATGTGGAAGTACACTGGCACGGAGTACATGGAATGAAGTGGTTGTACTTGCTACCTCTCTGTGCTACTTTAGAGACAGAGCAACATCCAGACATAATTTTAATTCATTGTGGAGGGAACGGTTTAGGACATGTGACTGGAATTATTTTGCAATTTGCTATGAAAGAAGGACTTGGGAAGGTCATGGACATGTTTCTTAATTCTCAAGTGATATTTTCACGGATTTCGCAGACACAAATGTGGCTTCGTTCTTCATTTGGTCCACAAATGGAAAAAGCAAGGTGCTATGTTAATAAGGCTGTTTGTGCCTTTCTAAGAGATTTTGGCATGTCCTCTTTTCACAATGAAAATATTATGTTTCGTAGTACATACATTTTTCGCAGAGATGGAGACCATCTTACTTATGCTGGCAATCAGATTTTTCTGAGAAATGTACAAAATGCATTGCGACCTTTTATTAGAAATACAGCATCCATTTTGAAGTAGGTGTTAAGTCTCTATAGTTTTTGACATACAAACACCTCCCAAAGGCTCTTTTCAGAGCCACCACTTCCTCCCAGAGAAAAATGCAATGGTCATAATAGGGTAGCACCCCAATTTTTTGAAAGTTCGCGAACTGTCCGCGGACCTCTAAGAAATACAAAGGGCCCTGCTTCATTTATCTTCACTTCTATTTTTTAACTGTGAAAGACGGCTCTGAAAACAGCCTTATTTTTCTTTGATTTTTGTTATTTAGTATTTTTTTTTGGTTTTTTATACACGACACACTAGGAGAGGAGGGGAAAGGAGGGTAAAGGGGGGACACCAACCACAGGGATACCAAAGGGCGAGCTGAGAGAGGAAGATGTAGAGTGGGTTTTATTTGGGTAGTGAGCAGGTCTTCTCGTGCTCTGAGACGATAGTCTCAAAAGCACTCCGAAGTCACTCCCTTCTGCAGAGTACTGTGTCACAGTACATACATACAACTGTGACCCTCGAAAGGTAAGCGTCATCAGAATTCTGTATGGCCTGTGAGGCAGCTTGAGGAAGACGCTGTCCCACAGAGGTGGTCCTTGTGGTGACAGGATCAGAAATGGAGGATGAAGTAGAGGAAATCAACCTACTACGTTCTTCGCAAGGTACAACCTTGCGAATAGCCCCAGAGTGAAATGACCTCAGGTGTCGCTTCATGGTCGTGGTCCCAAGCTGTACGAACCGTGCTTTCCGCGACTGAGTATCATTTTGCACTCATTGCAGATAACACGGTTCGCATGAGCCTTAGGACCATTCCCATAAATGGTAAACAACCGCCACACCCAAGACTCACGCCTTGTGCGGGTAGTAGGGATTTCCTCTACCTCATTCTCGTCATCCTCTTCTCCCTCCTCTGCATCCTCACTCCTGTTCCCCTCTTCAGGCCCTTGGGAAGGTGGTGGTGGTGGAGGGGGTGGGGGTGGTGCTGAGGCAGACACAGCACCAGGTGGCAGCAGTGGAGCCACAGAAGCCATCAGGTTGAAGATGGAAATCTGCAGGTTGCAGCAAAAATCTCTGTGCTCTGTAGAATAGCCAGAAACACAATGAGAATAAGCTCTTGGGTGTTGTCTTTTATAGGGGTGCTTGTGCGTGGTCCGCGGACATGCGCGCTGTCCGCGGACTGATCGAACACAAAAAAAGGTTCAAAAGGTTTCAAAAAGTATGTATAAACTTATAATTAGTATGTGGGAATTGTGCTATGGTGAGTTTTTATTGGAAAATATTGTGGATTACTTGAAAATGTACTTTTAAATTGTTTGTGGCCACGAACAGTGTCCGCATTCAGAACACGCGATCAGTGTGGGCGTGGTCACATGGTCGCTTCGCGAATATGTTCGCGAAGGAAGCGGCTGTCCGCAGGACACCAAATGTACGGGCATTGGTTTGCGCATGCGCGTTGATGTTCTACGGATACTGTTCGGGTCCTGAAGTAATTAAAAGTGCGTCAGACGTCAAACAAACAGTTACAGACAGGTGTTTGTTCTTAGAACAGTGTCAACTTGCTTGTGAACAATACGGACAGAAATAGCGTCCTCGGAAAACCTCCATTTTCATTTCTTTACGAACAT
Source organism: Ambystoma mexicanum (assembly GCF_040938575.1). Lineage (NCBI taxonomy): Eukaryota > Metazoa > Chordata > Amphibia > Caudata > Ambystomatidae > Ambystoma > Ambystoma mexicanum. Next base: position 576,554,415 of record NC_090940.1, read on the forward strand.
TTCAGGACACCGCGTGTGTTCTTAAAACAGTTTCAACTTGCTAACGAACAGTACGGACAGGTATAGTGTTCTTCAGGACACCTCCATTTCTGTTTATTTACGAACATTTCAGAACACCAATTGTGTTCTTAGAACAGTTTCAACTTGCTAATGAACAGTACAGACATGTATAGTGTTCTTCAGGACACCTCCATTTTCGTTTATTTACGAACATTTCAGAACACCAATTGTGTTCTTAGAACAGTTTCAACTTGCTAACACCAGTACAGACAGGTATAGTGTTCTTCAGGACACTGCCATTTTCATTTATTTACGAACATTTCCGGACACCGCATGTGTTCTTAGAACAGTTTCAACTTGCTAGTGAACAGTACGGACAGGTATAGTGTTCTTCAGGACAGCTGCATTTTCGTTTATTTACGAACATTTTAGAACACCCGCGCTGTCCGCAGACACCTACGTTGTTTTTTTTTTAAACGGAAACTAATTACAACTCAATATACAAATTTTACTTTATTTAACATATATTAATAATTTATGACAGAGAAGGTGAGGCCGAAACGGAAACAAAAACAGGAGAATTAGGGGTTTCAACATGATTGGTATCAGGTGAAGAAGGGATGGAAGTCTCATCAAAACGTTTTGGGTTATGGAGAGGGTTTGGGGATAATTGACTGGGATATGGTCAGGGGGACAAGTACATGTGGGGCAATGGTATGACGTTTTTGTTTTAAAATGATCTTCAACAAAAGTTTTCAAATTATTAAAATTGGTCAACAATAAATCCATTTTTTATTTTATGCTGTCAAGCGTATTTTCCATAACAGCTTCTTCAGAGGTATTTTCTATTTTGGTATGCTCTGTACAAAAAACATATATATATGTTTAATGTATATAAAATAATAATAATTAAATAGTGTATATTGTAAAGTGTTTACCATTAGTTTCACTATCTTGTGACATTTCCTCATGTGGGAAATGCTGCTCTAGCCATTCCAGAGTACTAGACATTTCTGTGAGAAAGAAAAGATTATATTTTTTTTTAATCTAATACAGAAAGTTTATAAATATATGAGTAAAATGAAGTACACTTACTATTTCAGGTAAAATATGTTCTAAGTACTGTGTAGGTCTGGTGTTGTTCTTAGTTATGTAGTGTCTGTGAGGTAATTATGTTGGAAGCCAATTTATCTTCTTCTGGTATATTCCATTTTAGAACATATTGTATTTAAATGAATGGTTAGTGTGTTACATATATGGGTTACATTTCTTATGTTTTACTACATATAATGTGGATGTGTGTTGCTTTTTGAATTTGTTAAATGTTCCTATGTTATGATATAACAATCAAACATACCCCCCAGAGTTTTTAGGTAGTGGTACTGTTCTCCGAACATGTCCGCGGACATTGAAAGAGTTCGCGGACATCAAGTTCAGTAGAAGAGGTTCAGTATGTTCCATATTACATGTACATAAAGTCAACGTTATTATTGTTAAGTTGTGCTACTAAAAACCTATGAAATTCAGTGAAAAAACGTTGTTAAAGGGACATTATGGTTAAGTTTCCCTACTAAAAACCTATGAAATTCAGTGAAAAAATGTTGTTAAAGGGACGTTATGGTTAAGTTGCGCTACTAAAAACCTATGAAATTCAGTGAAAAATCTTTGTTAAAGGGACGTTATGGTTCCAAGTAAAACCGAAAAACCCTTGAAATTCGCCAGTTATGGTAAGCTAAGCAACCATAACTCGCGCCACCACCGTGCACTGCTAAGACTAACACCCACGACATCAAAGATGACATCACAAATGTGTTAGCATCCTTTGCTTTCCCATTGAGCCCTTTGGGGGGTCAAATGGGAATGGGGATGTACCGAGTCTGGGTCCCGGGAAAGGGAATTACCAGGCCCTCCAAGGTCGGAATGGCCCCATAATTCCCTATTCCTGAAACCCGGACCCGGTACCCTGTATGGGGGTAGCCATGCTGCTAAAAGCGGCATGGCTACCTCCATACTCGTAATGAGGCCCAATGTCTCCACTTAAGACAGGCTTGATGAATGGCGAGTAGTTCTTTCTCTAGGATGGAATAGTGTCTTTCACTTTCCGGTAAGGTGTGGTATAAGTAAGCAAAGGGGTGTCCTTTTCTGTTCAATTGTTCTTGTTTTAGAATTGCCCTTGTGGCAGCCTCCGAGGCATCTGTGTCGACGATGAAAAGCTTTGACTCATTAGGTTGACACAAAATAGGTGCCTGTGTAAACACCTTCTTCAAATATATTGTCGGAATTGAAATAATATTATGCCTCCTATCGCAGTAATTGAATGTGTATTGGCCTACGCCAAGTTGTCTAAAATATCATGCAAATAGACTCCGCGGCAAGGTCTTGACCTTAAAGAAAGTAATGTAAGTCGCCATCTTGGATTTAGCCGCCATTTTAGGTTCTCTTGTAATGTGGAAGTCACCCTGAACATCAAAATGGAGGCTGAATGACATTCTGATTGAGATTCTGGCCGTTGTGACCTCCGCACACACAAATAATTAATATGCCTGCAGGCAACTTGTCGGGGTCGCGAACTGATACTTTGTCCTATTGCTGACCTATGTGTAAATGTACAACTATATCAGCGAAACTGATCAAAATGCATAAATTATAGGATTGACCTGGCAAGGAACCCTAGGCCTGATCCCAAGAATGGTTAACCCGCGAGAGGGTTGGCCAAAGGCTGGACAAATCATATAAAAGACCCAAGTATTCCAATGTACGGTCTCTCTACTAATGCATCGAAACCTTGTTGAAGTTCGTTACGTTACTCTGAGAGCCGAATAGCTATCCGTTTGTCAATTGACTTTGGTAACTGTTGTAGCTTTTAAATAAAGCACTTGTATGTCCTTTGTAACCTGTGTTGGTGTGTTTCTTTTGGGCTTCCCAGCCTCATATCAATTTTTATGTTTTCACAGTTGGCGCCCGAACAGGAACCCTCAAGATTGATGCCGGATCATTGAAGGTTGACGCAGACTATCGAACCGGGATCGGACGGTGTGATACTGCGGGCCTGACTGAACGAGACGCGATACCTCGGCAGCGCTGCACGATCCGATCCTTGGACGATAGTCATGTGGTCTGACACGGCATCTTAACGAGGGTCCATTTTTGAGGCGGGCAGATTTGTCAAAACCACCAAACACAAGGTAAAATTCGTTAGGTAAGTTCTTTGGTAAACCGTACGGTCCTCCTTAGGTTTGGTCAGGTGCAGTCGTGACCCGGCTCTTAATTTAACCCTGACAATTTGAATTTGGCGTCTTGTATCTGCAGACACAATTATTGACCAGGTAACACCAATTTTTTGTGAAATGCCTGGGAAATTGTCTAGCTGCTTTAGGGCTCTGTTCCGCAGCTATCGACAATCTTTGGAATTTAGCCGCCCGGCACCACAAAAGGGGTCGCCGGCATGTACTATGTACTGTAAGTATGGCATTGGAAGTATAGTATTTAATGATATTTGGCACAGCCAGACCAGACATGCCTCCGAATTTCAGTGGCCAATCAATGGCAGTTTTGAGATCCCCTGTATTGAATACCTAGAATCGGTCTTGCTAAAAAAGAAGGCTAGACCTGCAGCCTTTGACGTTTTGCATAATTGGAAAAAAGAAGCGTTGCAGCAGCTTAAAAGTAGGGATAAACATGCACGCCATCATAAAACAAATGCCGAAAAAGCGTTGTTATATGATAAGGAAAAACATTCAGAGTCAGTTAAAAATATGGATAGGGCTTTTTCACTCGGAATCCAGAAAATGTATCCCTCTAAACATTTCCATGTTTCTGAAGAATTTATTGAAAAATTGTTAAACGAACGCAGGCCAGGTGCCTCTGCGCCACCTCCGTATGATCCTCTTCTGGGTGCTCTGCCCATTCCTGCTGTTGTCCCTGCTGTTATTACTGTTCCCCCTGTACAACCTATTGTTCCTAATCCTCTAGCTCTTGTTCCTCCACCTATCGCACCGCCCCTTCCTCTTGCGCCGATAGTTGCACCCTTATTAAATCTACCTGCACCTCCGCTCCCGAGTGGTCCCGTATTGACTGAAGTTGATCAAGGTGCGGGGTCAAAGATTGTCACTCGTAATACTGTTTCCGCAGATAAGAAACGGGAATTGTTTGCATGGGCTAAGCACTGCATGGAGAAAGGTGATCAAGTTAATGTTTTTTCCACATTATCTAATTTGAACAGTTTTCCCGAGAAAAATGTTTTTATCGAAGGTTTGGGGACTCATTTATGTGTGATGTGGGGTAGATTACAAAATTCGGATCTTCCACAAGTGGTAAGGGATCTAAATGATTTAGCACTTTCGAGGGACACAGAGAAGAAAGTACGTGGTCATGTTGATAGATTGTTTGAGTATAGGAAGGACTTTGAAAGGTCACGAGATGAGGATGATGAAGACGATAGTATGTATGTACAGAAACGGTTCCTTCCGTGTCGTAGATCGGCACTTGAGGAAGTACGCATTTGTACCAAAGATGCGATTCGATGGATCTCGGATTCATCGATTCCGCCAGATGAAGTATATGACACATAAAGTCAGTATACAGTAGAAATGCAAAGGAAGATAATTCAGGTAATGGTACAGTACCTGCAAGAAGAATGTGTAAGGAAGAAGGTTAGTTGTCCTATAGAGTTGTTGGGAATTTGTAAAAGGGCTTTTTCGCCCGACACTTCTTCGACTGCCTCGACCTGGCTCTGTTGCTTAGTAAGCGGTCGGAGGTACCTATATCTCAGTTGGCTATGAGAGAGGTTCCTCCGACATTCGTCCCAAAGGTTGAGATTCCCGCTAACGCTGGTGACTGGTGCACCCGCTGTGGATATCCCTCCGCATTATGTATCGCAATTCGTTCACGTCCCGTTTTCACGACAGGAAGTGAACACTATTAAACAATCAGTTCCCGATATCAGGAAAAACCCGACAGGGTTTTACAAAGAGATAGAGTCCGTCTTGCAGTCTTCTGTGTTCACCTTAAGTGATATTGACTTGCTATTCCCTGTACTCCTACCCGTAGATGTATGGAAGCAGGTTCGGACAATAGACTATGGGCCAGGGTTGGGAGATACGTGGGCTAATATGATTAGGGTTGATGGGGAAAGACCAGCTGGTGAGACACCACCTCAGGTAATACTTACTTTGCCTGATAGAATTGTCGCAAAATTAAAAACTATAATTCCAGAGAAAAGAATTATTTGGGACAAGCTTACGGCCTGTGTTCAAGGGAAAACTGAAGGCGCCACCGAATTCTTTAATAGATTCGAGCAGGTATTTTCTGACTTCAGTGGACAGGAGAGTCTGGGAAAGGATTGTTTGTGGACAAATTTGTACGTGGATTGTTGCCCGACATCCAGTCACAGATTATGTCCTCTGAGAGCGCTTGGCAGGCAAAATCTCAATCTGAAGTTTTGCACATGGCTCAGTATTATGAGAACCGTGTTAATAATGAGAAGGAGAAAATAGAGAAGAGGAAAGGAGATTTGAAAACTAAAGTATTATTACAACAAATTGTTAGAAACCCCAGAGGAGGCACGACACAGACCAGAGGTCAGTATGTCCCAAAAGGAAACGCTCCTTTGGGTTCTGTGAATATTAATCAATGTGCCTATTGCCGCCAGGAAGGTCATTGGCGAGCACAGTGCCCTGTCCTTCGACAAAGGTCAAACAGTGCGTTTGGGAGTATGGGTAGACGACCTAGATGCCGCCCTGGGGCAGTGGGCCCTGATAGAGGTCAGTTTTTGCAAGATCCTCAGCAACCTTTTTCACAGGAAAATCAGACCTCGAGTGTGGACTCGAGGAACATATTTGATCACACTTCTGCTGCCTACCTTTCTGAAGAGCTTCCTTCCGATGATACTCTATTTCATTAGGACTGCCCAAAGCAAGGTTTGGAAACTTCACCTATTCCCGTTAATCAGAGGGGCCCCTACGTTGAATTATTAGTGGGGAATAGGAAACACCAGTTTTTGATAGACACTGGAGCACAGAAGTGCTCCATTGATCATTCCCGGGTTCCAAACATTACACTGTCAGGGCAAACAAATGTTTCTGTAGGGTTTTCTGATATAACAATTGTCTGTCCGGTTTCTTCGCCGATGTCTGTTTCTTTGGGTCCCTTTACGGACCATTGCTCTTTTCTTCAGACTTCGAACTGTGGAGAGAATTTGCTGGGGTTAAATTTGTTAAAGAAATTGAATGCAGTAATTCATTGTTCCTCTGATGGAGTACAGCTGATGGTTTCACCACAGCAACTTCCCAATTCTCAGTTTCTGATTCGACCATTGCCTCCTGAGTTTAGCGTTGTCCCGGAATGTTTATGGGCGGTTGACGACAATGATGTCGGGGTACTACAGATTGAGCCCGTTAAAATAGTTTTGAAACATGGAGTTAAACTACCACGCATTCCGCAGTATAAAATATCAGTTGAGGGCAAGCGTGCTTTGAAATGCATTGTCTCCAATTTTGTGCATCGTGGGGTGATCGAGGAGATTGCAGGTAGTTTATGTAACAGTCCGATTTTGCCTGTATATAAGAAAGGCGACAATGCAATCCCATACCGGTTCATAATTGATCTTCGTGCTATTAACAGAGTTGTCGCCCCACAATTTCCAATTGTGCCTGATGTAACAACGATATTGACAATGATCCCTGCTACGGCTACGCAGTTCAGCGTTGTGGATTTAAAAAATGCTTTCTTTAGCATTCCTATATATAAGGTGAATAGATATTTGTTTGCGTTCACCTTGGGGGGACGTTCATTTACATTTACTGGGCACCTCAAGGGTATACTGAAAGTCCAAGCATTTATAGTAGAGCTTTGAAAGAGCAGCTCGACACCCTTGAATTGCCACCTACTTGTACACTGCTTCAGTATGTCGATGATTTGCTTTTGGCTGCAGATTCTGAAAGTGCTTGTAAAGAAGGCACTGTACTGTTGCTTGTTCATCCAGCTAAAAATGGTCATAAAGATTTGCTCAAAAAATTTCAATATTGTTGTCAGGAGGTCGCCTATTTAGGCTACCTCCTGTCAAAGGAGGGGAGAAGATTGACACCTGAAAGAATAAAACACATTTCTGGCATGTCTGTTCCAAATACACAGAAGGAAGTCAGAGCCTTAATAGGTATGGCTTCTTACTGTAGGTTGTGGATCGCAAACTTTTCACTAGTGATAAAACCGATGTTGGCTTTGACGAAGAAGGGCATTTCTCTGCCACTGCCATGGAAATCGGAACATCAACAATCATTTGAGCTTCTCAAAACCGCGATATGCTCTGCACAGGTTCTGGGTACTCCAAATTATGACAAGGCCTTTGTGTTGTTTGTGCATGAATGTGATGGATGTGCTTTGGCTGTGTTAACACAGGAGCACGGAGGGAAGAATAGGCCGTGCGGCTACTACTCCTCCGCCCTTGATCCTGTCGCATGCGCTTTGCCAATATGTTTGCGAGCTGTCGCTGCTGCTGCCGCGTCTATAAAACAGAGTGAGGGAATGGTCCTAGGCAATGATTTGATTTTGATGGTACCTCACTCTGTAGATATCCTATTGAACAAAACCCAAATGCAACACCTCACCTCTGCATGGCTAACAAGGTATGAATTAATTATGTTTGCCCCTCACATTCAAATTAAGAGGTGTTGTGTTCTTAATCCGGCTGAACTCTTACCTTTCCCGCAAAACACTGTTTGCGGTGACGAAGAATTACATGACTGCCTGTATACCACTGAACAGGAAACGAAGGGCAGGATAGATCTTATAGATACTCCTTTGGACAATGCAGAAGGGGAGCTGTTTTGTGATGGCTCCTGCTTCAAACTTTCAGATGGTACATCTACAGCTGCTTACGCAGTTACTACGTTGAGTACAGTTGTTGAAACTAAGAGAATTTCGTATAACTCCGCGCAGGCCGCAGAGATTATAGCGCTGACCCGAGCTTGTGAACTCTCTGAAGGGCGTATAGTAAATATATATACTGATAGCCAGTACGCCTTTGGGGTGGCTCACAACTTCGGGAGGCTCTGATCGGAAAGAGGGTTCCTGACCTCACATGGGACTAAGATCCAGCATGGCCCCCTGATAGTGCAATTGCTCTCGGCACTCTCGCTCCCTAGGCAGTTAGCGATCATGAAATGTGCAGCACATCGTAAGGTCATAGATGATGTGGGAAAAGGGAACGCTTTCACTGACCTGATAGCCAGGCAAACGGCCACAGACCTTAGCAAGGACATGTATGCTCTAAGGGAAACAAAAGATGCCTATGTAATGGATGAAGGTATTGGGTCTGTGCGAGATATTCAAACTGATGCCACAATAGAAGAGTCTAAAAGGTGGGCCGAAGGAATGGGGAAACTAGATGATGATGGGTGTTGGGTGGATACATCTGAAGGAAAATGGTTGCTCCCTGATTCATATGTACTGGCAATGGTTACGATGGCACACGGTCCTAAACATGTGTGTGCTCAGCAGATCACGAAAATGTTAGAACAAGTTTGGGTGAATAATAAAATTCTGGAGACTGCACGACGATACGTCCAGAACTGTATGATGTGCCTAGAGCACAATGTGGGGAAGGGGACAGTAACTCCAAGGGGAAGCTTTGGGCCCCCTTCTGTTCCCTTCGAGGTCATCCACTTTGATTTTATTGAGATGGAACGGTGTAACAATCTAAAATATGTTCTTTTAATTATTTGTGCTTTTAGTAAATGGGTCGAGGCATTCCCCGTTAAAGATGCTACTGCCATGACCACTGCAAAGACTATGGTAAAAGAATTCTTTCCTAGATTTTGGCTCCCAAGGGTAATTTGGTCGGACAATGGTCCCCATTTTGTTGCAGCAGTAATCTTGCAGATATGCACAGCATTACATATTGAGAAACGATTTCACTCAGCCAGACACCCTCAAAGTGCTGGGTTGGTAGAAATACATAATGGTATCTTAAAGAATAAGCTTGCAAAAACGTGCCAATACCAAATTGAAATGGCCAGATGCCTTACCTATTGTATTATTAGCCATGCGTACCACACCTCAAACTAAGACTGGGCTTTCTCCATTTGAGGTAGTAATGGGGAGACCTGCTAACATTTGGGGTCTCCCAAAGCCTAAAGCCCTGAGGGAGGTGGGAAATGTATTGCTTATAGACTACTGCAACCAGTTGACTAAAAACATGTATTTCATTTATCATCAGGTTTACTCGGCTTTACCTGTACGGTTCACGGGCCCAGGACACGATATCAGCCTGGAAGTTGGGTCCTAGTGAAGGCCTACGAAAGGTCTTCCTGTCTCGCTCCTCGCTGGAAGGGACCCTACCAGGTGCTGTTGGTCACCCGGACAGCAGTGCGGGTGGCTGGGAAAAAACACTGGATCCACGCGACGCATGTCAAGAAACTTCCTCACCCGACGCCACACGTTACAGAAGAAGCAGAACCCCTCGCTGATGCTACAATCTCTGATCTTGGAGTAGCAAACAACGCTGTGAGTGTGTCGGAGAATTTCTCTGAGCCCGTGGAGCTTGTGGAACAGTCCATTTCGTCTCTGCACTCTTTTGAAAAATCACTTCCGGAAAACACTGTTTCAAATTCTGCGACTTCCCTCGCCTCCGATACGCCGCTTCCCTCAGGAAGTGACGACACCTTATTTTCGGATCAAACAGTTTTGGGTACCACCAGGTACAACCTTCGATGAAGAAAATAGAACTACGGCACAGGTCTTTCCGTGCATTTGGAAAAGAGAAGTGATTGAAAGTTTTCTTTTGTATAAGAAAGTTCCTTTCGAACAAAAGCAGCACAAGAAAAAAAAAAAGGGATTCTGCTGGCTAGGGTTGGGAAGGACTAAGAAGTCGCGCGACCGTAGTGTCGCCAGCAACGAACATTGGGGTCGTCGATTGAGAAACTGCAATGCCTGCCACCTCCACCGCTGCTCCCCGCACTGGACTTGTGAATAGGGGGGTGACCAACTCGGACAACGAACAATGTGCCTGGGCCCCGAAAACACATTGATATTACATGATATTACCGGGAGAAGCCGCAAATGGAGGAGGAAAAGGAATACCATCAAACTTTGGAATAAACTCTGCATAACAGCTTATGATCCTAATGATGTCATCACAGATGACATAACTAATTATATCATACATGACATTACTGATGGTGTCACTAATTACATCATGCATGACATCACAGATGTCACTGGTTTCATTAAATGCATTTTGAAATATGACAACTGTTTTTAACACAACATATGTGTACATATTTCATACTTAAAAGCACACTGTATTCTGCCTTTGTTTCTTTAATTGTAAAGTGCGGTGTACAATTATGCAGCATAAGTAACTTGTTTCTTTTGCATATATACATATAAAAAACTTCATATTCGTAGATTATATATTATCACAGTGCACATCATTTCTTGTGTATGTTATTATTTGTTATAAACCTTGTCAGTAAGGAGAATTGTACATTTAAATGTGAACATTGACTATTTCCCTAGCACTTACTATTAAACATGTTTCTACTTCTGTCTTTCTTATTTTTGTTGTACTACTCCATATACCTATTATATTAAGTGTGCAATAGCTAAGATAGATGTACCAGCATCAGGTACTTTCCCTGCAATTAGGTATTGTCATTTTTTACTAATACATGAAATTCAAACCATTGGTATCCGAGGTTACATCTTTTTATTTGAAACGTTATGAGTTGATAAGTACCACAAATGAATGCTCCACACGCAATCATGACATGGAACAACACACTAATACAGAAGTATGATATGTTGTTATTGTTAAGTGCTATAAAATAAAATATGTATCAAAAGATGTCCAAATATAATTCATATTCTACCTCATTTGATCAGTAATGTCGCATTTAATGTAATTATTGATCTCATCGGTGATGTCATGTAAGATGCAATTAGTGATGTCACAAGGGATGCCATCATTGTGGTCATACATTGTGCAACAGGGGTCGCATAGTTAAGGTGGACTTGCTCGAAATACGATTGCTGAATTTCAAGGGTTTTGTTTCATTAAATATATAGAGTGTGAACAAGTGCCCGGAGAAGGCACAAAACACCTTACTTTGCTTTGCTTTCTTCTATGTGTGGACATTTGTCCGGCTTTATTCAATAAACTCCAACCCTTTTTTTCAGACTTACTTATGTCTGTTTGGTGCAGCGTTGTGTAGTACAACACAGACATCGTTAAATGTCAGTTTCTGGTGTTTATATGTATATATATATATATATATATATATATATATATATATATATATATATATATATATATATATATATATATATATATATATATATATATATATATATTTATTTTTACACGGCCATGGTAGTGGCCGTGTAGTTATGGTTAAGTTGGTGTAAACCCATATGAAGAGCACATTTTGGGCGGCTTATAACATCGCTCCCCCTGGACGAATACACACCAAACTTTGCAAAACAAGTATATGGCCCACTCTGATTTGTTTTGCAAAGTTTGGTGAGGTTTGGTCCGGGGGGTGGTGAGTTATAGGGGGGGTGCCAAAATGTCATTTTTTCCAATAGACTGAATGGGTGAAAACATTTGCGCACACCTACAGCCCAAACTGCTGGACGGAATTTCATCACATTTTCGGCAGGAGCAGCAGCTTGGTCCCAAAAGCGTGCTTTTGTAAATTTTGTGAAAATCCGTCCAGTAGTTTTTTTTAAAACGATCAAAAAGTACATCTCAAAAAATGAGTGATATCTATGTCCGCTCCGTGGACACACTTCCCTGTTAGCTCCGCGGGCACGATATCGATTGGCTAATCGGTTGCGTCATGTCCGCGGACATGTGACGCATTCGCTGATTGGATGGTGAGGAGGGTGACGTACGTCAGATTGTTCCGATGCACCTGCCATCTTGGATCCATGTTTTGGTGTCCGCGGACATCGCCGCAAAAATATATTAAAAAACACAACATTGCACTTGTTAACATTATCAAATAATGTCTGGGGAGGTGAGGGTTGATGAGGATGGGATGGGATATGGTAGCAAAAAGCAAAAAACAGGTGTTTTTTTGTCACGAAAGTCAACGGTACATTTGGAGGTGTTCCACAATATAATGTGTGTAAAGTACAGGCGAAGGACTAATGTGTCTGTGTTGAAATGTATTTAAAATAATAATGGAGTCAGACTGGCGACCCTTAGTGTCTGGCATCTCAGGCAGCCACCTGCAGTTCCTGATGGACATGGATGAGAATGTCATGATCTCTGCTTCCAAAAGGTCAGGGTTTTCCCAACTCCCTTGGAAGCAGATCCATAACCCAGGTTCCGAGTGCCAACCAGTCCCAATTGGGACCTTTTGGACCCAGTCCTGGCGCCAGTGGCACCAGGCTCATAAATATGCCCAGTCCCAGCGCTGGAAGCGCCGGGCTCATAATGCTTGGGTGGACTTACCTGCAGCAGACCATGCTGCTTACTTGCCTGCCAGTTGAGCCTCTGATCCTCTTCTGTTTGGAACTACTTTTCCTGTTGGGTGGGGCAGGAGCCACTCCCTAGGTTCAGAACACTGGAACTCTTCTGGAAAGCAGGAACTCTTTTCTTACCTAGGCGTGGCTGTGGAAGGAGACACCTAAGCACTACAGGAGGCTATTTAAACCACACCCGATGGATGAATCTTGCTTTGCGTTATTCTGCATCCTCTGCAGCAGAACGCTCATCGTGTCTTCTGCATCTGATCCTGGGCCTAAGGAAAAAGGCTTACCATCCTGAATCCAGTCTTCAGCAACACCTATAAAGACAAGAAAGAACAGGTTAGCATTACGGTCTTCAGTGACAGCGCTTCACTTACCTGGTCCATCGGCTGTCACCGACGCCTCACACTGCATTCCGGCATCTGAAAGACAAAGGCTTACCTACTCTTCGTGCGCTCCGGAGGTCTTCGCACTGCATTCCGGCATCTGAAAGACAAAAGCTTACCAACTCTTCGCACGCTCCGGAGGCCTTCGGCGCTGCATCCCGCATCTGAAAGACAAAACAAGGTGCGTTTAAAGACATTGGGGAACTTTAATACTCACGTGCCATTACTCCCTTCCACATCTAACCCAGTGGGTATTCCGGCACCCTGCAGCCGCTCCGAACTTGTACCTGCAAAATAAAAAGACAGTTAGAGCGCAGCGTGAAGCAGGCAACAAGCGCTTACTTAAGTGCTTCCAGGCGCTTCTATTCATCACACGGGCTCCATCTTCAACTCACTTCAGCCCGTCATCCGCCATCGCCGGAACCCTGCAAAACAAGAGACATCATTACTAAAGACTTTTAAAGACATTAGAATTACTCGAAACTTACCGTTCGTGCAGTAAACGACGGACAGCAGTCCTCTGAAGTCAAGAGGCCTGCTCCCCTTATCCAGTGAAGAAACTGGTTACAGCACCCTGCCCCGAGGCAGATGGAGAGCACGGCGTTCACTTACCTAAGGTGAGAGCGTTAACCTTTGGGGTTCTACAGGAGAAGAGAAAGGGAAGAAGAGAGAGACATTCAATAACCCAGTTCATTAATCCCATATTTTCTATCTGCAGACATCTTACCCTTCGAGTCAGACATACAGTGCACAGAGGTCCAGCCCAAAGAGCCAGCCGTGTGTTACACATCACCTTTGAAGATACGGTGCACGCCCAGTCAAGACCGGCGCCTCTACGGAAATCAGGTGAGCGTTACAGAACGCAAAGCCTACCTCAAAACTCCCGTCCAGGCGCTATGGAAACCTCGGATACCGACCAGCTAGCCCAGTTACTTGGGGAACTAAGGGCAGAAGTGCATGCAGCCCGTCAGGAAACGAACGCTCTAAGAAGGGAACTGATTATTTCCAAGGAGCGAACAGATGATCTCGCTAGACAATTGCTACAGTCACAAGCCGGACAGACCCCGTTACCCGCATCTGGGGGAAATCTTCCTTCTACATCCTCTATGAATCCAGTGCAGATCAACCTACCTGGGAATGTACCTCTGGCTCCGCCCGAACGATTTTCTGGTGACCCAAAGAGGTTTGCAGTATTTATCAATCAGTGCCGGTTGCATTTCTTATGCCGGCCAGCAGCCTTTCCAACTGATCAAGCTAAAGTAGCTTTCGTGCTTTCGTACCTTAGTGGCAATGCGGCAGACTGGTCGATCCCTCTAGTAAATCAAGATGATCCGGTCCTCCATGATTTTCAAGCTTTTCAGCTCAGTATGGAAAAACTGTTCGCAAGACATTCACAGGGGCAGGCCTTGGACAATGAGCTTCTTTCGTTGCGACAAGGTAATCAAGACCTTGTGGCTTATATTGCGTCTTTCAACAGACTGATAGTGGAAACTCAATGGCCTGAGGACAAAAGGATTACGCTGTTTTATAGAGGTCTACGTGGAGAGCTCAAAGATGTGTTAGCCCAAGTAGTGAATCCCCCACAAGATTGTTCGGACTATATAGACTTAGTCGTTCAAATAGATCACAGACTGCAGAACAGGAAGGCCGATCGTTCCAAGTTTGATGCTCGAGTATTTTCCAAACCGCCAACTCCTTCCAAAGGAGTAGACTCCGGGGAACCCATGCAAATAGGGGGCCTGAAAGGTCCTCTAACACAAAAGGAGCGGGAAAGGAGAAAACAGTTGCAATTATGCCTCTATTGCGGAAACTCAGGGCACTTTCTTCGAGACTGTCCGGTGAAACCTGCCAAGAAGGCAGTAGGAGCTGCAGTTACCAAAGTTACAAACTCTGAGCAGGGAAACGACCTCGCCCGACAAGAATAGAGGTCCTTTTGCCGAGCGTGAAAACCAGTTCTGTGACATCGCATTTCGTGATACCTATGGTCCTCATTAGCCCTGATAATCCGGATCGATTACATGCAATTGAAGCTTACGTCGACAGCGGTGCCATCGGCAATTATGTGGATCATGAAATGGTTTTGAGGATGAATCTAACTCTTTGTCCCAAGGCGGTAAAGGACGTCATTACTACGGTGGATGGAACGGAGATAGCCTCCGGACCAGTAACGCATACCACTCAAGAAGTGACGCTAGTAAGTCAAGATGGACACCATGAGAAGATCGTGTTCGATGTGATCAAGGCTCCTCAGTTTCAGATTATTCTAGGAATACCTTGGTTAGAGAAACACAATCCTCTGATCGATTGGCGAGCAAGAACGGTCCAGTTTCCAGAATGTGTCTCTACTTGTCACCCTCCACCTGGTGTTGCACTGGCAGCAATTTCTTCAGAGACTCCCCAGTTACCTCCCGAATACCTAGAATACCAAGATGTTTTCCGGAAGGATCAGGCTAACTCTCTACCTCCTCATAGGTCTTATGACTGCCAGATAGACCTGATACCTGGATCTACTCCTCCTTGTAGTAGAATTTATGCCCTCACCGAGCCTGAGAACCTTCACCTTCGACAATACCTGGATCAATACCTGGCAAATGGGTTTATTCGTCCTTCCAAGTCCCCTGCTTCTTCAGCTTTGTTCTTCGTTCCAAAAAAGGAACTTGTATAGATTATCGCTCCCTGAACCAGATCACCGTCAAGAATAGATATCCGTTACCTTTGATCCCTGAACTCCTGGACCAAGTCAGAAAAGCATGCATATATACAAAGCTGGATCTTAGAGGAGCCTACCACTTGGTACGAGTAAAAGAGGGCGATGAATGGAAGACGGCCTTCCGCACCAAATATGGGCTATTTGAATATCAGGTCATGCCCTTCGGATTTTGCAATGCCCCGGCCGCCTTTCAATATTTTATGAACGATGTCCTCAGAGAGCTCATAGATGTGTGTGTTGTTGTTTACATTGACGACATCCTCGTTTATTCTTCATCGGAATCTGAACATCGGAAACACATGAAAATGGTCCTCGAAAGATTGCGTCAACACAAACTTTTCGCTAAGTTGGAAAAATGTGTTTTCAACGTGACTGAAGTTGAATTCTTGGGATTCATATTATCACCTAGCGGAGTGCGTATGGATTCAAAGAAGGTCGATGCAGTTCTCAAATGGCCATCAACATCCTCCGTAAAAGGTGTGCAAAGCATGTTAGGCTTCGCTAACTTTTAACGCAGGTTTATCCCCGAATTTTCCCGAATAGTTCAGCCCATCACTGCCTTGTTAAAGAAAAACAAATGTTTTGAATGGTCTACCGAGGCGGAACAAGCTTTCCAGGATTTGAAGACTAAATTTATCTCTGCACCAATCTTAAAACACCCTCGCCCCGAACTCCCCTACATCGTGGAAACTGATGCTTCAAGCCTTGCCATGGGGGCAGTTCTATCACAAAAGGACCCGGTAACCAATCAGTTGCATCCAGTGGCATTTTGGTCCCGCAAATTCTCGCCTCCTGAAATCAATTACACGATTACTGACAAGGAACTTCTGGCTATCAAGTCTGCCTTTAAGGCTTGGCGGCATTATCTGCTGGGGGCCCGACACACCGTTACTGTGATTACGGATCACCGAAACCTGCAATATTTGAAAACTGCAAAAGCCCAATCCTCTAGACAACTCCGTTGGGCATTATTCTTTGCCGAGTTTGACTTCATAATTACCTATCGACCTGGTACAAAAAACGGTAAAGCTGATGCCCTTTCTCGGATGGGAGTGGAAGAACACTTGATCAACCCTAAACCTGTACCAATCATTCCCGAACAAAGAATTCTGGGTGTAATCGCCACACAATCCATAGAGGAAGTTAAGGATAAAGCCAGGCAACTTGTAACTCCAGCAGACATACAGAATTGGCATCTGCAGGGAAAGGACTTTGCAGTAAAGGACAACTTATTGTATTTCCAAGAACGATTATACCTGCCCAGCACAGATTTACAGAAAAAAAGTAATCTCTTGTTATCACGATTCTTTAATGGAAGGACATCCCGGTATGGCCAAGACCTCAGAAAAGATCAAGCGCTACTTCTGGTGGCCGTCTTGGAAAAAAGATATCAGAGACTTTATAATGTCCTGTGGAGTATGCGCCCAAAACAAGAGTCAAAAGGAAAGACCAGCAGGCCTCTTACGCCCTATTGACATCCCACCTCGCCCTTGGCATACGCTTTCTATGGACTTCATCACCGATCTACCTCCATGCTCCGGATACAATACGATTCTAGTAATCGTGGACTTATTCTCCAAGATGGCGCATTTCATTCCGCTCAAAGGCTTGCCAACAGCAGCAACTCTGGCCCGAGAATTTCTCGAAAACATCGTCCGACTGCACGGTTTTCCTTCGGTTCTAATTTCGGATCGAGGTAGTCAGTTTATTTCTCATTTTTGGCGAAATTTGATGTCGGTCGGCTCAAATTGATGTGAGACTATCGACCAGTCACCACCCTCAGACTGACAGACAAACCGAGAGGACCAATCAAACTCTAGAACAGTATTTACGCTGCATGCTGCAACAAACTGAAAAAACTTGGAAAGACATCCTTTGGATAGCCGAATATGCCTACAATAACTCTGTCCATTCGGGAACTGGGAAAACCCCGTTTTTTCTTTTATACGGCAGTCACCCTCGAACCTCGGAGTTGGATCCCCTCCAAGATCTTGAAACACCAGCAGTAGACTACCTGCATTCTACAATCACCCAAGCCTTTAAGGAAGCTGTTTCTCACCTTCAAAGGGCTAAAGAACAATACAAGAAAGGAGCAGATCAACATCGGAAGGAAGCCCCTCAATATCAAGTAGGGGATCAAGTCTGGTTATCCACCAAATATCTACCTCTAAAAGGGCCACGCACATTCAACCCAAGATACCTTGGTCCCTATTCCATCACTACCATAGTAAACCCAGTAGCGGTCAAGTTGGACTTGCCCCCGCACATGAAGATACATCCGGTCTTCCACGTCTCTCTATTAAAACCCGTGCAACCTCAAACCCGACTAACTAAATCTCCAAAACCCATCCTAGTTGATGGAGAACTCGAGTTTGAAGTCAAAAGCATTCTGGACTCCAAGATCTCCAAATCTAAACTATTTTACCTAATTGACTGGAAAGGCTACGGCCCTCAAGAGAGATCCTGGGAACCTGCTGAATATGTCCACGCTCCTCGACTAATCAAAAGATTTCACCGAACATTTCCTGACAAGCCAAAACCCCCGGAGAAGCCCGGTTTGGGAGGGGCCTTGAGGGGGGGTACTGTCATGATCTCTGCTTCCAAAAGGTCAGGGTTTTCCCATCTCCCTTGGAAGCAGATCCATAACCCAGGTTCCGAGTGCCAACCAGTCCCAATTGGGACCTTTTGGACCCAGCCCTGGCGCCAGTGGCACCAGGCTCATAAATATGCCCAGTCCCAGCGCTGGAAGCGCCGGGCTCATAATGCTTGGGTGGACTTACCTGCAGCAGACCATGCTGCTTACTTGCCTGCCAGTTGAGCCTCTGATCCTCTTCTGTTTGGAACTACTTTTCCTGTTGGGTGGGGCAGGAGCCACTCCCTAGGTTCAGAACACTGGAACTCTTCTGGAAAGCAGGAACTCTTTTCTTACCTAGGCGTGGCTGTGGAAGGAGACACCTAAGCACTACAGGAGGCTATTTAAACCACACCCGATGGATGAATCTTGCTTTGCAATATTCTGCATCCTCTGCAGCAGAACGCTCAACGTGTCTTCTGCATCTGATCCTGGGCCTAAGGAAAAAGGCTTACCATCCTGAATCCAGTCTTCAGCAACACCTATAAAGACAAGAAAGAACAGGTTAGCATTACGGTCTTCAGTGACAGCGCTTCACTTACCTGGTCCATCGGCTGTCACCGACGCCTCACGCTGCATTCCGGCATCTGAAAGACAAAGGCTTACCTACTCTTCGTGCGCTCCGGAGGTCTTCGCACTGCATTCCGGCATCTGAAAGACAAAAGCTTACCAACTCTTCGCACGCTCCGGAGGCCTTCGGCGCTGCATCCCGCATCTGAAAGACAAAACAAGGTGCGTTTAAAGACATTGGGGAAATTTAATACTCACGTGCCATTACTCCCTTCCACATCTAACCCAGTGGGTATTCCGGCACCCTGCAGCCGCTCCGAACTTGTACCTGCAAAATAAAAAGACAGTTAGAGCGCAGTGTGAAGCAGGCAACAAGCGCTTACTTACGTGCTTCCAGGCGCTTCTATTCATCACACGGGCTCCATCTTCAACTCACTTCAGCCCGTCATCCGCCATCGCCGGAACCCTGCAAAACAAGAGACATCATTACTAAAGACTTTTAAAGACATTAGAATTACTCGAAACTTACCGTTCGTGCAGTAAACGACGGACAGCAGTCCTCTGAAGTCAAGAGGCCTGCTCCCCTTATCCAGTGAAGAAACTGGTTACAGCACCCTGCCCCGAGGCAGATGGAGAGCACGGCGTTCACTTACCTAAGGTGAGAGCGTTAACCTTTGGGGTTCTACAGGAGAAGAGAAAGGGAAGAAGAGAGAGACATTCAATAACCCAGTTCATTAATCCCATATTTTCTATCTGCAGACATCTTACCCTTCGAGTCAGACATACAGTGCACAGAGGTCCAGCCCAAAGAGCCAGCCGTGTGTTACACATCACCTTTGAAGATACAGTATACGCCCAGTCAAGACCGGCGCCTCTACGGGAATCAGGTGAGCTTTACAGAGAATAAGAGTTGTCATGGATGTGGTGAGCCAATTTCTTGCAAAGTGAGAATATATTTAGATTCTGAGTGAAGGTCACCAGCTTTGAATGTTTTGCTGCCAGCTAAGGAAGCCCACGCATGAGACACACAGTATAAGGTTCAATTGTTTTTTGACATTGAGAGAAAGGGACCATTCCGTAAGGAATGCAATGAGAGGATGTTTGTTATAATGAACAATTGATAAGGTTATGCATTCCAAAAGTGTGTAAGGAACATGTAAATTCAGTTCATGAAGAATCTTTGGTGCGAACGCAGTGAGCGTTACGGTCTGATTTACGCCAAGAGAATGAAATGGTGAATATAATGTAAGTTTGATTTTGATGATTGTATACCGGAATGAGCATTAACTCATTATTATCTGAAGATTCATTTTGGGTTATATTCTATTCATTTGTTCTGTGTTGCTTATTGCAATGTAAGGCAAGTACTATCTTTGTGTGCAGTGAAAATGTCATGTATGACCATATCGAGTTGTGTATCAGTTTCCACGTTATTTTCTCTTTGTTGAGTTTGTTTGATGTGTGTGCTAATCGTTAGTCTAACCCCTATGCCGAATTAAAAAGTCAACGGATACATTGTAATAAAGTTTGGGTATTGAGACACATTTTCTGTTATGTTTTCGAAATACTACATGCTGCCTTTCTGAGGTTGTCATAGATTCCAGATGCCAACTGACGGCTTCTTTAATTGGCAGCTGCACATAGTTGTCAACGCCTGGCTCACAGTGACTGTTTTTTGGGATGATCGCCCAGGGCCCATGTGCCCGTACGCTGTACTAGTGATTAGGAGTAACATAACATCCTTTATGGTGGTCTAGGCCCAAGTTGATGTAGAAGTACTGGAATTCACTGTGCGACCCAAGCGGTTCTTTTACCGAAAACAAACACTTTGTGTACGCAAAAATAACAACGTGTGCCTCTCGATAAACATTTTGGATCACGAGCGAAGAAACAAATTTGCAATTTGATTGAATATGGCAATAGTCGGATGTTCTCGGAGCGTTTATTGTGAAATAAAAGTACTTTACAAATTGTACAGTGTTATTGTTTTCTTTTAAAGTATGGTTTAATATTCTGAATTGTGACGTACTGTGTTGTTAGTGGATGTGTGTTGATTTTTGGGTTCTGCATCACGTGACGTAGGTGATTATGGGCGCGTTTGGCTACGCTGAAGAGGAACGTCTCTGAGAAAGATGTAGAATATCACTAGGGTTGGTGATATGAGGGTCAGGGGCGGGGCATATGATTTAGTGACGTCAGAGCAGTTTATCTTAGGCAGATGCAGTAATGGATAAGAATAGCACAAGGTGGACGTGTCCTGCTGCCAGATTTTGTATGTTTTTAAAAGAGGAAAAGTGAGGTAAGGTGAATTGGAAATGTTTACAATAGATCAACGTATGTATGGCGGAACCCTCGGGACAATATTTTCTGAGCATTGCACTTGTGAAACCTATGAAATAATGTCTGGGGAGGTGAGGGGTGATAATGATGGGTGGGATATTTCTGACCTGATTTCGAATGAGTTTACAAAGTTTGGTGGGATTTTGTGCAGAGCTTATATGACGATTGTATGTGCATTCATTTGACAGTTTTGAAAAAATAAAACGTGGGTGGATTTCCAGCAAACTTGCATAAGGCGCATTGACAAGCATGATCTAAAAGTATGGTTTTGCAAATGTGGCAGTGTTTTCTTATTTGACAAGTGTCATAATGTAGTGGAAAAAATAGCGGTATAGCTTTAGTGACTGAGGGGTAGCCTGTGGCCACGGGCAGTGGCCAGATTGTCTGGGTCATGGAATAAGGTCATGATCCAGACAATCTGGGTACTGGCCATGACCAGAAGGGACAAAACATAGGATTAAAGTGCCATGTCCACCTGGGACTGGCTTTGTGGTGAAGTTATTCGAAATTAGGATAGATTTGAAAGGGAAGAAAAATGTGCTCGTGGTAATATGGTCATAGGGTTCTCTTTTTGCCTTCTGCAGGCTGTCATGGAAAGCGAAGAGGGGCCCTGTATGGAACCCCCGCCTTCCCTTTACATGGTGGCCATCTTGGAAAAGGATTTTTAATGGCCTTCATCCCCCATTTTGGGGGCTGGAATGGGGGGATAATGGTCCAGAGATGTCGTTATCCACCCTTGCTTCGGTAGGGATTTAACGTTACCGGAAATGTATTACCGGTAACGTTAATTCCCCATGTGGATCACGACCCGGCACACCGCTATTAGCGGCACCGCTAATTACGGTGCCACTAATAGCGGGCAGGCCGCGTGCGCGCGACCCTCCATCCCGTTAATTATGCCATGCCGCTATTAGCACAGCATCACAAGGCCAGTGCACATGCTAATAGCGGCATGGTAAATCCCCCCAAACCCCTTACCGCCATGGTGCAAATACCGGCATCGCGGACCACCCGTTAAGGGAAATGAGCAGTGTTCCCACCTGCCACAGGTGCACCAAATCAGCACAGGTGAAGGCAATGGAGACTGTGGCAGCTCAAAAGGAGCACACCACACCCCTTCCCACACCCCTCCCCACACCAAGATGGTTCCAATACTGGCAGCATTACATGGCCTGGAGGACCTCATTGCAGCGCAGCTGCTACAACAACAGGCAGCACAAAGGAGACGCAGGAGGAGGAGGAGGAGGAGGAGGAGTGCAAGACAGGCACAGCAGGCACCACAACGCCACCTAATCATACCACAGAGGCACCCACCAATACCCAGGATCAGAGCCAGTCCATTCAACCTGACCCCTGAGCAGATACACACCCTGTACCGTCTGGACAGGGCTACCATCACCAGCATCGTGGACATGATCCACGACGACATTGTGAGCCTCATAGACATCAGAACTGCCATCCCCCCGCTACTGAAGGTGGTGAGTGTGCTCCACTTCCTGGCCACAGGCACCTATCAGCATACAGTGGGACAGATGCATGGCATCTCACAACCAGTATTCTCACGCACGCTGAACCAGGTACTCGATGCATTCCTGAAGCATGCACCTGAACACATATCCATGCCACAGACTGCCCAGGAGATTGCAAACACAAAAGTTGGCTTCTATTCACTGGCAGGCATTCCAAGTTGCATCGGGGCCATCGACTGTACCCATGTGGAATTGGTGGTCCCACATCACAATGAAGTAGTGTACCGAAACAGGAAGCAATTCCACTCCATCAATGTCCAAATGGTATGTGACGCCAACAAGATAATCACACATTGATGTGCCAGATTCCCAGGATCAACACATGATTCCATGGTTCTGCGGAACTCAACTATCCCACGCTACATGGAGCGACACACCGGACAACGTTCGTGGCTACTTGGTGAGTAGCAGGGCAAGCACATGGCTGCGTGATTTGGGGGGGGAGAGATACATACTCCAACTTGGTGTGAATGGAGGGGGGAGAGATACATTCTCCAACTGGGTGTGAATGGGGGGGAGAGATACATACTCCAACTGGGTGTGAATGGGGGGGGGATACATACTCCAACTGGGTGTGAATGGGGGGGGAGAGAAACATAGTCCAACTGGGTGTGAATGGGGGGGGAGAGATACATACTCCAACTGGGTGTTGACTGGCGTCCGTAGGGAAAATGGACATACAGATGTACGCCAATGTCCTTCAGGGAAGGCCACGATGTACTTGAGAGGAACCCACATGCAATTTGAAGGTGCAGAACATTGAGAACAATGCAGGTTGCAAAATATCACACATCCATCCACATTGCACATCATGCCACGCCACATATTACACAAACCTGCAACATGGTGTCAAGACCGTAATACAGAATCAGTGCAGCACAACATCAATCCAGCAACGCGCCCTTGAATGCATGCAAAGGGATCACCCCTAGACACAGCACTGAACCACACACCTATGGCACCACTGAAGTGATGCTTCACAGCATGGCAACATCGGTGTCAGGATGTCAGTACACTAGCAGTGTGTTACCTAATTTGTATGGGCCAGGGACACCTAAGATCTGGCCTCACCCAGGACATGTCAATTACTGTTGGAGGCATGAATGTGGCCTTTCTACTTGCAGGGTCGACCTCCCCCTTGCACGTTGCTGTCACACAGACCATCTGCATGAATGCTGTCAATTTAGTACTTGAATCACAATGCAATGTCAATTTGTGTGATGTGAACAGGCTGATCTTGAGGTGAACAGTAACAGGACCCCGTTCATTCCCCCATACAGGTGATGCGGGCTATCCCCTGAAGCCCTGGCTCCTCACACCTGTACGGAACCCACAGAACAGGCACGAGGAGGAATACAATCGTGCACATACCCGTACCCGCATCGTGATCGAGCAGACTTTTGGACAATTGAAGTCACGTTTCAGGTGCATTAGCAGGTCTGGTGGTGCTCTCCTGTATGGACATGAGAAGGTGTCCAAGATCACCATGGCATGTGTCATGTTGCACAATATGTGTATCAGACGGAATGTGCCACTGCCCCCTGACGTAGAAATAGAAGCACCTGATGAGGATGATGATGGTGATGAGGACGGAGGTGAAGGGGATGCAGGTGTTGCAAGAGGGGATGGCCAGGAGGGACGTGCTGTGAGACAGCATCTGATCCACCAAATATTCTGAGGAACATGTTTCCGTACTGTCACATGGATATGGGGGGGTAATGCACTGGTGTATGTTTTGAAGCACGCAATGGACCCTGTTGCCAATAAAGTACACACACACAATGAAGATGTCCAAGCCTGTGTTTTGTTCAGAAACCAGTGTATTGAGTGACATGAAGGTGTAGTAGTGCAAGCCCAAAAACATCCCACCACACTTCCCCCCCCCCAATGGACCCATAACACCCTTCCCACCCCCCACAACATCCCAACACCCCCCCCCCCCAACAGACCCATAACACCCTTTCCATCACCCCCCACAACAGTCCCTCATGTCTCTGCCATTTCTGCCATGGCCAATGCACACCGGGGTATCCCCATTAGCCCCCTAATTGCAATTGTCCTTGGAAGGGTCTTGAGGGTTGCCAGACGTGCGCCTGGTGGTTCTCATCGAGCGCCTGAGGGGGCTTGTTTGAGTCGACCCGGAAGTCGAGGATGGGGCAGACTGGCCTTGTGGGTGAAAGTGGCGGTCCATTGTGTCTGCCATGCGGACAAGCACCTCCCTGAGACTTGCAATTTCATTGCATATCCTGTCCGTGTTGGCGTCCATGCGCTCAGTGGAGTGCCTCGCCGTCTGGACTATCTTCTCGGTGAGATTTGCTGCCTCAGCGACATGCTGCCCAACCAGCACGGTCAGCTCCTGTTGGAGCTGCAGGATGGCGGTGAATTGCTGATCAGTGCCGGGTGACCGTGCATTGGATGCCGTGCCCACAGATGGCTCCAATGCAACTGGTGATGGTAGCATGGGTGACATTATTGCAGGGTTGGTGTCCTCGTAAGTCCCATCAGAACCAGGGGTCTGGGATGCCATGGGCTCTGGGCTTCCTGGGGGGCTTGGGGTGTGCATCTCCATGTGCTGGAGTAGGGTGTCCTCTGGATCGGAATGGGGGCCAGTGGCGGCTGCCTCACCAGCAGAGCTTGCCGCAGCTGATGGTGGGCCCTGGGTGTTTGGCATTGTTGCCAGTGGGTTTGCCTCCGGTGGTGGGGCCACAGTTGGTGGTGCAGCTACTGCTGCCCTGGCAGTGGCACTGTGACGTAGGCTGCCACTCTTCAGGTGTGGCCTACCACCCTTGCCCCTGGATGTTGCAGGGGTTTCCTCCGGCTCCTGTGCCCTTGGCCTCTTTGATGTAGGTGGTGCCTTTGATGCATCAGCAGCATCCTCCCCATCTGTATGTGAGCCTGTCAGGGACGAGAAGGGGGATGTCATTGGTTGCCTTTCAATATACTCAATGTAAATTACAGGGATTATGCAGTTGTGGACATTGGGACTTAGCAGTTATGGATGCAGGTGATGTGCCAGTTCAGTGCCTCATCCATGCATGTTTGAGTTTGGGACTTGTCTCTGGTGATGTGTGCATGTGTGTGTGTTTGGGTCTGACACTGACATGGTGATGGATGGGTGCATGTGTGGATGTGTGTCCATGCATGAGTGGGGTCTGGGCTCACATTTGGGGGTGACTGTGCATTCACACCGCATCCTGTCATGTGTACACTCACCTGCATCAGAAGTGGTAGCCACGCCGACCTCCATGCTGCCCACTCCCTCAATGCTCTCGGTGGCAATCATGTTGGCGCATGTCTCCTCCCATTCCTTCAGGCGTATTGGGGAGCCATCTCCGCCAGCAGTGGCAATGCGGTGGTTCTCCGCCAGGATGCCCCTCACCCGCAGCCTGAGGTCATCCCACCTCTTCCTGCATTCGCGCACAGTGCGCGTGCTGGTGCCCACGGCACTGACTTTGACTGCCACCTCCTCCCAGATGGCTTTCTTCTTGAGCAAGGTGGCACGGCGCATATCATTTGCAAGGCCGACCTCTGCATGCTCTGCAAGGGTCTGCGTCAACATGACCAGTTCCTCGTTGGTGTACTTTTCCTTCCGCTGCCTGTCACATGTTTTCTTCAGGGCCTTGGGCATGATGCAGGTGTCACGGTCGATTTCACACAGCTCACTACTCCAATATGGTCCAGGGGGCAGAGGATGGCAATGGATTGTGTTTTTAAAGATGGCCGCCGTGCTCTTTCCCGTTCCGGTGCGATGACGCTATTTCCGCTTCCGCTATTTAACGGTCGATGCAAATAGCGGTCACCGCTAATAGCGGCCATCGCTAATAGCGGTGACCGCAAATAGCATGTACAGTGAGGGCGGAGGTGCTATCAGCACTTTGGGCGGGCCCGGTAAGGTGCTTTTGCGCCATGGCGGTAGGGTCATTTACCGGCATGGCCCTATGCGCGTGTCCGCTTACTCGTAATGGTGCGCTATTGGCGGTCTCCTGTGAAGGCGGACACGCTAATAGCGCCATGCCGGTAAATCCCGTTTTTTAGCGCCTACCGTGTAATGAGGCCCTATGTACTTTACTGAGAAATATAAAGTAGATGGAGTCTATGCAGTTTTTTTTGTTCTATTTTTTAACTGTGAAAGATGGTTCCTAAAGGAACATATATTTTGTTTTGGGATGGATTTATTTTGGCAGGAGATCTTAGAATGAAAGGTGGGCAGCGAAATGAGGGAAGAGGTACCAAACACTAATATGGAGGGGCGGTGGACATGGGGAAAATGTTGTGCGTGTGTTATTTCTAAGGTAGAGGGCAGTGTTTCTCATGCTCCTTGATTACACCAGTGGTGGTGTCTCTTGGGGAGGAGGGATGGCCTTAGCTGATGCCATTTTAAGATAAATGGCAGTTTTGCTAAAAGTATGTACTGTGTACTAGATTGTTAATGGATAATGAGTAGGAATAGGTATTGGAGCTGTGCAAGGGAAATTTTGAAGTTGAAAGTTCCTATATTAGTAGAAAATGCAGTTCTGAACTGTCCGCGAAGCAGAAATCTTATCGTGAAGTGCGGATGGGTTCTCGGACATGTCATCATGCCGCGCGCCATTTTATGTTTATGTGCCACTGTCTGGAAGGTCCGCTATGAAGTCAGATGCTCGTAGACGGCTACGGATGCAAAACTAGTTTAATTAGTTGCAAAAAGTGTATAGAAGTGTTAAAAATGATTCCAGAAGGTGGGAAATGGCAGAGTTTTAAGGTGACACTTTGTAAATGGGACACAAATATTGCTATATTGGGTAAGTATGATATTAGTAAGTTGTAGGAAAATAGCATGCAATGGTAAAAAACTATGCAATTCACTGAAAAAACCTTGTTAAAGGGGCGTTATGGTTCAGTTGGACTAATAAAAACCTAAGAAATTCAATGAAAAAACTTTGTTAAAGGCACGTTATGGTTAAGTTGCACTAATAAAAACCTATGAAATTCAATGAAAAAACTTTGTTAAAGGCACGTTATGGTTAAGTTGCACTAATAAAAACCTATGAAATTCAATGAAAAAACTTTGTTAAGGGGACATTATGGTTAAGTTGCACTAATAAAAACCTTTGAAATTCACTGAAAAAACGTTGTTAAAGGGCCGTTATGGTTATGTTGGACTAATAAAAACCTATGAAATTCAAAGAAAAAACTTTGTTAAAGGGACGTTATGGTTTCAAGTAAAATCGAAAAAAAACCAGAAATTCCCCAGTTATGGTAAGCTAAACAACCATAACTCGCGCCACCACCGTGCACTGATAAGACTAACACCCAGGACCTCAAAGTTGACATCACAAATGTGATGTCATCAATGACATTTGTGATGTCATCTTTGAGGTCATGGGTGTTAGTCCTTACAGTGCACAGTGGTAGCGCGAATTATGGTTGCATACCTTACCATAACTGGCACCATAACATCCCTGTAACAACGTGTTTACATTGAATTTCATAGGTCTTTTTAGTAGTGCAACTTAACCATAACGTCCCTTTAAGAATGTTTTTTGTTAGTGAATTTCATTGGTTTTTAGTAGGGCACTTTAACCATAATGTTGCTTTATCATAGTTGTTCCAGTAAAGGTGATAGGGTTGTAGTAACGCAACTGAACCATAACGTCCCTTTAACAATGTTTTTTGTCACGGAATTTCATTGGTTTTTAGCAGGATACCTTTAGTTTGTAAAGAAGAACTGGACAACATAGTGAAAGTGCTGGCAACATGTTAATGCGGACAGCAGTCACGGACTGTGTGTCTCTTTGCTGAGATCGTGTGGTATCCAACCTGCTGAGGAAGACCGGTGCTCTCTTACATAGTGATAGCAATCAGTAAACACAAAGAATATATACAAACAGCAGGATGCAGAAAAATTGAAAGGGAAAAAAGAGTAGGTGTGCAAATTGTGTACTTATGAAGCAAGCAAGACAATGGCATAGGCAGTGCACTATAACGGAATGCATCAAGAACAGAAGTGATGTCTGCCCTCAACAATCTTACCGCACTGCTACTGTAAATGGGAACACAGAAGGAGCGGCCAGAGTAACGACTGTCAATTGCAAAGGCCTGAACGTCACTACAATGTAGTAAGGACAGTAGAATGTGTCTAACAATGGCACAGGTGCTGCAGTATACAATAGTACAGAAGCACAATGTTTCTTTTTTCTAATGCAGCAATGGAAAGCACCTTAGAGTGGTAGGACGAAAATGTCCTTCATGACGCACAGACTTTCTATAGTAATCCCATTGGTATGCACAGTAGTGTGAACCGTAAATTATGTAACATATGTTGCTGCATGTACACCAAGATCATTCTCTTTTCAGTAAGAGAATGTATTGGAAAGGAAAGCAAGGCAGTACAAGTGGCAACCTTTGCACAACAGCATACGAGCATAGGAAATGAAAGAAACTGTGCATAGGGAAATGGACACTGTGGAAGCCAAAATGGAAAAATTGGTGGGCAAATCTGCCGCCTTAAATGATTGCGTACAGCGGTATATTATGGACAAATTAAAGCAGCAATGGCAGACCTGCACGTGTTCCCCTTCCCCATGTCACAACCTGCCATCCCCTCTAAATCAGTGTGTTGGGAGACGTTACAGTGATACCTCAATCTCTTGCTCCCCTCACAACCAACTTTTGAATATCCCCAAATCCCCTCAATAAGTATCCACTTCTGCTACCCCTTCCCTTTCCTAATGGTGTGTATAAATGTGTGCAAGTGAATGTTGCTATTTTAATTTTTGCTGAGTGTATATGTGGTATTGTTTGGTTTTTTAAATGGCGTTATGACTCAGAGGCACACAGTCATCGTATGAATGACCGCAAATAATTAAAAGGAAGATGTCCTATGGACATGGCACCTGCCATGCCTATCCGCAATGACAATGGAAGCATCCGTACCACGCCAACACGATCCGCATGTGTACCTGTTGTGCACCACCTATAATTACGTGTGGGAGTGGACATCTGGTCGTTTTGCAAGTAGACGCATGTGTATCTGTTCCTGTGTGTCCTAGTAACACTGCCACTGTGCAGCATATGCAAAGGACCTTTAATTAACTGGAGGCGCCCACCCAAGTCCTACAAGTAGCTATACAGATAAACATCACACCTGCTATACCTGAAAAAAACATCCAGCGTCTCCCAAAATGGTCAGCGCACGTTTGTTTCAATATTATTCAGTCCACAAGTGGCAATGGTGTTCATGGGACACTTATGCTCATGCACACAACGTATTCCGGCCAAAAAACGTCCTGCGGACAGCCGTCCCATAGGAGAACAGTGGTGACTGCACGATGCCACCGCACCCACGCACGTGGGCCCTTATTTCGCGGACACAATCTGGACCATCGGACAGCGGAAAAGTGCAGTGTTGTGCAATGTACGGAGTGTTTTTCGGAAAGTACATGCTTGAAAACACACCACAATGTGCCGTTGCACATCCATGTATGTTTTTCAAGAATGAAGGCCTGATTTCCGGGTGCAAGTTCTCCACAGCAGTCCTACAAAATGCCACACAGCAGAGTTCCTCCACAATCTGTTTGTAGCTTCCCATATCAGAGTAGCAGGTCACAGTATTTTGACCTGTAAGTGAGGTAGGACCGAGTATGCTGTCCTGCATTTTCTTTGCAAGTAATGGCTACCCAGCTCAATACTCGCAGTAATTGAGAAAAGTATTAATGGACTTTCCTGTAACCCACACCCTCAGTTGCGATAGCCCCCTGTAGTGGCCGGTCAACGATCACACCAGGCGTGTAGGGTTGAGTTGGTCTGCTTTTATTAACTCTTCACACATAGCACTGTCTTTATATTTTAGTCACCTTTCATCATACATTTCAGCATCTACTTATATGAATGCTATTCTCCTGCGGTTGGTCCCTGCATTTAGGTGAGTCACAGTCTCTGGTGGGAGGTTGTAGGGGAGACCTTATGCCAGCCTACTGCTCTGTGGCTTGACAGGCTCAGAATGTCTTCAGCGGGAACAGCCACTCATAATTTTGCAGGTACTCCCACGGGAGTTCCGCCGATACATGCCGAATATCCTTTACTGTGCAACCCCACTGTCCAATTCCCATAGGTAGCATGCTGTAAACGTTTGCATGTGGCACCATGTATGCCAAAGGCTGTACCCCAATGAAGCAGAAACATTCCTTCCTCCCTTTCCTCTTCCTTCTTTGCAACACACCAGCATCGGTTGCTGTTAGAATGTTCCACACGCATCCACCAATCACATTGAAAACATCTCCATGTAACTATATGAGTTCTGTAGACTAGTCCTCTGCGTACACACCACACCTAGAAACGGTTTTGCACAATTCTGTACCCTGCACAGTCCCATTTCCATGGCCATCCCCAAAATCCCCAGATGTGGATTTCGTGCTGCATGCAGGCATGGGTGAATACATTGCAACCAGGGTAGGGGAGTTTGTTTTTAAGGACAGCTCTGAAATAGCATTTTTTTTTAATGTTGTATTGCATATGCTTCTACTGAAATACCCTGTCTTGCAGTTTTCATTGGCGTTTGTGTTTTCATGTGCTCACATTGTTATCGTAAAGTCTTCAATGCATTCCGTAGACGGGCAAACAGAACAGCATTACCAATGGTGGACAACAAAATTCCTTGTGCTTGGAAAGACTCCACGTTTCCACAACGAATGGGTTCATTGTTGCAGAAGAACATCCCACCAGTGTACAAAAAAGTATACATGCTTCAACTGAAGAGACACCTTCCACCCTCGGGCTCGGAACAACTTACATGACCATTGTCCCATACTCTTAGTACTGTTATTCACCAGAAAAGCACCTTGGCAGTGCAAAAAAGCATCTTCACCACATTCAGCAACCTCTTCAGAGGGCAGAGGATACGTAAGCAAGCCAGTTAACCCATATAGATACCGCTGTACTGCATGACAATAACATCGACAGTATGAAAAGTGGCCAGGTCTCTGCAAAGTGCATGTAATCAGCGAAACGGCCGTCATACACAGTGCACCACAATGTGTGCACTCCTTCCAAATCTCAATGGCCATCAAAGTGTATTTTCACAGCATACTTGTGGATGTGTATCACAAAGGAATTGCCCAAAGTAAACTCAATGCATTTTGCCAAGTCAGAGAACCGCACTACGCAGGGAAATGTACAACAGTATGACGGGGGCTTTCTGTGAACCATCCGAAAGTACAGCAAGGGCCGCGTCCCAGTGAAGCAGGAGGAGTCCTTCTCCCCTTGGCCGCCCATGCCTGTGATACACACCCTGAGCACCTGATTGGACAATGCCCACAGTCCTATTTCCATTGGCCACCATGGTGAGAAGCGCAAAATGTGGTACGTGCGCTTCCCCAAGTACAAATGATACAAACTGGGGGGATAACTAACGTGGTGCGCTCAACTTCCTATAATCCTGGCTGTATGCAGCAAAGTGTACACAGAGGGTTCCACTCAAAACCCCAAGGGTAATGAACTGTAATGGATGCGGAGTGTACTCAAAATACGCAGAATAGACCTAAATCGCAGTAAACAGTGTTAAAATCAAATTCAGAATCCATCGTGACCTCAAAATCATATTAATAGATAAAGCCATTGAATATGTGAAAAAGTGTTTTAATCCAAACACAGCCGACATGTGTTTTGACCACTGGGTCGTTATCAAGGCTGTTATTAGTACAATCACAACGATTCATACATCATTCACACAAAATACAAGGGGTTATAGTATTGTGTGAAGGTTCATTTATGAATGTTGATGTGTGTGGGTGTGTCAAAACATTAAATCACGAAGTGTTGCAAACCAATATAGTGCATTTAAAAAGGAAACACAAATCAGTAGGAGCATTTAAACAAAATAAACATTACATACCATTTATGTTTCAATATATCAAGTATACATACCTAAATTAGGAGTACAAACAGTCAAGGAGGGCAGAAACAGGAGAGGGGGAATAAGAAATAAGAATAGTTTAGCGCATGGTGAAGGGCTAGATGTTTTTGAAACTGAATTAACCACTCTGTTTATAAAGATAAGCAAATCCAATGGTGTGACTTGATTCAAAACCATAGATCAGTAAATGCAGTGTCCGCACAGGTATTATAATTTATATGCATTATTGAGACCCATTACCAAGCTCCAAAAAGCCTTGCTACATTGCAGAGCTCTCCATGTAACAGTATCTGTTTTGAACACCAGTCCTCTGCGTACACACCACGCCCATAAACGTCATTGTGCAATACCTTAGCCTGCTCAGTCCCATTTCCATGGCCATCCTCAAAATCCTCAGATGACGTTTTCGTGCTGCGTGTGGGCTTGGGGGAATAAATTCCAATGGTCACAATGTTACAGTAAACTCTTCACCGCATACTGTAGATTGGCAAACAAAACTGCAATTGCCAATGGACGACAAGGAAATGCCATTTCTATGAAAAAAACTCTGAATTTCCACAACTAATGAGGCTATTGTTACAGAAGAACATCCCACAAGTGGACACACAATCTGATATGCTTCTGTTGATGAGGCACCTCCCAGTCTCTGGCTCGGAACAACATTCATCAGCATTGCCCATACTCTTCTTGGTAGTATGGATGAGACGAGCACCTGGGCATTTGGAAAAAGGTGCTGCACAGCATTGAGCAACTTCCTGAGTCGACGGAACAAACCTAAACAAGCCACGTAACAGATATGCATACCGCCATAGTGCAGGACTACGACGCCCACAGTCGCAAAAGTGCGTATGTTTACAACTCTGTTAGAAGCGCTTCTGCGCACGGTATGTGCCACTGTGCGGCCATTATGTTCTTTAAAAGTATACTGATTTTTTCCCATCCCCTACCATGAAGTGGCACTTCAGTGATATGTGCTTGCAACATTCTCATTTACCCACATCATACAGTGTAATATCGAAACAGGTACTCTCTGCTTTCCTTCTGACAATGCTATGAAATGTGTTCCCCACTAACCCACATCCTACATAAATCGTAAAAAAATACCCCCAATAGCAGCATTGAATGTATCGCAAGGAGTGCAAGCAGCTTTCCCAAACATCACTGTCTGCACAGCTGTACTTATGTCTAGGATGCACTAA
The DNA here is from genome assembly GCF_040938575.1 of Ambystoma mexicanum. NCBI lineage: Eukaryota > Metazoa > Chordata > Amphibia > Caudata > Ambystomatidae > Ambystoma > Ambystoma mexicanum. The sequence goes on from NC_090940.1 coordinate 576,588,087, forward strand.
TGCCACAGGCATTTTTTTTGAATATGGCCCCTTCTACTGTCGGCCCTCTTGCACACATCCAGAAGAGGAGTGTGCGATTTGGGATGGTATCGCTGCTGCACTAAAATATCACCAATAACTCCCAGTGGCTGTGAGGAATATAGTGAGAAGAGTCTGCATTATGAAGATGGCCTTCTGGGCCCCAGGGTCTCAATCCCTCCAACCCTGACTTCCTATATATGTGCGTGCGCGAGGTCTTGCCTCATCCGCCTCCAACTCCCTCAGGGCCAGGCACTTCTGCAAAAAAACAGTTGGTGGTAGTTGTGCCTCTTCGCCTGGAGTCTCTCTCTGCAACAGCCTCCCTGACACTTGATGGTAACCATCACTGCTTCCAGAAGCACCACAAAGCCTTTCTCTTAGCGTCTGCTGCGTATGCTCCTCTCCCCAGCTAACTGCCTTACATACACTGATTCTGCACTGATTACCTGGCGACTCAGTGATTTTGGCCCTATGTCACCTCAACCCACCAGACAAACCGCTGCACTGGTTTCGAGCACACCCCACACTTACGGAATGTTTTCGGAATGCCTCTAAGTTCATCCAACACCTGTTGTGTGCACTTATCTGTGCACTTGGCACAATTAACCGTGTTTTTACTAATTGTCCTTTGTTCTTCAACCCATATACTGTACCTTCCCCTCCCTAAGCCCATGCACTTGGGCGATGTAAGTCACACCTGGCCTACTAAGGTCAGTGTATCTATCTCCCCCCTCTGTTTCACCTCCCTTGCCTCATTGCAGTTTGCTAGACGTGTGTGTAGGGGCATTACAAATGCCATAGCAAACAATTGCAAATCATATGATATCAATACACAGTGCATGTACAACAGTGGGATGCCTGCCACTTACCCCATACACTGCAATGTTGTTTTATGTTTTCCGCAATACCCCACTTACTGCACACTTTTCAAAAAATATCACGCAAATATGGCACAGCGTCCATGTTACTAACTTCAAACAAATACATACATTTCATGCATACACCCAGGATGCCTGTCCCTTACCTTGCACACTTCCACTATAGCTTGTGCACTACTTTGTCCCAAGAGACCTTTTGGCACAGTGTTTCCATACACACCAGACCCCCCAGGCTTATAGAGCAGTCTCTTTTGCTCCACAGTCTCATTTCCATGGCTCCCATCCAGAAAATGGCTGGATGTGGCACATGCAAGCGTGCAAGTACAGCGTAATCCACTGAGTTTTCATGCTAGGGAGGGAGGGGATGTGGGGGAGTGTAAAACAGGGTAGCGGTTTGGGTGTGTAGAACTTTCTCAGAAAACAAACATTTTTTTTTTGTCCTGTTTTTGTTATGTACATGCTTCCATACACATTTTTTTAATCTCTTTCAATTACTTTCTGTTTCCTTCTCCTCCTCACAATTGTACATAATGAACATCAATGCCTCTCTTAGAGTTCTACAGGATTGTCTGCAACGCTTCGTGCAGAGTGGTAAACAAAACAGCATTGCCAATGGAGGTTAAAAAAATGCCATTTCCTTGGAACCATTGAAAATCTAGCTTGTTAATGCTGTCATTGTCGGTGCAGAACATTCCAGCACTGCACATAAATTCACACATTCTTCTATTCATGAAACACTTCCGAACCTCTGGCTGTGGGCAAATTACACCAGCACGGTCTCAAGCACCTATTGGTGGTATAGAGGAGAAAATCACCTTGGCAGTGGGAAAAATCGGCATCACTGTTGTCAGCAACTTATTGAGGTGACAGAGCAACTGTGAGCACGACATGTACCCCAAATGTAGTGCTCCATAATGCACGAACACAACATACAATGTACCGACAGAGGCCATACATGTACAAAGGAGAACCATGGCACTGAAACCCCACTCATAGACTTTTCCCCAAAAATCGTCCACTCCTTCCAACTGAAAGTTAGTATGAAAGCCTCTTTCCACAGCATACCTTTGCAGATCTTGCACAAAGGAATCACCCACAATGAGCACTCTGTGTCTTTCTAACCCAGTCAACCGCACTGCATCGTGGTTTGGAAAAATATATCACTGCCCCTTCCTATCAACCAGAGGCTTCAAACCTCATTGGATAATCCCCACGGTTCCATTTGCAAAGGCACCATGTTCAGAAGGGAATATTGTAGCACTTGCGCCTTCCCACCTACAGCGAGGGCCACTCCCCAGTAAAGCAGAGGCACTCATTATTCTGTTTCTACTATTATACATACAACACTTCCATATTAAGTAGTATTCAATAGGTACACACACATTTAGCATTCACATTCAAGACCTCTGCATCGAACACTGTCATTTCTGCACTACACTGCAGACATACCTTTACACACTCACGGTACAGGTCTGGTGTCATGTGAAAGCACCTCCAGGTAACAACTCTCCAAACCGATCCACACTTTCAGCGTCCATATTCACCCACAGCAGTACCCAGCACCACCAACTGCAGGTGGCACTATTTATTTTTCCTCCCAGCACTCCACCAACTTCAAAGATACAATACTTCAAAGTGCAGAACAGTAGTTAGTAATCTGCATAATGCACACTACTCAAGCACATGCACTATGCAGCTCAAGCCTATGCACTACTACACACACACTTTCTCAACACTGCACTCATTGGAAACACTGCAGAACTATTCACTCCATAAGCTCCTGCCATGCACTCTAAATGTACCATGTGTGAACAATGAGCACACCCATGGAATCAACAATGCATGCACAACTAACAAACCACACACGAAAGGCACCAATTTGAGGAGTACTTACAAGCAACCCACATAGCTTTTTGTGCAAGGCTTCCAGCCAGGCATCCAAGCAGCTAGGGCCTCAACACACACACAAGACACCCTAGTGCACCCCACATTGTATTCAAGTCATGTATAATGCATTCCTCATTTGCAAATGTGCCTGCCACCTTGCACCCTGGCCACATATTTTCATGCATGGCACCAACACGTTGCGTTGGCACTGCTAAACGGTATGTCAGTAACTCTGTACTTTGTCCATATTGCAACTTTGTGATGCTGTTGACTTTCTTTCATGGCGCAATATGTTAAAACACTTCCTCAAGCAAGGGTCGTGTTAAGGCATCCTGTAGCAAAAGGAAATGCTGACAAATGGCTCCCTAATGTGCAACAAGTGCAATGACCTACGCCATGTGCTTGTGAATGCATAGCACCTCACATTGGTTGTTCCACCTATTTTCAAATGCGCTCCTCACCCATTATTCAAAGGTCACCATCCTCGGACAGATACAGAGGCAACTCGTCATGTCTGCATTATGGTGTGTTGGCTACCGTCAAGGAATAGGTTCTTGGGTGCATGGCCAATGGCCTAGGGCCTTTGGCCATGCACCTAATAGCCTAGACCCTACCCACACCCAGCACAACATAATGGCCTCATGACGGGGAACATTTGCCACATACTACAATCCACAAACGTAACATAGCATGGGTGCTTCGAAGGGAAACTCATAACAAACGCTAATAGAGCCATGTGGCTCCCTAATGTCCAAGGTGCTGCAGTAATGTACACCATATGGTATTGCACGCATATGAGGTCACTTGTGCTATTCTACCACGTCTACAAAGTCCTGCATGTATTGAACGTCACCACCATCAGAGACATGCATACTTAAAACTGAATGTCTACGTTATGGTGGTGTGCTATAGTGCAGGCCTAGCCTCTTTGATGCCTGGCCTATGCCCTATGGCCTTTTGCCATACACCCAACAGTGTAGATCTGGGCCACGCCCCAGACAACATAACAGAGTCATGCAGGTCAACAAGTGACCAGGTACATGCAGGTCACCCCTAGCCACTTCTAATCATCCACTACTTTTACCATTGCACCCACAGGACACACTAAAGTAGTTACACCATGAGGTCCAGGCATCCACTGCACATTGTATGAATTGCAACCAATCCCCACACCCACGCATCCAACATGTTATGCAATTATCACAAACCACCCATCGAAGGCAACAATGTCAAAACCTACTTCACCCCAGGGCACATATATGGCGGTGCATGGTGGCCACCCATTCATCGAAGGGGCTACGGGCGTAGCACACGCAACACACCGTACTACAGTGTAAGTTTCAAGTTTCATGCGGTCTTCATTGTACTCCCCTTCTGCCATTGTTCTACCGTCACCAACCACTTGGGCCTCACCACACACAGCACACCCTAGTACAACCCATGTTCTACTCCTCATGTCATGTGTACTGCACTCCCCATCTCCAATTGTGCCTGCCAACTTTCACCCTGGTCACATCTTTACTTGCATGGCTCCATGACATTGTGTTGCCTCTGCTGAACGGTATGGTTGCCTTCGGCCATGCACCCAACAGTTTAGGGCTAGGCCACACCCACCACAACATAACAGAGCCTTGCAGGTGAACATGTAGGCATATACAAGACATCACAAAGGCAACATACGCACTAGCACTTCCACCCAACCGCCACACCATAAAGCAGGGAGGCAGGCACACATGTTGCATTTACTGTAATGCAGAAACATGTCACTGTGTTTGGCACCGCTACCCACTTCCTATCATAAAGCAGTACAGAAAACATGACAATCTTCACAACATTGGGCCTGCTCCCAACACTCTACTACGTGCATAGAACCAATGGTGCGTAGTCCACTGCAACACTTACTCATCTCTGCAATATACACTACGCAAGAACATATAAGAACCAGGTGCACTTTGACCTCTTATGGCTCCATGACGTTGTGTTGCCTGTGCTGAATGGTATGTGAGTGGCTGTGTACATTGACCATATTGCAAACTTGTGATGCTGAAGACTTCCTTGCATGGCACAATGTCTTACAACACTCCTCAAGCAATGATGTTACAAGGGCCTAACCAAAGCAAACAACAATGGTGAGATGTGCCTCCCTATTGTGCAACAGGGCCAATGATGAACACCATATGGTAATGTTTGCATAGCAGCTCACTTCTGCTGTTTTATCAAGTGTACACTGTCCTCCACAACCACTGTGTGCTACTCTCCAACTTCAAATGCATGCAGAGTGAGAACTGCATAGCTGCATTATGTTGTGGTGGCTGTGATGAAAGCCTAGCCTGTTGGGTGCATGTCCTACGGCCTACAGCCTTCGGCCATGCAACCAACAGTATAGTCATAGGCCACAACTACCACAATGTAACAAAGCCATGCAGGCAAACATGTAGGCATATACCAGACACCACAGAGGCAACATATGCACCAGCACTTCCACCCAACCACCACACCATAAAGCAGGGAAGCAGGCACACATGTTGCACTTACCGTAATGCAGAAACATATCACTGTGTTTGGCACTACTACCCACTTCCTATCAGAAAGCAGTATAAGCATACCAACCAAACAAGACAATCTTCACAACATTGGGCCTGCTCCCAACACTCTACTACGTGCATAGACCCAATGGTGCATAGTGCACTGCAACACTTACTAATCTCTGCAAATCACACTACACAGGCACATATAAGAACCAGGTGCACCGTGACCTCTTATGTGTTGCCTGTGCTGAATGGTACGTGAGTGGCTGTGTACATTGTACATGTTGAAAATTTGTGATGCTGAAGACTTCATTGCATGGCACAATGTGTTACAACACTCCCTCAAGCAAGGGTGTTACAACGCCCTAAACAAAGCAAACGGCAATGGTGACATGTGCCTCCCTATTGTGCAACAGGGCCAATGATGAATACCATATGGTAATGTATGCATAGCAGCTCGCTTCTGCTGCTTTATCAAGTGTACAATGGTACGTGAGTGGCTGTGTACATTGTACATGTTGAAAATTTGTGATGCTGAAGACTTCATTGCATGGTACAATGTGTACAACACTCCCTCAAGCAAGGGTGTTACAAGGCCCTAAACAAAGCAAACGGCAATGGTGACATGTGCCTCCCTATTGTGCAACAGGGCCAATGATGAATACCATATGGTAATGTATGCATAGCAGCTCGCTTCTGCTGCTTTATCAAGTGTACAATGTCCTCCACAACCATTGTGTGCTACTCACCAACTTCAAATGCATGCAGAGTGAGAACTGCATTGCTGCATTATGTTGTGGTGGCTCTGATGAAAGCCTAGCCTGTTGGGTGCATGGCCTATGGCCTATGGCCTTCAACCATGCACCCAACAGTCTAGGCCTAGGCCACACCGACCACAATGTAACAAAGCCATGCAGGCGAACATGTAGGCATATACCAGACATCACAAAGGCAACATACGCACCAGCACTTCTAGCCAACCGCCACACCGTAAATCAAGGAGGCAGGCACACGTGTTCCACATACTGCAATGCAGAAACATATTGCTGTGTTTGGCACCGCTGCCCACTTCCTATCACAAAACAGTATACGCATACCAACGAAACGAGACAATCTTCACAACATTGGCCCTGCTCCCAACACTCTACTACGGCATAGAACCAATGGTGCGTAGTGCACTGAAACACTTACTAATCTCTGCAATGCACACTAAGCAAGCACCTTTGTGTCAGCTTCCAGCAGGTGAGTGGATCGAGTCCCAGAGTGCTCGGTTTTGCCCATTTTATAAAAATAGTTTCATTTCCATGGTCCGTGTGCCCCTAGGCCCCGGTGAGCCTCCATTCCTCCTCCCCTTTCTGGTTTACCTTGCACCCGCCTCCCGAGCCCTCCCCCTACCCTGACTTGCTGACCCATTCCAGCGCTGTAGTCCATATACTCGCGCCCTGCTTGCCTGCTTCCTTTGTGTCAGCTTCCAGCTGGTGAGTGGATAGATCCCTAGAGTGCTCGGTTTTGTCCATTTTATAAAAATAGTTTCATCTCCGAGGTCCGTGTGCTCCTAGGCCCCGTCGATCCTCCATTCCACCTCCCCTTCCTGGTCTGCCTGGCTCCCGCCTCCCGAGCCCCCCCCCAACGTGATTGGCTGACCCATTCCAGTGCTGTAGTCCATAGACTTGTGCCACGCTTGCCTGCCACCTTTCTGTCAGCTTCCAAAAGGTGAGTGGATCGGGCCCCAGAGTGCTCGCTTTTGCCCATTTTATAAGAATAGTTTAATCTCTGTGGTCCGTGTGCCCCTAGTCACCGGTGAGTCTCCATTCCACCTCCCCTTCCTGGTTTGCCTAGTTCCCGCCTCCCGAGCCCTCCCCCCACCGTGATTGGCTGACCCATTCCAGCGCTGTAGTCAATAGAATCGCGCCATGCTTGCCTGCCTCCTTTGTGTCAGCTTCCAGCAGGTGAGTGCCTCGAGCCCCAGAGTGCTCGGTTTTGACCATTTTATAACAATAGTTTCATCTCCGTGGTCTGTGTGCCCCTAGGCCCCGGTGAGCCTCCATTCGACCTCCCCTTCCTGGTCTGCCTTGCTCCCGCCTCCCGAGCCCCCCCCACCATGATTGGCTGACCCATTCCAGTGCTGTAGTCCATCGACTTGCACCGCGCTTGCCTGCCTCCTTTGTGTCCGTTTTCAGCAGGTGAGTGGATCGAGCCCCAGAGTGCTCAGTGTTGCCCATTTTATAAAAATAGTTTCATCTCCGTGGTCTGTGTGCCCCTAGGCCCCGGTGACCCTCTATTCCACCTCCCATTCCTGGTTTGCCTAGCTCCCGCCTCCCGAGCCCTCCCCCCACTGTGATTGGCTGACCCATTCCAGCGCTGTAGTCCATAGACTCACACCGCGCTTGCCTGCCTCCTTTGTTTCAGCTTCCAGCAGGTGAGTGGATCGAGCCCCAGAGTGCCCGGTTTTGCCCATTTTAAAAAAATAGTTTCATCTCTGTGGTTCATGTGCCCCTAGGCCCCGGTGAGCCTCCATTCCACCTCCCCTTCCTGGTTTGCCTAGCTCCCGCCTCCCTGCCCTCTCACCCTGATTGGCTGACCCATTCCAGCATGGCCCTGATTGGCCCTTAGACCGTGTCACCCAAACCATTACTGACCTCCCCAGGGCAGTCCTGTGCCCGGGCTGCTCTCCGACGAAGGGCCCAAGACAAAGGGCTGCTCCCACAGAGGCGGCACCATATCGTATCTGCAGGTATCCACAGGAGAAGCAGGAAGCCAGTGGAATGACGTAATCCAGTGCCAACCAAATAGTAAGTGTGGCAGTGGTGGGAACTGAAGCAATTACTTCACACCAAAAGGCCCTACCACTCATACCTACATGCCGTACTGTTGTAATTCCTGCATCTAGACTGTAACTCCAACAACAATGAATGTGCCTAAGTTACTCCACTGTGTTGAGTCTCAAATCTGGATAGTCAGCACAATTATCATTGAATGTACCTAAAACCATCACTGTGCCAAAGTTGAAATTTAGAAAGTGTACCTCAGAGCATCAATGTGGTATAGTTGAATTTAGAAAGTGTACCCAACAGCATCACTGTGGTATAGTTGAACTTAAAAACTGTACCCAACAGCATCACTGTGGTATAGTTGAATTTGAAAGTGTGCCTATTAGCGTCACTGTGGTATAGTTGAATTTAGAAAGTGTACCCAAGAGCGTCACTCTGGTATAGTTGAATTTGAAAGTGTGCCTAATAGCGTCACTGTGCTAAAGTTGAGCTTAGAAAGTGTGCCTAATATCATCACTGCAGTATAGTTGAACTGGGAAAGTGTGCCTAATATCATTACTGTGTTAAACTTTAATGTAGAAGGTATGCCTAGTATCATCACTGTGGTATAGTAGAACTTAGTAAGTGTGCCTAATATCATCCCTGTGTTATTGAGGAACTTAGAAAGTATACCCAACAGCGTCACTGTGGTATAGTTGGATTTGAAAGTGTGCCTAATAGATTCACTGTGGTATGGTTGAATTTAGAAAGTGTACCCAACAGGGTAACTGTGGTATAGTTGGATCTGAAAGTGTACCTAATAGCGTCTCTGTGCCAAAAGTCTGAACTTAGAAAGTGTACTTAATAGCATCACTGTGCTAAAGTTGAACTAAGAAATTGTGCCTAATATCATCACTGTGGTATAGTTCAACTGAGAAAGTTTGCCTAATATCATCACTGTGGTATAGTTGAACTTAGAAAGTGTACCTAATATCATCACTGTGCTAAAATTAAATCTAGAAAGTGTGCCTAACAGTGCTGCATTTAAAAAAAGTGTCTAAAGTTGAACTGAGACAGTGTGCCTAATATCATCACTGTGATTTAGTTGAACTGAGAAAGTGTGCCTAATATCATCACTATGGTATAGCCGAACTTAGAAAGTGTGACTAATATCATCACTGTGCTAAAATTGAATCTTGAAAGTGTGGGACCTTTTAACCCACTTTCTGCTCTGCTATGCTGCAGCACTGTGTTATGATGGTGCCAGAAACATCACAAATGGCTGCAAAACCCTTGTGCGCACCAAAACCTCGGAAAATTGTGCTTTGCAATGCCCGAAAAGATGGCTGCTCAATCTGCCACGGATGTTGTCAGTGGTGGAACAGAGATCTCACTCCTGGAATATGTCACTGGGCTCACAAAAAGTAAAAATGAAGTACAGAAGGACAAAGCAGTGTTGCTAAATAAAACCCCAAAATCTTGCTTTAAATACTTTTTTCTTTGTTACTGAAACTGCAGAATGCCGGTGCAAAATACCCTTGAACACCCAAAGTGTTTGCTGGGTGCTACGATTCACCTAGTTTAAGATATCATTGTGAACTTGCAAGGTCCAGAAAAGCTGAGATCATAAAGAAAATTCCATATCAAAAGTGGCATGTTTGTGGATCTGTCAAAAATCTGGGTGCAGTACCCTGGGCTGCCTCAATGACAGCTGCCAGGAGGTGGCTGATTAAACTTTAAACATGGATAAACTAAAATCAACTGTTTACAATATAAGAGGCCTGTTACTAAGAGTAACCTATGTTATAATTGTTATGGTCCCATGGTTTAAAATCTTGAATAAGTATTCTAGCTGTTATTTTGAAATCACACGTGTGTTTTAAGCTTAGGAAAAATGCAACAGAATTAACAATTAAATCAAGCCTGGCTAAAAGCTACCAAACTGGAATATCAGGTTTCTCCACAGAAGGATGGCCTCCTCCCACCCCCCACCAGGAAATCACACCAAAGTGATAATTATAGGGTTTGGAAAGAACCTGGTCTACAAAGGCAAAAGGGAACAATGAACAGCTGCCACCAAGGAAATGTGGGGTGTGAGGACAGTCGTAAATGGCCTCTGCCAAGAGCAAACAGGGAGGAGACTGCTCCTGAACTTCTAGGAAACAGAAGGAGGCAAAGACAAACAACCATCTATGGCTGAACCTTCACAAAGAACACTTTTTAAAAGACTTATAATTTGCTAGTGAAAATTGTGTAAAATATAGCAGTAATAGATTTGTGAATCTAAATTTTGTCTGCACGTTTCAAGAGGCGGCAAAATCGTGTGACATGTTCTGGAAAGAAACAGCAGAAAATGTGATTTTACACAAAATGTATTGCTGCTAGAAGTATGAAACTGTATACACTTATGCCCATTTTAAACACGCACACTTGTAGAAATGTCCTTATGAATTGGATGTTGTGTTCCTAATGAACGGGGCAAAATTCTGTGAAAAGACGAGACAAGATCCCACTGCTTCAGGGTGTGGAGGGATAGCTGCTTTATAAAATATGTAATCTGTATATGTGATTCTTATAGAGGTTGCACATGTGTAAATATGTATGGTGCCAAAAGTAGAGTTTGTGTTCAAGGTGCCAGGGGTGGATCCTCAGCCTCATAAAATCACACCATAAAAGTGACACCCTGTTTCTCTCCTCCTATCAAGGCAGAGAGGAGACTCAGAACCAATTACCTGTCAAAGGGGGAAGCTAGGGATAAACCAGCCCACACACCCCTTTATCATAGCATAAATAGAGACAGCTCACCACTCAGAAAGACAGACAGATTCACCGACTATACCGATGCTGGCGGAGCACCCTGCTAATGAACTTTACATATTCCTTGCTCCAGACTCCAGAAACTTGGCAAAGCTGAAATCCATTGCATAGCTGAACCATTTTCAGCTAGGCCTCAAATTCCAGAACAAGAATCCCACAAACCTAAGCGGAAGCATCAAAATACAGCCGGGCTGCGCTGTACTGCTTGCTTGCTAAAAGAATTATCATCAGAACCAAGAAGGGCAGATCCAGTCCAGTCGTGTGCCATGCTGTGACCAGAGCCATTGCAGATCCAGCCCAGTCCTGTGTCGTGCTGTGACCAGAGTGCCCTGCTGATTGCAGACCCAATCTGATATGCCAAGGTGTCTGTCCTAGAACCAGATCCCATTCCCTGACCAGAATCTTGACGGACCAGAATCCTGACGGTTCTGTTTAAAAACATATCTAGTGAGTATCTATAGAAAGAACTCATCTGAAAAAGGCGAGTTTCCCCTGCAGACAGACACCCTGATCAAGTGGCTGTGTTCCTGTGGGGTATTAGTGTGTTCATAGTCATCCTCTAGTGTAAGTAATCCTCTTTGTCATTTTAAAAGTGCATTCCTGTTTTCCCTTCTTGTGCCTATCTCGAAAAAATGACCTCCACTAAAAAGTCCATAACAAGTTTCAACTTCTGCTAGTCGCTAACATCCAAAGCTTTAAATCGCATTTAAAACCGCATCCCAAATCCATACGGTTCTCCCATTATTGCAATTATTGCGCAGTTAAAAGTTTGCCACAAATTTTGTTTTTTTTTGGGAAATTTGGACACGTGTAAAACAGCTTTGATTGCTTCCGACTTGAATTTTAAGATCTCAAATTGTTTATGGGTATTAAATCATTGCTTGTGTTTATGTGCAATTATCCAAAGCGGCTCCCATAAGAATTTATAGTAATTTTAGCATTTTTGACCATATGTAGTGTTTTATCCAGTTCATTCTACGATAACGCTAAAAGCCATTTTGACAGCTTGACAGTCAAATCCGTATTTCTCTTGTGTTTGCTGGGGGAAAGTGGGAATGATATTCTGTTTGAATTTTGCCATTCCTGGATACTTGCTCTCTCCTCCTATCTATTTACATTGTCTATTGAAGGGTTAACGAGTGTGCAAGGGGAACCTTTAACCACAGTGCTATCAGATCTGAACACACACACACAAGTATTATTTCTGTGCTGAATTGTTTTGCTCACTATTACTCCATGTGTATTAAAGAGATTATTCAGTGTTACAATACCCCATGGGTGATTATTGTATACCCATTACAACATTAAATTGTAAATATGTAAATAAATATTTTAACTTTGCAAACCAGCCTGATTCCTGGTTCAGTGTGACTGGGTGTGTTCCAGTAGAGGGGCGTGATATAAGTGGTGTATTGTTCATAATAGAGAACTTTTAGACAAAAATAAATAAGGATTTCAGTTGTGCATTAAACGCTAGGCGTTGACTTGGGTGTGTACCAGATTGAAATCACTTACAAAAGTGTTCCTAATTGCATCACTATTGTATAGTTGAGCTTATAAAGTGTGCCTAATATCATCACTGTGGTATAATGGAACATAGAAAGTATACCCAACAGTGTCACTGTGGTATAGTTGGATTTGAAAATGTGCCTAATAGCGTCACTGTGGTATAATTTAATTTAGAAAGTGTGCCTAATATCATCACTGTGGCATAGTTGAACTTAATAAGTGTGCCTAATATCATCACTGTGCTAAAATTGAATCTAGAAAGTGTGCCTAACAGCGCTGAATTTAGAAAATGTGTCTAAAGTTGAATTTAGAAAGTGAGCCGAATATCATCACTGTGGCATAGTTGAATTCAGGAAGTGTGCCTAATATCATCAATGTACTAAAATTGAATCTAGAAAGTGTGCCTAACAGCGTTGAATTTACAAAATGTTTCTAAAATTGAATTTAGAAAGAGTGCCTAATATCATCTCTGTGGTAAAGTTGAACTTAGGAAGTGTGCCTAATATCATCACTGTGGTATAGTTGAACTTAAAGAGTGTGCCTAATATCATCACTGTGGTATAGTTGAACTTAGAAAGTTTGCCTAATATCATCACTGTGGTTTAGTTGAACTTACAAAGTGTGCCTAATATCATCACTGTGGTATAGTTGAACTTAGAAAGTGTGCCTAATATCATCACTGTGGTATAGTTGAACTAAAAAAGTGTGCCCAATATCATCGCTGTGGTATAGTTGAACTTAGAAAGTGTGCCTAATATCATCATTGTGGTATAGTTGAACTTAAAAAGTGTGCCCAATATCATCACTGTGGAATAGCTGAATTTAAATAGTGTGCCTAATATCATCACTGTGTCAAGGTTTAAATTTAAAACACATTTAGAAGTGTCCCTAATTAGCCTCACTGTAGCAAGGTTAAATTTACAAAGTATACTTAATAACATCACCGTGGAATAGCTGGATTAGATAGTGTGCCTAATAGCGTCACTGTGTCAAAGTTTGAACTTATAAAGTGCACATAATGGTGTAACTGTGATATAGTTGAATATTGAATGTGCGCCTAATATCATCACTGTGCTATAGTTAAATCTAGAAAGTGTGCCTAATATCACCACTGTGAATCCAGAAAGTGTGCCCAATAGCGTCACTGTGGTATAGTTGAATCTAAGAATGTGTACCTAATAGCATCACTGTGGTATAGTTTAACTTAGAAAGTGTGCCTAATATCGTCACTGTGGTAAAATTGAATCCTGACATTACAACCAAATCCTAACTCTGCCCTAGCCACACCATGAGTCCATCCCGCCCAGCGAGGTCCACATATAGAGCCTCACTCTGGCTCGCCTCACACCCCCCTCCCTAATTCCCTTCCCCTCCCACCCCAAACCATCCCACCCTCCACCACATTCTTAGCCCACTCCCTATCCAACTCGCAAGCCAGAAGAAACTTTCCATCCCAAACCAGCTCACCCTCCACCATGCTCTCACCCCACCCCATATCCAAACATCAAGCCAGAGGAGCCAGATGGTGAGCCAACCATCCTAAAACCCCTGTTCCTCCCATCCCCTCCACCCACCCGAACGCCATCATGCCCGCACCACCGGCCCCTCCAATGTACCGCCTTCCCACCCTTCCAGACACACCTAGCCCTGCCACCACCCCTTGCCCTTTCCCCGCTTCAACTCCCTGCAACATCCTCCACCGACCTCACACCTTCCCCTCCCTAAAAACTGCATGTCTTGCCCTGGCAAGAACAGTGGCCGCATCCCCATCATACTCCGACCCCCCACCCTCTCACACACACCAAATGTAATAAAAATCCTGAAAAAAAGGAAATGGGCCTGGTCCCCTTCATCCTCCCATCACTCCTCGCCTCCTCTGTCCCGACCATCCACCTCATTCCCTCAATCTCAAACATCATCACCCTCCTCCCCTTAATCACCCTGCTTCAAACCCCTCTCCCTTGTATTTTCTCCAACCACAAAAAGAACCCCTAACCCCCTACACTTCAACATAGAATTCCCAACCCCAAATCATTCCTCACTGCCGACCAACCTCACACACCCATCCAACCCCACCCTCCACACACCCACCTCCTCCACCGCCTGCCTACTCTTCCCAACCACCATCGACCAACCTGCCTCTCCCACCCCCAGTTTCCACTCACTCCCCTCACTCCCCACCCCCCAGCCACTCACCCACTCCTCCCAAACACCACCTCTACAACCTCCACAACATCCCCCGTACCAGAGTAAGATGCATCCTCTTTAATGCCTGATCTGTACCAAAAACAGACACAGCATCTTTGACCTCCTTGCCTCAGACAAACCAGACCTTGGGCCTCATTACGAGGCAGACGCTCCCGTAATGAAGTCTGCCGGTACAGGACCGGCACCATTCATTACGGGATGCCTGATTACGAGATCCCCTAGTGGGACCCGGAACAGACATCTGGTAAAACCAGACGTCCTTTCCGGGTCCCACGAGGGGACCAAGGAGCTAATAATGGGCCCGTAATTAACGTGCCCATTATTAGCTCCATCCCCAGTCCCATTGAGCCCTATGGGGGCTCAAATGGGAATGGTGTAGGGTATTTTGTGGAGATTTGGGGCCTGACGGTATTTTATTACCGCCGAAGAATAACTTAGCAATAATCACTCTTTGTATTCAGATTTGGCCATGTGCAACAATAATACAATGGACATGCATTATTTCAGCACCCAGACCTGCATATTTGGTATACGTGGTTGGTGCTATTTTGGTGAGCATAATTCCCTTGTTTTATTTGTGGCCCCAATGTCCAGAATCCCTTATCTTTGCTTAGATTTTTCGTGTGATCACTAGAGAGACCTCAGACCTACATTTTAGGAATACCACATTTTTCAGTGATAGTGTTGGTGTGCCACCATGGGCGAACTCACTGACTTATTTACGACAGAGAGCTATATATGGTAGTCTTGTGGTAATTTCCACTACCTTATATACGGTATGGAGCTATGTTCAGAGAGTCTCTCTTCCCGTTGGCTCATGTACCTCCAACGAGCTATGCTACAGTCACTCACAATTATTCATACTGATTCTGACATGCACACATCTGTCTTAAAATGACCATTGCACTGTTTAAAAATCTCCCCACGTCATCGGCATTGTAATGGTAAATAGTAAATACACCACCCGTCTGTTTTCAAATATTTTTCTGTATTATAAAAGTTGCATTTAAACACGATCTCATTCTTTACAGAAATAAATAAAATGGTACAGTAAAAGCATTGTCTATGACACACTGCAAAGAGCGTGGCGGAGAACAGAACTCAAATTGCAACATTGGTATTTGATTAAGACACGCACAGGAATCCCCTTTCCTACACTGACTGCATATTTTCGTGCACACACGGCTCCCACGCTTATGTAATTACCTTATCTGTTCAGAGTTTTCTTCAGTTGTTTTCCTTCGGAATGTGGTTCCCTTGAAGATTAACCCCAGTAAAAGGATCGCCTTTCCTTTTCAAACCGGGGTCATTGCCTGGAATTCTTAGCTTTTGCAGATAGGAATGCCTCCAACCAGGAAAAGGTCTTCCTCCCAGCTCTGCCAAATCTTGACTGTAGCAGGACGCAGGAATCTGCATTGAGTCAGGAGTCCCACAGTCAGGTCTTCTCCCCAGTAGTGCAGAAAAATGTCTGCCTGTCTTTTTCCCCGATACTGCCCACTAAAACTTTCATCTCAGCCCTCTGTATGACGTGTCCCAATGAAATCCATCATCTCTCATCCTCCTACTCTCAACAATAGCTTCGCTTATACATTTGCAATTGTTGCAAATCTGACTTCCTTCTTCCTGCAGTTACTGCGCACAAAAACACGGAGAATCAGGCAGAGAAGAGAAGAAAAAAAATCTGCACACACATTTAAATGGCTTTCAGAGTATGCCTAATTCTGCAGTGGAGAACACATTTTATTAGTGGGTTATGTTAAATAAGGTTTTATTAGTCAGGTTAATGGTTAATAGGTTAGCTGTTAATTTTCAAATATGTCTCTCGCACCATAGGCATTTCAGGTGAAAAATAGTGTGCATTTTTAAATGAGCACGTGTGCTTTTAACTGTAAAAATAGATTTGCATCTTATATGTTAAAATCGTTTTTGACTGAATAGCCTGTCTTTCCTTGTTAATCTGGTAACCCATATAGCAATGCACCGCACCCTTGTGGTGATGCTGCGAAAAAAAAATTGCTACCTGTGCAGTAGTGCTGTACTCTGTGCTGTTTGCTACCTGTGTAGTAGTACTGTACTCTGTGTTGTTTGCTACCTGTGCAGTAGTGCTGTACTCTGTACTGTAACACGCCAAATATCCTTACATATACCCTCCTTTTGTTTTTAGAACTTGGCTATAATCCAAGCCAATTCCTAAAAACAACTTGTTCTTTTTTTTTTTTACAATATAGCAATCCAACAAAATGAATATTCATGTGCATCAATGAAAATTTGCAATCAACATTTCATCTGAGTCCATCAGTTCATAAAATGTTCCACATTTGCCTTCTCAGTGGAAGTGGCATTACTTTAAGTTTAAATTTTCCAAGTCAATTAAAAACAACGAAATAAAACAACTAACTAAAACAAATAATTAATATAACAAATTAAAATAAATAATTAAAATAATAAATACGTGGAACTTCATATGCCGGAACTTTTGTTTTGTCTCCTTTGGTATGTCCCGACCAGTGATGTTATTCGGTTCATTCGAGTACTCTTTCATCTTGGCAATCTTGAATCCACAGTAGTCATCTCTTTTGGCATTCCGGTTATTTTGTCTTCACCTCCACCTGGAGGCAGGCATCTTTTGGTCTTCATCCAGGGGACTCCAGGACTCCATCGTCTCCCGTGGGCTCTGATCCCGGAACCTCCGACCAAATAATGTTAATTGTCTAAATCAAAATAGAAAATAAACAGATTAAGTACATAGCACAATACTAACTTCATCCTTTTGCCAAAAATAAAACATGCTTGGTAAAAATATTTCATTTTTTTTTTCTGAAATTAAACACAAGTTAAAAGAAAACAAGCAGATATTCAATATTTAACACACTTTCTCTCTGCACACCAACCATGAGCTTCCATTATATGTGCATTTATTTATTTATTTATTTATTTATTTATTTATTTATTTATTTATATTATATATCCTTACATATATTACAGTGTTTATGTACCATCATAACAATCAACTTTTTAACTTCTTTGTCACTGCCTCCTGATTGTACCCATTTATTTTCTCTTTTTGTGTTCAAGGGGCTTTATCTGTTTCTACATGCTCAAGCCGCCTGATCTCATGTCTGGGATGGCATGGTTTGATTTGATTTACATGGACAAACTGCTCTATTGCTGTTTCACCTTCATTTTTCAAAATTTTATACACTACAGGAGAGACCTTATCTATAATCCGAAATGGCCCCTGCCAGGCTGCTAGAAATTTAGAATTTTTCTGTTTACTTTTTCCAAAATGAAACTTGTACACCTGATCCCCTACACTGTATTCCTTTGCTGATGTCTTTTTATCATAATATGACTTTGCACTGTCAGCAGCTCTTTCCAGATTTATCTGCACAAAAGCAAATGCATGTTGCAAATGCCTCCTCAGTTCATCAATATATTCATGAACTGTGGATGCACTCACTAGAGTTTGCTCATGTGTTCTGTATAGTAGGTGTTGTGGTAACACCATTTTCCTACCTGTTAAGACCTCATGGGGCTAACACCTGTTGCTTTGGCAGGAGTCGACCTGATTGCCATCAGAACCAACGGTAAACGTAAATCCCAGCTGGAACCTGCTTCTGCCACAAATTTCTTTAAAATATCCACAACAGACCTATTGCTTCTTTCAACTGTACCTGAAGACGCCGCCCGATATGCGATATGTAGTTTCCTTTTCACACCTAGTATTTGCCATACTTTACTCATTAGAGTACTTGTGAAATGACTTCCTCTGTCTGACTCAATTCTTTGTGGCAACCCAAACCTTGAGAACACATGGTTCACCAGCAATGTGGCTGCTGTTTGCGCACTACAATCTGGTGCAGGAATGCATTCAATCCACTTTGACATCAAACATACCACATTCAAAATATAACGGTGTCCCCTGCTCGACCTTTTTAAAGGACCTACATAGTCTATTTGCAAATCTGACCATGGGAGAGTTAGGCCTCTTTTCATCAATGGTGCTCTATGCATTGGTGAAGCAGGTTTAAATTGGGCGCATACTAGACATCCTCTAGTATATAATTCCACATCTTGGGACATATGTGGCCAGTAAGCATAATCTTTTAATATTTCTAATGTTTTTTGTGAACCTCTATGGCCTGCAGTTATGGCATCATGTGCATGGTGTAGCATTAGTCCTCTGAATGAAAGGGGTGCTACCCACTGTATTTGCCCTGTTATGGACTCTCTAATCATGAGTCCATCCTGTAATCTAATTTGTGTTTTGTTCTTTAATAACACCCTCAACTCTTCTTTTCCCATACAATCTTTTTCTGTTAAAGGATTTTGTTCAGGATCTATCAAATGATTATAATAGATTCCCAAAATTTGATCATTCTTTTGTGCCTCAATCAAATCTTGGTCTGGCGTGTCATGACTCCACTGCACCACCGGTTGATCTACCTCCTTTGGTGCTTTAGAACGTGTCACTGCATCAATTTGTATTTCACCCATTAAATAATCAATATGTAGCAATTCTCCCATCACAGCCCCAATCTTAGCCAGATGGTCTTCCTTATCATTTCCCTCCTTATCCTCTCCTGGTGTTTTTAAATGCCCACAAATTTTTCTCCAGTATATTGTTAAATTATTTTCTGACACCAATTTGTCTATGGCTTGTATCATTTTTCCATGTTTAAGTGGCTTTTTGTTGTATGTAACCATGCCTCTTGCTTTCCAACCAGGCAAATACTCCACAAAGCTATTCCGTGCATAGTCAGAATCAGTCACCAGGACAATTTCACTGAACTTTTTATCAACTGCAGTAGCAATTGCTTTATAAATGACTGCCAATTCCGCCACCTGACTGCTCCTATCTCCAATTCTCATCCCTATACTAGGAACGCCTTCACATTTCAATCAGACATTTCCTATTCCTGCCACTAATTGTTTATTACTGTCATTTTCAATGTGAAAAGCACAACCATCCACATATACAGTTGGCAAATCCTTGCATGTTTTTTCATCAAAAACTTTGTGTGATGATTGTTCAAATTCCTGCAAACTAGTTTCCACTTCCATTTCATTTGGTATTTTTTCAGCTGCACAGTCATGTAAGTCAGCTAACCCTTGAGCAATTGGGCTCTTTTTATTTTGTCCATATCTCACTTCTACGGGAAAACCTTGTAATGCCAGCGTCCATGAAGTGATTCTGGATTGCGCTAGATTGCCTGATCTAATTCTTTTACTCTCTAAAAATTGCAAAGGTTGATGATTTGTTTCAATAATCACCTTTTCTCCCTGAACAATGGGGCGGAAATGTTGTAGCGCCCACACAGTGGTTAATAGGGCCTTTTCACATTCATTAAATTTCATTTCAACTTGGGAAAATGCCTTACTTGCATATGCAATGGTTTTGTGATTCAAATCGTGTTTTTGTGATAATACTGCTGACATACAATGTTCAGAAAAACCTATTTCTATAAAGAAATCCCTGTCCTTTATGGGGTATGCTAAACATGGTGCCTTTACAAGACATTCCTTCAATCTAGCCACTGCATCAGACTGCTCTCTTTCCCATCTCCAGGGAGTATTTAGTTTAAGCAGTTTAGTCAATGGTTGAGTGATTTCTGCATAATTCTCAATGAACTTTCTGTTATAGCCTGTCATCCCTAATAAACTTTTTACTCCTTTCACATTTTTAGGATCTTTTAATCTTTGTATGGCCTCTATTTTCTCCCTTTGTGGATTTAGCCCACGTTCAGTCACTTCATGCCCTAGAAAGTTCACTTTTTTCTTGCACCATTGTGCTTTTTGCAAAGATACTTTGGCGCCTGCTTTCTGCAATTGGCCAAGTACATGTCTTATTTCATCAAAATGGCTTTTCAGGCTTTCATTTTTTATCAGGACATCATCCACATAAACTATTGTTCCTCTTTCCGCTGCATCCGGCATGGCCTTTCTCAAAAATATGCCAAATTCACTCCCACTATTGACGTACCCGAACGGAGCTCTACGCCAGGCATATTGAGTCCTATCAAATGTAAATGAAAATAATTGTTGTATCTCCTCTGCCAATGGCACGCACCAATATCCAGATGTGAGATCTAATGTGGTAAATACATTTGAACCATGTATCTGAGCTAGGCCCTGATCAATGAATGGTAGTGGCCATCTAGATACTGGTACTCTTTTATTTAACTCTCTTAAGTCTGCACACAGCCGCCATTGACCATTTGGCTTTAACACACCTAAAATAGGCGTATTGGATGTGCTATGAATGGGCCTGATTATTCCCCGTGATTCCAAATTTTTAATAATCTCTGCCAATGATTCTAAACATGCCAGCGGTAGTCTATACTGGCATACAAACACTGGATTCCTGCTACAACCTTCTGGTAGTGTGGCCACATGTAAATCAGTTAAACCACAATCATAAGCATCTTTTGCAAATACATCCTTAAACTCCATAAATATTTCCCTCAGGTCGTCTCTATCCTTATCGCTGTCACATGCATCCGCTAAGGAGATCTGCTCTTCTACCATTCTGGAAAATTCTGGAAACTCTTCTGGTAAAGGAATCTCAGCGCTTTCCTCTAACTGTGTGGCTGTGTCTTTTTGTAGAGCTGCCACTTTTAAATATTTTGGCATATCAGCTTCCACTTCAATGGGCTGATTTCCTGTTTCATTTTCATTTAAATTAAATATTATGCAATCCTCTTGATGGCAGCACACTGTCTCATTTGAAACATAAGGATACACAGAATGAATTTTAAATATTCCTTTGGGCTGAGAGTCCAGGTGTTCTGGCAACTCGCCCTTGGCATCTACATATTTTTCAGGAATATTCCCAATCACCATGTTATTTAAATCTGCCGTATAATGTGATTTTTGTATGGCCATTCCTAATGGGGAGTTTTCCTCTAAATGAATATCCTGACAACCTTTATTATTTACCATGATTTTTACAGATCCCTCACCAATGTCTACCAATGGAATGTATTCATAATCCAGACCTTGCTGTTTTATGGATTCATTCAGGCATACAAATGCATCAGAGCCTTTCATCTGCTGCCCATTTTTGCATTTCAGTGTTATTGCAAACTGTTTTGTAAATGCAGGAATAATAGTATCTTTCCTTATTTGTAATTCGACTGCATAAGGAACCAGTTGTGCACAATGATAAGCCCTTCTTTTGTCTTCAAATTCAGGTGCCGGACCACCTAGGCGTGGCCATATTTTTTGATTAAGGAAATCTAACACCATACACATTCTGTGCATGATGTCATTGCCCATGTAAAATTCATTTTGTGCTCCACTCACTATCCATACATTATGGTAAATTGTTTTCTGCCCAATGCTAATTTTAAGCATGCATCTGCCTGCAATTCGGTTTTCAAAGTCTGGACTGTCCAACCCAGAAACATATTGGTTTTTAATCCTAAATTTTCGGGATTTCTTCCCTCTCCATAATTTTTTGCAACAATTTCTCATTAATGAAACTCCTTTCATGTTCAAGTGCTAAAGTGGCTTTTATTGTTTTAAGATAATCATTTATACCAACATGAACCCATGGTTGCTCATCTTCCATGTGTATTTCTGCCAGAGTGGTAATGTGTTTTTCTGAATCTGTTTTAGGAGCAATATTCTGTTTGCATGTTTTCTCTTTTAAATAGAAACGTAATGTGTGCTCATCTATGGCAGTCTGCCAATCTTTCCTTGGGTCCAAGTATATTTGTACATGTAGTTTTTCATTGTCGCTCTGCATTTTGTCTTGACACATTAATATAACAGTGACACTAGGTATGCAGCTATTCTGGAGATATACCTCCACAGCATCATTTGTTTTGGCAACGTGTGACATTCATTTATATTGCTGTTTTGTGATTTTAGTTTCTTAGGCCTCAATGGTTTTTTGGTTAAGGACCACAGCACTCCATTCACCCCATCTATGAGAGGAGACAATCTTTTCAGGCAATCTGTCCCCATCAGAAATGGAATTTCACAAATAGATGTGATCAATACCTCTTGTTTCATTCTGTGCTTTCCTATTTTTATGTCAACCTCAGTTACACCTATGATGGGCACCTCCTCCCCATTAAAGTTATGCACTGGGCCTTGATTTGCCTTCACTTTGATCTGACTCTGTGGAGGCCTCCCTTCATTGATACTCTTTACCAGCTCCTTGGACATAATTGTGGCCTGTGCGCCAGTGTCAATCATAGCGAAGGTGTGGCATTTTTCTTGTACAGTGATGGGTGCATAATATCTGTCCTCAACTTCCTCTAATACACATAAGAAATGTGAATTCTTACTGATTTCAGGGCTCACCTTTCTCAGATCTTTTTCACTTTTGGCTAAGCACATTGGTAAATGAAAAGACATTTTTCCCTCCTTTTTACCCATTTCTGTGCGAGAGACTTTATTCATTTCTCCATGATCAGAGGTTTTTTGGAGTGTGGCCACTGTTCGCCCATCCATCTGGGTAACATCAGAGACCACCTTACAACCTTCCAACTGAACATGTGTAACAACATCATTCAGCAATTTGTCATTTTTTAATTCCGTGCATTTGTGATCATTTAGTGTAATACCAGCCCTTTCAGTCTCTTCAAAAATATGTGGCTCAAAGAATTCTTCATATGATTGACTTGTACCCTCCTTGTGAGTATTTCCTTTTTCTGTCTGTGTTTGGTCATTGTTTTGCTTGCCCAGGGAAGGAGCTATGGCATCCCCACTTACTCCCTGTTCACTGGTATTCCCCATGCATGAGTCATTTTTCTTAAATCTGTTCCTTTGTTCTTTTGGAATTCCTAATGTTTCTTTTTCATTTGTGCAAATCTTTACTGTTTTATTTAGCTCTAAGTTAAACCGTACCTCTTTTTTAGAAGTATTTGCACTTTCTATCACAATTTCATTTACTGGTACTTTCATTTTTAATCCATTAGGCATCTCAGAGTCGTTATGCAAAATTATATCAGAGCAATCTGTCATTTTGGCACTGCAGTTATCATGAGTACTTAGTCACTTTTCGGAAGCCCCCCGGTCATTGCTATGGCCATCAGCCCCCTCTTTGGAAGGTTGTTTTTGCGCTGTATAGAGCTTTCCTATTTGCTCAGCTAACATTTTCACTTGGGCCTCAAGGCACTGGAACCTTTCCATCTCTCTAGGATCCTCTTTCTGTGGCCTAGGTCGATATTGGTTGTTTTCCCCCTGATTGGATCTATTCTGATACCTCTCAGGTGATTGATGTCGGTTGGGATGGTTTCTGAACTCTTGATTCATTTGTGGAGCGGAGCGGGTTGCACCCATCCTTTGATTATAGTCCCCTGGTGGGGAATCATTGTACTGGCGTGGACTGTAGTTCTCGTTTTGCCTCATGTCCTGTCTCTCAGATTGTGGGTACTGGCCCCTATGTTGATTTCTATTATCAGTAATCGATCCACACATCGGGGCCTATCCTGATTACCATATATCATGGTGTTGGGATCAAACCTACTCTGTGTCCCCAATGACTGGTAGGGACCATCATTTCTTTGATCTTGATTTTGTCTCTGGTTATTGTTCATACCTGCCATATCAGGCCGATATCCTACCCGGGGTCTATCCCCTAAATACCTAGGGCTGATGTAGCTCTCTCTATTACTAGGATCATGTGTTTGGAACATTGGTACAGGAAATGGCGATCTTTGTTGATTACCCCTTTGTTCAGGTGTCACATTATTTTTACCTTGACTTTGAGCAGACTCAAGGGACATTTTGGCTGACCTGATTTCCATTACTGTGGCTGAGGGTTCTTTAGATTTAGGCCTGGTATCTTTCATTTTATCACTTTCTCTACCCTGACAATAGAGTACCTCATATAGCTTTGTGCTTTGATGTACAATCCAATCAAGGGACTTGTCACGGTCAAATTCACGGACCAATTGGGATATGATGTCTTTCTGTAGCCCATAGAAGTATGCGGTTTTAAACTCATTGGAATTTGAGTCAAAAGATACATCAAAGCGAGAGAATGCTCTTTTTAAGTCTTGTAAAAATTGGCGAGGGGATGTATTAGGTCCAGCAATAATTGTGTACGCGACTTTCTTTGCCTCCTGCAATGACTGAAAAGGAGAAAAATGACGCCTAATTTCTTTTTCAAACTCCAGCCATGTCATATTCTGCTGTTCATTTAATCCCCTTATGATGCTGGCCGTCGGGGCATCTAAAGTTAAATGAAAATATTGTCTGTACTGTTCCCTAGGTATCTGGAGTGCTTTAAAAATGTCATGTACCGCTTCTAAGTGATCCTCAATGCAGCATTCACCTCCCTTTTTAAATGGTTTGATCAGGGCTTTAATGGATTTCATTATTTTTATGGGGCTACTTTTTGCAATACATGGAATTGCACTATTTTGTGAGTCAATCCTGTTTTCAGGTGTATGAGATTGGTGACTGCCCCCAATGGGAGTATCAAATCCCCCAAGGGCGCTGCAACCAAGTTCAGTCACCGGCCCAGTCACTGGGGCACTAGCTCTTTGGGCATAGCTAGAATTCACCTCCACTCCATTGAATGTGGTACCCTGCCGCCTCTCCTGGGACCTGGGAATGCACATTTGCTGTTCTAAGTCCTTACACTTTTTAAGGAGTCTGTTGGCTTCATCATGCAAATAATTATTTTCATCACTCATTTTATTAATCACCTCCTGCATTTCGCACATTTGCATTTGGCATTCATTGAACTCTTTATTTCTCTTGTCTCTTTCTTGGATCATTTTAATCATTTCTTGTTCTGCACTCTGGAGATCACCTTCTTTTTCACAATGTTCTTTTTGTAAAATCTGCATTTCTGAAACAACCTCATCTTTATCCTGCCTAATGTGTTCCACTAAGGCTTTTAAGTGTGCCAATTCTTGCTCACTATCTGCAAATTGTTTCTTGCTTTTGGATAACTGAGTATCAAAGTCTCTGCATTTTAATTGCATGTCTTTTTGGCATACATCCAATTCTGCTCTCAACATTTCCTGATTTTTACTTGCCCCCTCTAATTCAGTCTTTAACCTGTTAATTAGCTGAGTATCATTCTCTTGCATTCGCAGGGACTTGTTTAAAATAAACCATATTTTGCCGCATAGCCGTATTAAACAGTCTTTCTCTGCACTTTTATCGGCTGCATTCAATAATCTTGTAAGGCAGACCTGAATTCTGCTGCCTTCTGCAAAAACATTGTCTAGTCTTTCTTTCTGCACCTCACCCTGAATGCGGTTACTCTATTCTAACGTGCTATTCGAAGACCAATTCCCATGTGCAAATAACTTTGCCTCTAAATATTGCACTAGATCTGAGAATGTGGTTTCCCTTTGTGACATTCTGAAATTCGTTTTTAGTGGCACACTGCTATTATAAAATGGGTTCCCTTTAATGTGCAAATGGCAGTGTGAGATACGCTTGCCACGCCCAGTAGGTACTCTATGATCACTTTCCCGGCCTGCAACGCACCATAAATATGTAGGGTATTTTGTGGAGATTTGGGGCCTGACGGTATTTTATTACCGCCGAAGAATAACTTAGCAATAATCACTCTTTGTATTCAGATTTGGCCATGTGCAACAATAATACAATGGACATGCATTATTTCAGCACCCAGACCTGCATATTTGGTATACGTGGTTGGTGGTATTTTGGTGAGCATAATTCCCTTGTTTTATTTGTGGCCCCAATGTCCAGAATCCCTTATCTTTGCTTAGATTTTTCGTGTGATCACTAGAGAGACCTCAGACCTACATTTTAGGAATACCACATTTTTCAGTGATAGTGTTGGTGTGCCACCATGGGCGAACTCACTGACTTATTTACGACAGAGAGCTATATATGGTAGTCTTGTGGTAATTTCCACTACCTTTTATACGGTATGGAGCTATGTTCAGAGAGTCTCTCTTCCCGTTGGCTCATGTACCTCCAACGAGCTATGCTACAGTCACTCACAATTATTCATACTGATTCTGACATGCACACATCTGTCTTAAAATGACCATTGCACTGTTTAAAAATCTCCCCACATCATCGGCATTGTAATGGTAAATAGTAAATACACCACCCGTCTGTTTTCAAATATTTTTCTGTATTATAAAAGTTGCATTTAAACACGATCTCATTCTTTACAGAAATAAATAAAATGGTACAGTAAAAGCATTGTCTATGACACACTGCAAAGAGCGTGGCGGAGAACAGAACTCAAATTGCAACATTGGTATTTGATTAAGACATGCACAGGAATCCCCTTTCCTACACTGACTGCATATTTTCGTGCACACACGGCTCCCACGCTTATGTAATTACCTTATCTGTTCAGAGTTTTCTTCAGTTGTTTTCCTTCGGAATGTGGTTCCCTTGAAGATTAACCCCAGTAAAAGGATCGCCTTTCCTTTTCAAACCGGGGTCATTGCCTGGAATTCTTAGCTTTTGCAGATAGGAATGCCTCCAACCAGGAAAAGGTCTTCCTCCCAGCTCTGCCAAATCTTGACTGTAGCAGGACGCAGGAATCTGCATTCAGTCAGTAGTCCCACAGTCAGGTCTTCTCCCCAGTAGTGCAGAAAAATGTCTGCCTGTCTTTTTCCCCGATACTGCCCACTAAAACTTTCATCTCAGCCCTCTGTATGACGTGTCCCAATGAAATCCATCATCTCTCATCCTCCTACTCTCAACAATAACTTCGCTTATACATTTGCAATTGTTGCAAATCTGACTTCCTTCTTCCTGCAGTTACTGCGCACAAAAACACGGAGAATCAGGCAGAGAAGAGAAGAAAAAAAAGAAGAAAAAAAATCTGCACACACATTTAAATGGCTTTCAGAGTATGCCTAATTCTGCAGTGGAGAACACATTTTATTAGTGGGTTATGTTAAATAAGGTTTTATTAGTCAGGTTAATGGTTAATAGGTTAGCTGTTAATTTTCAAATGTGTCTCTCGCACCATAGGCATTTCAGGTGAAAAATAGTGTGCATTTTTATATGAGCATGTGTGCTTTTAACTGTAAAAATAGATTTGCATCTTATATGTTAAAATCGTTTTTGACTGAATAGCCTGTCTTTCCTTGTTAATCTGGTAACCCATATAGCAATGCACCGCACCCTTGTGGTGGTGCTGCGAAAAAAAAATTGCTACCTGTGCAGTAGTGCTGTACTCTGTGCTGTTTGCTACCTGTGTAGTAGTGCTGTACTCTGTGCTGTTTGCTACCTGTGCAGTAGTGCTGTACTCTGTACTGTAACACGCCAAATATCCTTACAATGGGAAATGGTTTTGTGCATGAGGAATTACCAGGCCCTCCAAGGTTGGAATGACCCGGTAATTTCTCATTCACAGAACCCAGTACTGGAACCCTGTATGGAGGCAGCCATACTCGTGATGAGGCCTCTAGTCTTTATCACGGAAACCTGGCTCTCTGATGACTTCGCCCCTATCGCCCACAAAGCCTTCCCCCAGACTACTCCCTCATCCCACTCAGCTGACTCTCTAGAAGAGGAGGAGTGGCAATCGTTTTCAAATCACACTTCTCTACCTCAATCATCGACTGCCAGACAACCATCCCTTCCTGCAAATCGCTTATTGTCAAACTGTCCTTCCCCCAACATTCTCCCACAGCTTCCTAATCATCTACAGACCTCCTGGTGCTATGACAGACAATTCTCAAGCCACCTCTGTGATTCAATAGCCACCATCTAAATAAAACATCCCACCGTCACTCTTCTACGAGACTTCAATATCTGGCTAGACATTCCCACCAAACCTATGACCCACCCACTGGTCATCAGCCTAGATGCGTTCAATCTCCGCCTCCACATAAACGGCCCAACTCACTCTAAAGGAGACACCCTTGATGCCATCTTCATCTCCCATGACCAGATACAGCCCCCCCAAACCTATCATCTGGTCTGATCACTTCATTGTGTCTTTCACCATTCACTCACCAGCTCCCCTCCCCATACTTGATCCAGAACCCCAATATCAATGCAAATGCTGGAAGAAACAAATAATCCTTCCGGACCTAGCCGATGCGCTCCGCCAATCCCCTCCCCTAACCACCCCATGCAATTAACCCTTAACCACTGATGCTTTTGACTCATGGCTCAATATCTGATTAATCCCACTTACCCCCACTTGCCAATCTTCTGCTCGCCGTGGCCCTTTTCCAAGATGGTTTACACCAGAACTGAAGATGGCAAAACAACTGTATGAATCCGTCAAACACAAATGGCAGAAAGATAAAACCTTCTTGAGTAGATCCACCCTAGGCCGGCACCATCCTCACTACAAAGCCAAAATCCGAAAAGCAAAAAAAGTCCACTACAACTCTCGAATTCTCAACTGTGAAAACCCCAGCAAGGAACTCCACAAAATCTTCGCTGAATTCACCAAACCAACCTGCACCACCACCCAATCGACCCTATCTCAGTCTCCCTGCGACTCACTCTTCTCCACTTCTACACCACTGCCCTTGAAAGAACAAATTCTCTAAACAACAAACTGGCCCTCATGTCCCCGCCACGTAATCATCCCACCTTACCTGTCAGCCCCACGCCTGCCCCAGCAACTGCAACCCAACCTACCTTCGACTTGCTCACTCCAATATCAACAGACCAGTTTCTCAAACTTCTCTCTGCCTGGAAACCAATCCGGCTCCACTCTAGACCCCTGCCCGCCTCAACCCTCAAAGAAATATTTGAATCTACCTGTGCAGGAGAGCATGCAAGATCCATCATAAATGACTCCCTCTCCTCAGGAATTTTCCCTGAAGCTCATGTCAAGCCTCTTCTAAAAAAAACTTCCCTCGACCCTTTCAACCCCAAAAACGACCACCCCATCTCAAACACCAGGTTCCTTACTAAACTCATCAATCAAACTGCATACCCCCGACTAAATGCCTTTGTTGAAGCCAACAATCTCCTAGACCCTGCACAATCAGGCTTCAGAACTCGACACAGAACAGAAACCACTCTGATCTCAATCTGGGATGACCTTAAAATCACTTCAGACTCGGCGGGATGTGCTGCACTAATCCTTCTAGCCCTACCTGCCGCCTTTTGACACAACCAACCAATCAATCCTCCTCAACCGCCTCCACTGTCTAGTAATCCCTGTAAACTCTCTCAAGTGGATACCATCCTTCCTCACCAATAGGAAACAAATAATCCTCCTCTCCTCCTTTGCTTCTGCCGGCTGACCAGTCATTACCGGAGTTCCACAAGGAGCATGCCTATCAGCCCTCCTGTTCAACCTCTACATGTCCACCCTCCCAGGAATAATCCACTTGCACAGCATCCTGGGCTATAATTACGCCCATGACACCCAAGTAATCCTAAAACTCCTCAACTCAAACCCCAACTGTCAGCCCGACCTCGCTGCCTGCCTCCTTGACATTGATCGCTGGATGGCCTCAAACCACCTCCTCTTAAACCCCACCAAAACTGAAATCATGGTGTGGTGCAACACCAAGCTTCTCCCCCACCCTCTACCCTGGCCATCATCCATAGGCAATCCACCAACCACCTCAACCACAGTAGAAAACCTTGGATGCAATCTTGACTCTGACCTAACACTGTCTCACCAAATCAACGTCTCTAAATCCTGCCATTACCACCTCAAAATTCTTAGATGCATTTTTCCGTACCTCTCCTTTCCCAGAGTTGTCGCTGTCTAATCTATTGTAATCTGAAGACTGGACTATGCCAACTCCCTCTACCTCGGGGTCCAAGCATACCACCTCATCAAACTACAAAGAGCACAAAACACTGCAGCCAATTTGCTTCTAGTACTTGGCCGAAGAGATCACACCTATCCAGCTCTCAGAACTCTCCACTGGCTCCCGAATGGATGAAGGGTCACTTTCAAAACCTTATACATCTCCCACCAAGCAATACATAAAACCGGACCTCTATACTCACAGGACAAGCTAAAACCCTACCACCCACCGCGTACTCTAAGATTAAGCTCTGCCCTCCTCCTAGTGATACCAAACACCAACTCAGTCACGTTAGGAGGACCATCATTCTCAGCCTTAGCCCCTCACTCTGTGGAACTCGCTTCCACCCCACATTCGACTCACCATGTCTTTCCGCAAACTACTGAACATGTGGCTCTTCCCTTAAAGAATTGGCACTCAGAAGAAACAGAATACATAACCACAATATATAGAAACCAAAGATTGTTGAACAAAGAAAACAAAGAACAAAGGAGGTCGTTCAAACAGATAGACTAAAACGGATAATATAACTAAAACAGATAGACTGACCGGAACTAATGAAGTGGATGGAAAGGATGAAGTGGATGGAATGGATGAAGTGGCTGGAACGAATGAAGTGGATGGAATGGATAAAGTTGATGGAACTGATGGAGTGTATGGAGAGGATGGAACAGATGCAATTGATGTAACGGATGGAGTGGATGGAACAGATGAAGTGGATGGAACAGATGAAGTAGGCATAATGGATGGAGTAGGCAGAAGGAATGGAGTAGGTGTAATGGATGGAGTGAGTGGAACGGATGGAGTGGAAGGAGCAGAGTGGAACGGATGGAGTGGAAGGAGCACATGGAGTGGATGAAATGGATGAAATGGGTGAAACGGACGAATTGGATGGGAAGAATGGATTGGGTGTATGGAATGAACAGAGTGGATGGAGGGAATGAGTTGATGGAGGGGATGAATGGAGTGGGTGGATGGAGGGGATGAGTGGATGGAGGAGATGAGTGGATGGGGGGATGGAACGGATGAAGTGGAAGAAACAAATGAAGTGAAAGAAACTGATAAATTGGATGAAACTAATAGAATGGATGGAACAGACAGACTAAATAAAACGGATAGATTGGATGTTACGGATAGAATTAATGGTATGGATAGAATGGATGGAATCGATAGAGTGGTTGGAACGGATAGAGAACATGAGCAAATGTAGTGAACGGATCAGATGATGGGAATGGAACGGATGAAGAGAGTGGAATGGATGAAGAGAGTGGAACGGACAAAGTGGATGGAACGGATCAAGTGGATGGAATCGATGAAGTGGATGGAATGGTTCAAAAAGATGGATTGGATAGATAGATGGAGTGGATGGAATAGAGGAATGGATGGAGTGGATAGAATAGATGAATGAATGGATGGAGTGGATGGAATGGACAAAACAGATGGAGTGGATGGAACAGATGGAGTGGCTGGAACAGATGGAGTGGATGTAACGGATGGAGTTGGTGGAATGGGTGGAGTGGATGGAACGTATCGAACCGATGGAAGCGATGGAACCAATGAAACCGATGGAATGGATGGAGTAGATGAAACCGGATAGAACGGATGAAGTGGATAAAATGGATGAAGTGGATGGAACGGACAAAGTGAATGGCAAGGATGGAGAGGGTGGGTGGGTGGAATGGATGGAGTGGATGGAGTGGATGGAACGGATGGAATGGATGGAACGGATGGAGTGGATAGAACAGATGAAGTGGATGGAACGGATGAAGTAGGCGTAATGGATGGAGTAGGCAGAACGAATGGAGTAGGCGGAACGGATGGAGTGAATGGAACGGATGGAGTGGATGGAGCGCATGTAGTGGATGGAATGGATGAAATGGGTAAAACGGACAAATTGAATGGGAAGAATGGAGTGGGTGGATGGAATGGACAGAGTGGATGGAGGAAATGAGTGGATGGAGGGTATGAATAGATGGAGTGGATGGAGGGTATGAATGGAGTGGGTGGATGGAGTGGGTGGATGGAGGAGATGAGTGGATGGAAGGGATGGAACGGATGAAGTGGAAGAAACGGATGAAGTGGATGGAACGGATGAAGTGGCTGGAACAAATGAAGTGGATGGAAATGATAAAGTGGATGGAACTGATGGAACGGACAGAGAGGATGGAACAGATGGAGTGAATGGATTGGATGGAGTGGATGGAACGGATGGAACGGATGGAGTGGATGGAGTGAATGGAATGGATGGAATGGATGGAACGGATGGAGTAGATGGAACAGATGAATTGGATGGAATGGATGAAGTAGGCATAATGGATGAAGTAGGCAGAACGAATGGAGTGGGCGGAACGGATAGAGTGAATGGAACTTATGGAGTGGATGGAGCGCATGGAGTGGATGCAATGGATGAAATGGGTGAAACGGACAAATTGGATGGGAAGAATGGAGTCGGTGGATGGAATGGACAGAGTGGATGGAGGGAATGAGTGGATGGAGGGGATTAATAGATAGAGTGGATGATGGGTATGAATAGAATGGGTGGATGGAGGGGATGAGTGGATGGAGGAGATGAGTGGATGGAGGGGATGGAACGAATGAAGTGGGAGAAACGGATGAAGTGGAAGAAACAGATGAAGTGGAAGAAACTGATAAATTGGATGAAACTAATAGAATGGATGGAACGGACACACTAAATAAAACGGATAGAGGGGATGTTATGGATAGAATTAATGGTATGGATAGAATGGATGGAACGGATAGAGTGGTTGTAACAGATAGAGAACATGAGCAAAAGGAGTGAACGGATCAGATGATGGGAATGGAATGGATGAAGGGAGTGGAATGGATGAAGAGAGTGGAATGGATGAAGAGAGTGGAACGGACAAAGTGGATGGAATGGATGAAGTGGATGGAATGGATGAAGTGGATGCAATGGTTCAAAAGGATGGATTGGATAGATAGATGGAGTGGATAGAATAGAATAATGGATGGAGTGGATAGAATACATGAATGAATGGATGGAGTGGATGGAATGGACAAAATGGATGGAGTGGATGGAACAGATGGAGTGGATGGAACGGATGGAGTTGGTGGAACGGGTGCAGTGGATGGAACGGATCGAACCGATGGAAGCGATGGAACCAATGAAACAGATGGAATGGATGGAGTAGATGAAACCGGATAGAACGGATGAAGTGGATAAAATGGATGAAGTGGATGGAACGGACAAAGTGAATGGGAAGGATGGAGACGGTGGGTGGGTGGAATGGATGGAGTGGATGGACGAGATGAGTGGATGAAGTGTATATAACGGATGAAGTCAATGGAACAGATGAAGTGGATGAAGGATGAAGTGGATGGAACGGATGAAGTGGATGGGACAGATGAAGTGGATGGAACGGATAGAGTGGATGGAACGGATTGAGTGGATGGTATGGATTGAGTGGATGGTACGGGTTGAGTGAATGGAACAAATATAGTGAATGGAACGGATAGAGTGGATGGAAAGGATAGAGTACATGAGAGAATGGAGTGAACAGATCAGTTGAAGGGAATAAGACGTATGAAGAGAATGGAACGGATGAAGAGAGTGGAACGGATGAAGTGGAAGAAACGGATGAAGTGGCTGGAACAAATGAAGTGGATGGAAATGATAAAGTGGATGGAACTGATGGAACGGACAGAGAGGATGGAACGGATGGAGTGAATGGATCGGATGGAGTGGATGGAACGGATGGAACAGATGGAACGGATGGAGTGGATGGAATGGATGGAATGGATGGAACGGATGGAGTAGATGGGACAGATGAAGTGGATGGAAAGGATGAAGTAGGCATAATGGATGAAGTAGGCAGAACGAATGGAGTGGGCGGAACGGATAGAGTGAATGGAACTTATGGAGTGGATGGAGCGCATGGAGTGGATGGAATGGATGAAATGGGTGAAACGGACAAATTTGATTGGAAGAATGGAGTGGGTGGATGGAATTTACAGAGTGGATGGAGGGAATGAGTGGATGGAGGGGATTGAGTGGATGGAGGGGATGGAACGGATGAAGTGGGAGAAACTGATGAAGTGGAAGAAACAGATGAAGTGGAAGAAACTGATAAATTGGATGAAACTAATAGAATGGATGGAACGGACACACTAAATAAAACAGATAGAGGGGATGTTATGGATAGAATTAATGGTATGGATAGAATGGATGGAACGGATAGAGTGGTTGTAACAGATAGAGAACATGAGCAAAAGGAGTGAACGGATCAGATAATGGGAATGGAATGGATGAAGGGAGTGGAATGGATGAAGAGAGTGGAATGGATGAAGAGAGTGGAACGGACAAAGTGGATGGAATGGATGAAGTGGATGGAATGGATGAAGTGGATGCAATGGTTCAAAAGGATGGATTGGATAGATAGATGGAGTGGATATAATAGAGGAATGGATGGAGTGGATAGAATAGATGAATGAATGGATGGAGTGGATAGAACAGATGGAGTGGATGCAACGGATGGAGTTGGTGGAACGGGTGGAGTGGATGGAACGGATCGAACCGATGGAAGCGATGGAACCAATGAAACAGATGGAATGGATGGAGTAGATGAAACCGGATAGAACGGATGAAGTGGATAAAATGGATGAAGTGGATGGAACGGACAAAGTGAATGGGAAGGATGGAGAGGGTGGGTGGGTGGAATGGATGGAGTGGATGGACGAGATGAGTGGATGAAGTGGATATAACGGATGAAGTCAATGGAACAGATGAAGTGGATGAAGGATGAAGTGGATGGAACGGATGAAGTGGATGGGACAGATGAAGTGGATGGAACGGATAGAGTGGATGGAACGGATTGAGTGGATGGTATGGATTGAGTGGATGGTACGGGTTGAGTGAATGGAACAAATATAGTGAATGGAACGGATAGAGTGGATGGAAAGGATAGAGTACATGACAGAATGTAGTGAACAGATCAGTTGAAGGGAATAAGACGGATGAAGAGAATGGAACGGATGAAGAGAGTGGAACGGTTGAAGTGGATGAAAAGGATGAAGTGGATGGAACGGAAGAAGTGGATGGAACAGATGAAGTGGATGGGACCGATGAAATGGACGGAATGGATGAAGTGGATGGAATGGATGGAGTGGGTGGAACGGATGGAGTGGATGGAACGGATGAAGTGGATCAAACGGATAGAGTGGATGGAACGGATAGAGTGGATGAACAGATAAAGTGGATTGAACAGATAGAATGGATGGAACGGATAGAGTGGATGCTACGGTTAGATTGAATGGAACGGATAGAATCGATGAAATGTATAGAGTACATGAGCGAATGGAGAAAACTGATCAGATGAAAAGAATGGAACGGATGAAGAGAATAGAATTGATGAAGAAAGTAGAACGGATGAAGAGCATGGAACGGATGAAGTGGATGGAACGGACAAAGTGGATGGAACGGATGAAGTGAATGGAACGAATGAAGTGGATGGAATGGATGAAGTGGATGGAACGGATCGAAAGGATGGAGTGGATAGATGGATGGAGTGGACGGAATAGATGAATGAATGGATGGAATGGATGGAATGGACAAAACAGATGGAGGGGATGAAACAGATGGAGTGGATGGAATGGATGGAGTGGATGGAACCGATGGAAGCAATGGACCAGATGGAAGTGATGGACCCGATGAAACCAATGGAACCGATGGAGTGGATGAAACCGGATGGAACGGATGAAGTGGATAGAATGAATGAAGTGGATGGAATGGATTAAATGGATGGAACGGTTGAAGTGAATAAGAAGAATGGAAGGGGTGGGTGGGTGGAATGGATGGAGTGGATGGAGGAGACGAGTGGATAGAATGGATGAGTGGATAAAATGGATGAAGTGGATGCAACGGACAAAGTGAATGGGAAGGACGGAGAGGGTGGGTGGGTGGAATGGATGGAGTGGATGGACGAGATGAGTGGATGAAGTGGATATAACGGATGAAGTCAATGGAACAGATGAAGTGGATGAAGGATGAAGTGGATGGAACGGATGAAGTGGATGGGACAGATGAAGTGGATGGAACGGATAGAGTGGATGGAACGGATTGAGTGGATGTATGGATTGAGTGGATGGTACGGGTTGAGTGAATGGAATAAATATAGTGAATGGAACGGATAGAGTGGATGGAAAGGATAGAGTACATGACAGAATGTAGTGAACAGATCAGTTGAAGGGAATAAGACGGATGAAGAGAATGGAACGGATGAAGAGAGTGGAACGGATGAAGTGGATGGAACGGATGAAGTGGATGGAACGGTTGAAGTGGATGGAAAGGATGAAGTGGATGGAACGGAAGAAGTGGATGGAACGGATGAAGTGGATGGAACGAATGAAGTGGATGGAACGGATGAAGTGGATGGAACGGATCGAAAGGATGGAGTGGAAAGATGGATGGAGTGGACGGAATAGATGAATGAATGGATGGAATGGATGGAATGGACAAAACAGATGGAGGGGATGAAACAGATGGAGTGGATGGAATGGATGGAGTGGATGGAACCGATGGAAGCAATGGACCAGATGGAAGTGATGGACCCGATGAAACCAATGGAACCGATGGAGTGGATGAAACCGGATGGAACGGATGAAGTGGATAGAATGAATGAAGTGGATGGAATGGATTAAATGGATGGAACGGTTGAAGTGAATAAGAAGAATGGAAGGGGTGGGTGGGTGGAATGGATGGAGTGGATGGAGGAGACGAGTGGATAGAATGGATGAGTGGATAAAATGGATGAAGTGGATGGAACGGACAAAGTGAATGGGAAGGATGGAGAGGGTGGGTGGGTGGAATGGATGGAGTGGATGGACGAGATGAGTGGATGAAGTGGATATAACGGATGAAGTCAATGGAACAGATGAAGTGGATGAAGGATGAAGTGGATGGAACGGATGAAGTGGATGGGACAGATGAAGTGGATGGAACGGATAGAGTGGATGGAACGGATTGAGTGGATGGTATGGATTGAGTGGATGGTACGGGTTGAGTGAATGGAATAAATATAGTGAATGGAACGGATAGAGTGGATGGAAAGGATAGAGTACATGACAGAATGTAGTGAACAGATCAGTTGAAGGGAATAAGACGGATGAAGAGAATGGAACGGATGAAGAGAGTGGAACGGATGAAGTGGATGGAACGGATGAAGTGGATGGAACGGTTGAAGTGGATGGAAAGGATGAAGTGGATGGAACGGAAGAAGTGGATGGAACGGATGAAGTGGATGGAACGAATGAAGTGGATGGAACGGATGAAGTGGATGGAACGGATCGAAAGGATGGAGTGGATAGATGGATGGAGTGGACGGAATAGATGAATGAATGGATGGAATGGATGGAATGGACAAAACAGATGGAGGGGATGAAACAGATGGAGTGGATGGAATGGATGGAGTGGATGGAACCGATGGAAGCAATGGACCAGATGGAAGTGATGGACCCGATGAAACCAATGGAACCGATGGAGTGGATGAAACCGGATGGAACGGATGAAGTGGATAGAATGAATGAAGTGGATGGAATGGATTAAATGGATGGAACGGTTGAAGTGAATAAGAAGAATGGAAGGGGTGGGTGGGTGGAATGGATGGAGTGGATGGAGGAGACGAGTGGATAGAATGGATGAGTGGATAAAATGGATGAAGTGGATGGAACGGACAAAGTGAATGGGAAGGATGGAGAGGGTGGGTGGGTGGAATGGATGGAGTGGATGGACGAGATGAGTGGATGAAGTGGATATAACGGATGAAGTCAATGGAACAGATGAAGTGGATGAAGGATGAAGTGGATGGAACGGTTGAAGTGGATGGAAAGGATGAAGTGGATGGAACGGAAGAAGTGGATGGAACAGATGAAGTGGATGGGACCGATGAAATGGACGGAATGGATGAAGTGGATGGAATGGATGGAGTGGGTGGAACGGATGGAGTGGATGGAACGGATGAAGTGGATCAAACGGATAGAGTGGATGGAACGGATAGAGTGGATGAACAGATAAAGTGGATTGAACAGATAGAATGGATGGAACGGATAGAGTGGATGCTACGGTTAGATTGAATGGAACGGATAGAATCGATGGAATGTATAGAGTACATGAGCGAATGGAGAAAACTGATCAGATGAAGAGAATGGAACGGATGAAGAGAATAGAATTGATGAAGAAATTAGAACGGATGAAGAGCATGGAACGGATGAAGTGGATGGAACGGACAAAGTGGATGGAACGGATGAAGTGGATGGAACGAATGAAGTGGATGGAACGGATGAAGTGGATGGAACGGATCGAAAGGATGGAGTGGATAGATGGATGGAGTGGACGGAATAGATGAATGAATGGATGGAATGGATGGAATGGACAAAACAGATGGAGGGGATGAAACAGATGGAGTGGATGGAATGGATGGAGTGGATGGAACCGATGGAAGCAATGGACCAGATGGAAGTGATGGACCCGATGAAACCAATGGAACCGATGGAGTGGATGAAACCGGATGGAACGGATGAAGTGGATAGAATGAATGAAGTGGGTGGAATGGATTAAATGGATGGAACGGTTGAAGTGAATAAGAAGAATGGAAGGGGTGGGTGGGTGGAATGGATGGAGTGGATGGAGGAGACGAGTGGATAGAATGGATGAGTGGATGAAGTGGATGGAACAGATGAATTAAATGGAACAGATGAAGTGGATGAACGGATGAAGTGGATGGAACGGATGAACTGGATGAAACGGATGGAGTGGATAGAACGGATGAAGTGGATGGAACGGATAGAGTGGATGGAAGGGATAGAGTGGACGGTACTGATAGAGTGGACGGAATGGATAGAGTGGATGAAACGGCTAGAGTGGATGTAACGCATAGAGTGG
The DNA here is from genome assembly GCF_040938575.1 of Ambystoma mexicanum. Lineage (NCBI taxonomy): Eukaryota > Metazoa > Chordata > Amphibia > Caudata > Ambystomatidae > Ambystoma > Ambystoma mexicanum. Next base: position 576,627,300 of record NC_090940.1, read on the forward strand.
ATGCAACACATAGAGTGGATGCAACGCATGGAGTGGATGGAACGGACGAAGATAATGGAATCGGACGAAGAGAATGGAACAGACGAGGAGAATGGAACAGACAATGTGAAGGGAACGGACGAAGTGGATGAAGAGATGAAAAGGATGGAACGGATGAAGTGGATGGAACAGATGAAGTGGATTGAACAGAGGTAATGGATGGAAGGGATGAAGTGGATGGAACCGATGAAACAGATGGAATGACTGCTATGTACCTATACCCCCGTGTTACCCTATCTATCCTGTCACTTTATATAGGTATGCCGCTATGTACGCCCCCTGTCCTGCCCTCGTGCCTGGCCGCAAACGCTTCACTGATAAACCACCATTTTACACTACTACGCTCACTCTCTCCTATACACCATCATTCAACTAGAACACAGCTATGATATGACACATTCGGCCTAGCTCTTCTCAAACTAACATGACTCCATGAACAATTAATCATCCTAATAAAACACAGCTTGCTGAGCACCTTCCGGCTAGCTTAGGCGTCTCCTCAGGCCTAACACGGTCAGAGCTCAGTCTGAGTGTCCACCCTCCAAACTGAACATATCCAACTGATTTCCTCAGCATCACACCTACCACTAAGAAGCAGCTACCATGCAACAACCACATCAGCTAAACACATATCCGGTGCGCCCAGGCACCATATGACCCTCTCTCTCTCTACTCACTTGAACTGCGGTTCCCGAGGGCATTCAACCTACCAGCGCTTTGAGATCATACCAATATCACATAAGGGGCTACATAAATGGCAAGTAACATAACATAACATAAGATAAATTAACCAGATGCACCGTGATCTCTTCCATATATACACAATTCTGTTAGTGCACCCAGTGGTCACACTGCATGACTGGTCACTGCTGCATCTCCACCCATACACCGACAACTGTAGGCTTCTCTACCAATCACCACACCCATGCAACAACATTGTGTGCACTACAGCCAAACCACACACACAAAGCAACAATGTACCACCTACTTTCAACAAGTGGACACACTTTTCTGTGCTCGGGATGCAGCCATGCATTGAAGGGGCTATGGACTTACCTCAATACAGCACACAATAGTACTTGCTTACTTGCTGTGTTTCAATCCTCATGTGTCCTGCAATGCACTCCCCTTCTGCAAATGTGCCTTGTGCCTGCCACCACTCATCACAACAAGGCATCTCTGCTGCAGCTGGCATGCCATTACGAACGCTGCCTGCAATGACCACACAACATTGTTGTCTGTTGTCGTAACCGCGCATTGGCGGAGTATGCACAAATACCGCTGGCAAACCACCGTCTTCTTCCATTGAGATATATCACATGAAGCACTTCTCATCTCTCACCCTTTCGATCCCTTCTTCCCACAACCATATGACTTACACTAGGTTTTTCAGTCCCTTTTGCCATGCATTATCCTCTGATACAACATGCCGCCGTCATGGAACACTTTTCACCCACATCCCGTCACTGCAGACTGCAGTGCAGCAATCAAACTTTTCACCATGCAGCGAACAGAGAAATGGGACGCCGGAGTGGAGCCACATATGACTAATTTCAGTGTGCACACTGCTATGTACAAGACTACCAACCATGCTCACAATGCCTTAGAGCCTTCTCACACACACCACACACTATCCTCTGCTACACCATGGTGGCCTTTCCCAAAAACTTTGACACACAGCACGCTTCTTTCCAGCCAACCACCAGCCACGTCCACTGTCCGCCAGCATCACGTGTACTGCAGGCCAATCAGACTTCGATCCACGGAGCTAACAGGGAAATGGGTCCATGGAGCAGATTCAGATATCCAGATATCACTAGTTGTTTGGGACATAGATTTCAGTCCTTTGCAACAAAACTACTGGTCGGATTTCCACCAAACACACAAAAGCTGACCAAAGCCTCTGCTCCTGCCGCAGATTTGGTTAGAATCCATCCAGCCGTTCGGCCTGCAGCCGTGCACAAAGTTTTTACCCATTCAGTCTATGGGAAAAAAATATTTTTTGGGACCCCCCTATAACTTTGCCCCCATGCACGAAACCTCACCCAACTTGATGACAAAATTCAGAGCCGGCCATATACTTTTTTTGAAAAGTTTGGTGACGATTCCTCGAGTTGGAGCGAAGTTATGAGCTGCCGAAAAAGTGCTCGTCCTATGGGTGTAGCAACTTAACCATAAAAACACGGCTGCTACCGTGGGCCGTGTTATATATGGCCTGATTTACAAAAGCATAAATCACATATATGTGTATATATATTCACTGAAAAAGTTAAGGTGCAGGTAGGATGCACAGATTTAATGTAACAAAACCCTTGAAATTCAGCTGATGTGGGTAGTCATGACCAGATCAGCTTGGTGCACTCCCGTTGATGTCCCGTATGTAAAGAGTGACTACTTTCCATAAGTAATCTGACAGTACAAAAGTACTCCACCAAAGAGTAGACACTGTGCAAGAGGAACACATATTGATTTACCCCCTTCCACCCTTACAGCTGATAGACAACAATTCAGACATTCCTGCAAACTGAACTGGTTGAAAGGTTCTCCAACTCTGTCTACTGTGGGTGCAACTCTTATAGGCATAAACACATTAGTTACATTTTGAGGCAGGTCAAAGAAGAACATTATCAGGCCCCTATAGGCCCATACCTTGGACAAAACATTTCCTAAAACAAAAACCAGAACACCCTTGTATGATGTCATCATATTAAAATAGACCACCCCTTAAATACATTCCTTAACTCTTTGCTATGAATGGCTGGCACAATTCTGTGTTTGGCGATAATGCGAAGCAAAGCATTACAGCACCAAGCTCAAACCAGCTCCCTCATAGGTTCCCTAATCATTTGCCCCTTGAACCTGTCATATCCCCACTCACTCCTTGCATCCTGCCAATTCCAGTTAGAATAAACGTCATGACCCACCGTTGGTGAATTTGTATTTTCTACTATTTTATTCTAAATTGCTATTGTATTCGCTGTCAAAGCCCTTGCACCTGGGGCCTGGCTGAAGCTCTCCTCCCATGAGAAACATCTTCCTCAAATCTCGACCGTGGCAAATTATCTAGTGCTTCTTCACGTGTCAGCAAAAAATCTATGGACTCATGGGCTTCACAACGAGAACGTGCAGCGCTAAACTGGTCATGACTTCCCACATCTGCAGAATTTCTAAGGTTTTTCAGTGAATTTCTAGGGTGTTGTTATACCATATTTATTTTTAATGCCCACTAGCCATGGTTTTCAGCCATGTCTACTGTACATGTATCCCCAATATCTTTCTTTTGGACCCACTTGGTTGTAGCAAATATACATGTCTTTCGGGCCAACTAGCCTTTGGCCCTGGCTGGTGCCCCCAGCCTTCGGCTGTGGCCACAGCACTAGGTTTCTTTTGGACACACTAGCCAGGGCCTTTCACTGTGACCCCGTGACATGTTTCCCTCTAGGTGATGTTTACACTGTACATGTTCCCACAATGTCTCTCTTTTAGACCCTCTTGGCCGTGGCCACTATACATGCTTTTTGGGCCCACTAGCCAAGACCTTTGACCCTGGCCAGTGAGCACGGATGTCAGACATGCCCATTGTATTTTTTTAAATACTTCCTTTCTTTCCTGCTCACTAGCCATGGCCTTCACCCATGACCATTGGCCCCAACCCCTTTACATGTGGCCCCAATAGCTTTCTTCCTGTCCCACTAGCCATGGCCTTTGGCCATGCCCAGTGCCATGGCCTTCGGCACTCTACAAATAGCTCCAATAGGTTTCCTAACAGGCCTACTTTGCCCATGGCCAAACCACAAGGTTTCTTTTGGGCAAAATTGCCACAGCCTTTCACTGTGGCCCCTTGACAAGTTGCCCACTAGGTTTTGTTGGGGCCCACTAGCCATGGCCTTCGGCAGTGACCACTTCCCGTATTGCACCATTCGGATCCTTAAAGTAACCCAGTAGCCATAGCCATAAGCCACACCCATTACCTCCCAACTCACTGTGACTGTAAAGTTCCCCTTTTTTGTCTTAAACACAATTTTATTTAACTCTCTTTTTAAAACAACTTTACACTCTAGCCAGATACCATTTCATTATGATTTCCTTCTCCAAATGACATATATTGTTTACGGCTAACCTCGGTTATACCCGTTATACCCGCTGTTTTCTGTCACATCAAGCAAAAATAAAAATTAATAGACATTACACTGAAAATGCATTTTTTACATTTTTAATAACTTTCATTTTTTAAAAGATCTTTCCCAAAATGTCGAGTCAGGGGTGCTGGGTGGCATGATAAACATTTTGCAAAATGTAAGCCAAACCCGTAAAACGAGTCAAAAGTTATTAGCAATTCCTTTTTCTACTTTTCTATGAATCTCGATATTCACCTTAACTAACTGCAACACTGCTGCTTGTGTGCAGGTAAAATGTACCAATGGAAAAAGTCTGAATTTTATGTTGCTTAAAAAAAGTGCCTCCCTGCAGTCACCATCACCTCCATCTCTCCTCACGCAGATGTGCTAATTGCATCACGTGTTCTGTGGCACAATGTAAGTGTGGCTCATAAACATCTGTTTATACATGGTGAATATTTATTTATTTATTTACTTATTTTTTGAAATAGTGGCAACCAAGCAAGCAGTGTGCATAAACCAAGCCGAGAGAGGCAGCAGTGGAATGTGTTCTAACATGCCTTCCATGTTGTGTCTGCTGAGTGTCTAAGAGTATTTGACAGCATCATAGGTGTCAAGTACAAGGAGCTCCCCCTCCCCCCCTCCCCGCCCCTTGATACGGCGTTGTTACGTTGTTTCATAGACCGTCGTTTTTTCGATGGGTGTTTTAACGAAAACGCTTTGCTGAAAAAACTCATTACAAATGTTTTGGGGGTGGGAAAGGGCAGATCTACAGTTGGGGAGGGGGGGTCGGGAACAATGAACAATAGGTGGAAGAGGAAGGTTCGGGGGGAACTCCCCGAATAATAAACAAAAACAAATTTGGATTACGTTTTTCTGTCAAATGTTTTTGTAGGCACACCTGTTGTAAAAATGACTGTCCCTTTGCACATAGAGAGATGTTCACAGTTTTTCATTTGTGACTGTAAATGCAAAAGGAGACAGTGGGAAGTGTCAATGGTGCTGGAGATTGGCATTTTTGTCATGTGCATAAACAGCAGTGCTGCCAAAGTATTGATTTTGTACAGCATGCCATGTTGAATTCCTTGAAAGTTGCTTGATCAGTCCTCAAGTTGAAAGTTGTAAAGGTAGCTCAGCTGGATGAGTGACAATTGCTGAGATGTAACATATTCGGAGCAGCCTGTAAATCCCAGGTTTTTTTTCTAATTCTGTCAGAAAATTGTCTGTTTTGAAATGCAGAGTTTCTACAACAAGGGGGGTCAGTTATGTTGCTTATTCATTTTCAAGGCTGGGGTATTTCTGTCCCTGTAGAGAATATCCAACAATTGTCCCCTTTGCTGAACCTGTATGAGAAATCGTGTGCTGCCTCCGTTTCATACATTTTTCGGTTCCTATTGTATATTTGAGGGCTTGGTTTGATTTTCCAGTGTTGTATCATTTCACATTGTCAGCAATTCCCTGGGGATTTCAGCATCTAGAGTGATCTTGTAATTTCAGCAACACATTGGTTACAATTCAACTACATCTGAAAATGATTTGCATGTATCGAGGGGACAAACAGCGCACAACGGAGAGATCCACCACCTCCTTGAGGAATAAGGAGGGGTTGGAGATGTTGTGCATATCCCTGCAAGAAGAATGCTTGCATAACTCCAGGTGTTCTGACATGGAGCTCATCCGTGCATCTCGGCCAACGATATCAAAGGCCTATGCTGGAAGTCGCTGCCTGTTTATTTCCATTTCTTCCTTATAGATATAATCAGACTGTTTCGTAACCCAAGACCAAGGCTCTGTGTAAGGTCAGAGAGAGAGTGATTATCTTCCAGCCGAGCTGAGGGCTAGTCATTAACATCCTACGAAGCCATCGATTTGTCAAAGAACGCACGCGCGCGAATGCCGCAAGCATTATACTGTGAAAGTTAAGCTACTTGCGCGTGTTTCCCAGAAGCACCAGCGCGTGGGGGTATTTCTGAAGGAGTAATCTTCTATGATTGAGGCTCTTTTGCAAAATGGCGTGCCTTTCGGCTAGGTGGTGTGACATGATGTACTGGAGAGGTCTGCTAAGTGCAGTTAATTTTTCAGCGATAATTCAGTATTTACTGAACTCTTTTCTCTGTTCCTGTGATTATAGTCTGTGACCTTTCACAAGGCTATGTTGCAAGCAAGGATAAATGAATTGCGCTGTCTTCAAAATTATATTTTTTTTCTCCATTTTCTGTGTGTAGTTGTCCAACATAAGGCAGTTGCCAGTAATGCTAAGAGACTTCTGACATTTTGTTTTAATATAAAATAAGTAAAAATGCTGATATGAGTTGTGCAGATGAATGCACTGAACAATAACTGTTGGATGTGAATTTACCTGAATGCAAGTGATCCACCTGGTTTAATGCGCATTATGTGTGGCTGTGCACATCACTGTGCACGTAGGTAAATACTGGGTACATGGTGTGCCAGCCTTAGTACCCATGTTGTTTTTTTCTTTTAATTAGTTCTTGGGTAGCAATCATACATATTACGGTCTCACTTCACAATCCAGACTGACCATAGTCGTATCCTGCAGGGGGAGAATCCTAAGTTGTTGCATTGTGCCATATCACACCCAACATAAACCTGGGTCACACACCTTCAATGCAGATGGCCTCAGTGGGTACTTTTGTCTTGATGAAGGGTGAGTCGCAAGCTTTCTGACTCGGCAGGAGGGGTATGTGGAGGATTACCATTTGGTAAGGTGTAGAAGTCCTGACCTTTCTGAGTTCTATTAATAATAATAAAATGATGTGGGTGATCCATGTCCGAAAGGCTGGTCTGCTAAACATACCCGCTCATTTCAGTAAACGCCATGCCAAAAGCATAGTGAACATGTGTGAACTGATGCATCCTTCTCCTGATCTGCAGCTGCTGCTCTCCAGTGGCACATAGGAGGTTCAAATGGTACATGTGACCTGTTTGGCAGCTGCTCTGACAGCAAAGTCGCTGCTGACGGAGGATGCCCTTAAATCTGTACATCGGATAAATAACTATATAAATGGGGACAAACTAAGGGTCTTGTGGAATGTTCTTATCTAAATATAAGCCATATCTATTTTTGGTACAGTGACTAATAATGCATACAATTATTAAGGCCCAATCTTATTTGCATTACACTCATGTCAACACTGCCAGTTATGGCCAAGTTGTGTGTATTCTCCCCAGACTGCCTGTCACTGCTGCTGCCAGCAGAAGAATAGGCAGGGGTGTCCTCACTTTGCTCCCCCCCCCTTCGACCTGGGTAAAAAGGGTTTACGTGACACACAGGCATGGTTGGACATGGGTCTGGCGAGAGCTGCCTAATTATTTCACAAGAACGCCTTTATTGAGTATGACCAACTAGCTTGAGTCATGGGGGAAAGAGTGCTCACGATCTTTAAATACCTTCGCCTCAAAAGGATTCTTACTGACCCCAAATGGGGTGCCGAGCTTGCGTGCCCTCTCAAACCCTTTGAAAAAAGAATTGTAGAATACTCTGCGAGGAAGAGGTCGCTGTCAAGTATTTATAGAGTTCTGGTCATGGCAAATCTGGAAGGTGGGCAAAACTTCAGACACTTCTCGGAGGAAACATTTGGGGACGGCACTGGATGAAGAGACCTGGGGTGCAGTCTATAGGGCTCTCTTCTCGGGTGCCCTTTATACCTCAGCCATGGAACATAATTTTAAGTTCCTCCACGCCAGGCATCTCCCCCAAGCTAGGCTCTCGAAGATGTTTACAGGGACCTCCCCTCTCTGCCATTGGGAATGTGCCCAGCGTGGAACTTGGTACCACATGTGGTGGGAATGTCTGTCTATCCAGATCTATTGGACTGAACTTTTGATTTGGATCAAATATATTTTGGGTGTCTCCCCCTATCTGCATCCCCTTGAGCTTCTCCTTGGCACTCTGTCCCCTGAGTCAGAATTGAACAGCTTCCCGAAGGTGATCGGGGCGATGCTGAGAGCAGGGAGATTAGCCCCTGCCCAGAAATGGAAGCAATCTTCTGTCCCATCCAAAACAGAGTGGCTGACTAAGTTATGGGCCATCTTTACAGATGAGAAACTTTCAGCATTTACCCATAACTATATGGACTCCTTTCTGTTGAATTGGAATGCAGTCCTTTTGAATGAAGAATGCAGTGCCCTGAGACTCTAATAATCTGCTTCTGTAAGACCCAGTAGGTTCAATGAGCCTCGAGAACTGTTACTTGCTTTGGCATTATTTGTCAACGTCATCACGTCAGTTTTGATTGAATATTTGGTCTCATTGCTTTGCTGTTATTTTTCCCCAACAATTGGTTGGGCTTGGTAGTGTTAAAGTGGGGGGGAGGGGTCAGAGGGGGCTGTGGGGACAATGAGGGGCATGTTACTTGCGGCTCAAACAGTTTGTACTCTTTTCTTCTTGGTGTCTTATGAAAAAATGCCTAATAAAAATCAAAGTGGAAAAAAATAGGCAGGGGGAGTTGTCTCTCTTATAGTGTGTGTGTCACCAGCCTCATCGTTGAGCGCTTTGAAACACCTCCCTGTGCAGAGGCACTATATAAATAAACAATGTTTAAATCTCTACTTGATACACACGTCGTTGATCTTGAATTTGAATGTCAACGTGTTTTTCCTGTGTGCCTGGAGATTTTATCCAAAAATGTGTTCTTGCCACTTGCCAGCTCCACATAACGTTCAGATGTATACAGAGGGTCATAGGGGCTTCATGGAAGGTCCCCATCTCTGTCAAGAAGGATGGAACGTGAAGGGTTTCAGAGCAAAGCAACATTAACATCACTGATTTATGGGCCTTGAACAATAGGTGTATTCTTCCAAATGAAAGAGGAAGGCAGGCATCGAAGATATTTTTGGTTATCATTTTTGATCCTCGATTCTGCTGGTTGACATAAAATGCAATTTCACTATGGCTCTCTGTGATTTGAGGCAGGAAACAGAGATGTGAATGATAAACATGATAAACATGTCTATGCCCTAATATTTTGAATTGTGTTTTCTTTCTTGGAAATAAACTTACTTCCATGTTGAAAAACGGGGGGGCAATTGCTTTTAATGACAAAAAAATCAAAGTGAATATTTGGGTGTTGCAGCAGTCTTGTGATGCGCCCCCTCAAACTGTGCACCATCGATTTAGGCCAAGAGGAATTCTTGCATTGTTGTAGTCATGCAATGATTCCTGCAGCACTGCAGAAAATGAAAAGGAAGGAAACCGCTGAGAAGAATTGTTCTTCATCCGGCAGCTCAGTTAGTGTTCTCCCTGTCGAGCGATGAGGAGGTGCACCGGTGCAGCTTCTCACTAAACTCACCCAAAGCTGCGCTGGCAGACCTCCAAATCACTCGTCAGGGAGCGCTGACTGAGCTGCTATGGCCTTTCGATAGGCCCTGATCCTGATCGGACGATCAACTGAGACAATTTCAAGAACTCCGCATATCAGTAGAAGTAGATCCTTCTGACTCTATCTGCCAGACTCTACTCAGTACATTGTAAAAACCTATTTAGCCTTCTCCCCTTGAATGCATAACATCTCTGTGCACAATCTTTGACCACAGGATACCTCATTGAATGAGACACTAAAATCAGTTTCTGTCCTGATGAAGGCCATTGAAATGAGAGCGCCCGTCAACCCCTCTACTGGCCAAAACACAGTTAGAATGGCAGGGTTCATTTAAAACTCTGCACAATGGCCCAACCTATGTAGCACTTACATGTACACACACCCCACATATTTTGAAGGGTCATTTCACATTCATGTGAATCATATATGTGGTTTTTATATTGATAATTGTGTGCAACATTCATTAATGTATTAAATTGTTTGATGATTTGTCACTTTTCTCTGTATACATGTTGTATATGTGAGAGTGGGTCACACCTTATCCGGGCTCGCCCTGATCGTTTGTTCACATGTATAACTATAAGAAATTGGGAAGGCGGTTGAACACAACTGTTTCGAGTACTTTAGAGTAGTGGGGAAAGAGAGAAACAGGACGAAAGTTAGCTGGTTGTTTTGGGTCAGGGATGACACTGGCTGTTTTGATTCCATCCTGGGGACTAAAGTCTATGGGCCTCATTACGAGGCTGGCGGAATGGGTTTACCGGCATCAGTAATAGTGCCGGTGCCGGTAAACCCATTCGCCCTATTACGAGGTTCCCTTGCTGGACCCGGAACAGACGTCTGGTAAAACCAGACATCCTTTCCGGGTCCCGCGAGGGGACCAAGGAGCTAAAAACGGGCCTGTTATCAACGGGCCCTTTATTATCTCCATCCCCATTCCCTTTGAGACCTATGAGGGCTCGAATGGCGATTGGTTTTGTGAATGAGGAATTACCGGGTCCTCCAAGGTTGGAATGACGGGGTAATTCCTCATCCACAGACCCCGGGCCCGGACACGATTTTGGAGGCAGCCATGGCGCTAATAGCACCATGGCTACCTCCAAACTCGTAATGAGGCCCTATGTACCCTGAATCCTTTAGGATTGCATATTGAGAGCTAAAGCCCATTTCTGCAGAATTCTCTGAGAAAGAGACAGAACCCTTCAAGATAGCCTACTGGGAAGTGAAGCCTGTGTTCCCAGAACTATCTGAGAAAGAGACTGAGGCCCTCATTCCAAGTTTGCCTATCTGGAAAAAAGTGCCGCTAACAATGGTTAACTGCACCTTTTCCAGACCAGCAAACTCCAAGTCTGCCGGTAGGGGCTGTAAACTACTGTTATACCTAACCTGCTGGTAGTTCCAGTTCCTACAAGCAGAGCTTTCATTGAAGCACAGGCACCGTTACTAACTGAGCCAGTGTTCCCATTCCTATGGCGTCCTACTGGACACCATGGGAATGGGAACTTACTGTTCCTCTGCCAACCGTAATATCAGGTGGTGGAAATGGTAAGGCGTGTTTGCCGGTGAGCCACCAGTAGCACCGGAAGCTTACTGGCAGACTCACAATGAGGGCCCGAATCGTTTAAGAAAGGCATGTCCAACTCCAGGCCTTGAGGACAGGATCCATGTTGGGTTTTACAGATACCCCTCATTAATATTCATGAGATAAATGTGCATACAATGATTCTAAATGTATGCACATTTTTCTTCATGAATATTAATGAGGGGTATCCTGAAAACCTGTCAGGATCCCAGCCTTCGAGGCCTGGAGTTGGACAACCCTGGTTTAAGATAGCATACTGGGAACTAAGATTTATATTCTCATAACTATCTGAGAAAGAAACTGAGCAAATTAACATTGCATAATGGGAAATGTAGTTCTGGTTCACAAAGCCTTCTGAGAAAGAGACTGTGCACCTCAAAACTGTATGCTGCGAATGGTAGTTAAGGCTCACAAACCCTTCTGAAAGGGACGCTGGAGTGAATTCACAACAGGGCATGACATTTTAAACACATTGGAGTCTATTAAAAAGGTTGACTTCCTGCTGCCTGTTTCTAGAAGATTTGTTTGTTGTTTTAAAAAGGCGTGAATGCTTATCACAAAGAACCTGCTGCACGTGCGGAGTGCAGGTGTGTAACATAGTGATGTGACTTTAACAGCTTCATAAACCCATGGCGTTCCTAGATTTCACCCATGTATAGTTGCTTAACGCTTCAGTGGTGGGAGTATGGTGGATGTCTGATCAGATGTGGCTCTCATCATTCCTCAGAGTATTATACAGTGGTTAATGACCAGATATATTATCATTTTCTCTTGGCGTTTCTGGTTTTGTTTTTTTCCAGGAAGCTCTGTTGCCCAAGGTTTCAGAGAATTAGGGGTGAAGATGCTTGCGCAGGAATCGAAGCTCTGCTCCCGCCTACGGTGTCACGGCATTTTCACCTCTAGTTGTAAAGCACTAACCCTGGATCAAAGTGTCTTTGAATTGTATCCGCCGGTGGCTGATCCTTTTGTGAAGAAGGATCTCATTAGCATCCCTGGGCTTTTTACAAGCTACTGGGGGAGGGCACTGTGTGTTGCAACACCAGAGAACACACTCTGTGGCTTCATTATAATTGGGCCAGGGGTTTAAAGAAATCCAGAAAGGGTTCAATAGCTCTGGTTATTCAACTGCAGGCCCTCCAAAGTCTCATATTTATAAGTTCTCATTTGAGTAACGGCAGGTTTTGGCTTCCAAACAATCCTACTTCATAATTGGAAATGTTAGTAAATAGAGTTTGGAGTGGAGCGGGCACCGGGAAATGCACGGTGAGATATGGAACCACTAGTCAACCCCTTCAGGTAACTTAACACAAAAATGTGCCAACAACACCCTCCTCTCCTTAATGGTTATTTCTTTGATTTGCGGCCATTTATTGTTTTTTATTTTTATTGTTTAAAGGGCAGGCTTAGGTCCAGAGCAGCGGAGAACTGTACAGAGTGTGGGTAGCCATATTTTGAGGTGGCATCTTTTAACAGTAGGCCAATGCTGTGAGCTGAGCTCTGTGCATTGTTATGATAGTCCATTGGACTTAGTCCTTGGTCCGGTGTTGTTGAAAAAGCCTTATTGTTGAGATTTTTGGAGTCTTTCCGAGCCGACACCAGGATCGAGTCCCACAGGGTGTCCATCAACTAACAAATGGTCTTTCAGACATTCAGACATTCATGCAAGGATAGCAAGCAACAACCTGAAGCAAGAAACAACCTGAAACTGACCTGCCCAAATATAGAGTTAATTCTCCTTGGGGTAATACCAAGCTTATGTCAATTCATAACAGACAGAGGTGGGAATTAACAGGATGGCTTTTGTAAGAGTACAGTAGAGAGACTCTGACACAGAGGGGTCATAGTGGTTGGCATAACCATTTATTATATTATGAAAATGAAAAGCCTATTTTACCCTAACTCTAAGAGCGGTTTCCCTGCCTCAACCAAAATAACTAAATCACCATCGTTATGTAAAAAGCAAAAAGTCTCAATGTCCAATGTCAGACTCCACACTCTAATTTAAACTAAATAAAAGTTAGGTCTTCCTGGCACAGAGGAATGACTCTCTTTTCCTGGACAAAAAGTCAGTTCTGAGTTCCTTAGTTCCTTTAAGTGGTGGGGGAATGTCTTCCTTTGGCTTCTGGTGCAGTTTGTCAACTGTTGGGGGAACGTCTCCCTTCCCCAGCCTTGGTGGTGAAATATCTCTGTTCTCAAATTGACCCTTCTTGTGCTTCTCCTCTGTCTCGTGGGTCCCTGACCCTTGGATTAACAAGCCTGGTTCTTTTTCACCAGGCACTGTGACAAAGAATAGGAATTTGGATATGTTGCCAAACGGTGGTGGGTCCCTGACCATGGTTGGCGCACCTGGCTTCTTTTTACCAAGTACTGCAATGAAGAACAGTGGCTTGGATACTCTTCCAAACTGTGGTGGGTCCCTGACCCCGTTAGGCAGACCTGGTTACCTCCTTCCTCAGGTCACCTAGTTTCAAACACAGGTTCACTCACACGCCAAGCTCTGTGTTCCTTCATATTGTTCTCACAGTTCTTGTTATGGTCTTCTGATGTCACATACCGACTTTGTTTACTCCCCTGCCAATTACAGTCTTCACATGTAGCACTCTCACTGTTTTCTTTATGATTTCTTGAATTCAAATACAGACTTGGTTTACTCCCATGTTAAGTACAGTCTTCCGAAATATTGCCCTTGCAGTACTCTTTAAGGTTTCTCTTTTGTGACAGACCTGAGTCAGCTTCACTCCAAGTACTGCCACGAAGAAGATTATGCTTTCTAATCAATTGATATGTCTTTTACTCAGAAGAGTTCCAGCCCCTGTTTCCCTTGTTACCAGATCTTGGTAAACTGGGCCTTAGGATCGCATAGGGGTTGTCTTCTTTCCCCCACTTCTCATGTGTTATGCTTTTCAGGGTTTCCTTCACCCTCTGGGAATGCCCAACCAAAGGCTCAGCTATCCAGTTATTTCAAGGGTCTTGGCAACAGCCCTTCGGTTGGTTGTGGACTTCCTCATGTTCTTTTCTGCTTTACTGGTGCTCATTTCTGTCGGCTTGCCGCAGCAGCTTCGTGGCTCCAGACTCACTTCAGCATCTCCCTCTTCACCGGACCGCACACTTTCCACAGCAGCCTCTCGGTTTGTTTAGCAGTTTTGGTCGCGCCTGGGTCCTATCTTGCCTTCCTTCTCTGCAAGCTTCGGTCCATCTATCAGTTCCCCTGCGGAGCGTTTGACACTGGATCTCCATTGAAGAGATTGCCAGCTTACTCCAGCTGTCCTTCCCTTGCTGACTGGCAAAGGTCCCCCGTCTGTCTGATGGGTGAACCGGCCCACTGAACCTTCTCAACAGAGCACAGCTTCCCTGCTACTTGCTCCTCGAGGGAGGGCTCAACATTACTTCCTGGTTTCCTCCTTCTATTTCTGCTGATGTTGGACCAATAGGAAGTCAGCAACCAGTAGACTGTTCACTGTGGTTCACCTTAGTGCTCTCTATGCTTCCCGCCCTTATTCTTCGTCTCAGTGGTTGTTGCAGTATATCTTTTAAACCTCCATATTCTTTCTCGACTCAGTTTCCTCTAATTCATTGGTTTTACAGAAGTACAAGGGATAGGAGGGTAGGGATGGAGAGAGTGAGGGCATAAGAGAGGTGTAGGTGTTAGGCAGATACCGTGTTCTCCCACAAAAGTCATCACTGGTCCCACACAGGGTTTCCCTGTCAATGAGGCCCTACTGCTGAGCATCCCCCCCAGGGGGACAATCAGGTAGTGGCCTCACCTCCCTGGCCTCATGGGAAGGGGGTCTCCCTACGGAAGCCGTGATGACCTCCTAGGATTCGTCATACTTTGCTTGCTCAGTTTCATTATCAATAGCAACTTTGGGCCTCATTACGAGTCCGTTGGTAACCAAGGCGGTAAAACTGCCTGGTTACCACCGAACTCGTATTACCATTCCGCCTCCATGACTCCCGGAAATACCAGGGCATTACGACCCTGGTGGCCCTGGGAATTCCGGAGACGGAATTCGGTAAATCCCCATAGGACTCAATGGGTATGGGGAAGTGGAAACACCAGCACCATCTCGTCAGACCTGGCGGGAACGGCACCTCCCGCCTGCAGGAGTCGGGATCGGGCGGTCCGGAATTAACAGTGGAGGCGGGTTTACCGCCACTGTTATTTCCGTACCGCCCAACCTGTAATGAGGCCCTTTATCTTCTAAGAAATCCTTGACAGTCCGGTACCGGCACACTCTCCTTCACTATATTGCACCTTTCATTCTGCAACAAATCCCTGAGTGGTCTCTCTCCTTGTCTGTGTTCTGACCCCCCCATGGCCCCACTGGGGAAATATCCCTCAGGTGGCTACATTGGTTAGCCATCATCAGCTCCAAAATGGTCAGCATCAAAAAACAAGGCAATGACAAACCCACCTTAATTCTACCTGAGGAACCTCACCACCTCTGCAGAACTACAAACCAAGACATCACGAGTATAGAATCTTAGGGATGCAAGAAGGAAAGAGACTAAAGACCATGGACTCTGAACTAGCATACCAACACACGTGAGTCAAATTGGCCCCATTACTGAAGCACTTCAGGAAGTACTGGAGACCGTATTCTTCAAGGAACAGTGTGTTACCCCTTGGCCCTCTAAAAGCTCTTCTGCCCATCCACGCTTGCTTTTGTTCTCCATGTCCTCTTTTCTCTGTATACTCCCCCTTTGTTTTACAGTGCACTGGTGCTATCTGGCTAGGTGTAGGCCTTGAAACCCCAAATAAGAACAAATACACACTGCTGTTTAAAATCACACAAGCAAACAGTGGCAAGTTCCTGTATGGCATTTTGGATACCCCAAACGCATGCCTTCATCACACCAGGAAATGTATGTCGCCTTTTACTTTATGAACTCTAATTTTGAACAGATGTCCTGTCATTTTCATATTTTATTGATGTATTTTCAGTTTTCCTTTTTGTTTTGTTTTGTTTGTGCCCCCAGCCAGAGGCGTTGCTGGGAGGGGGGGAGTTCTGAGGGGACTTTAGCCCCGGGAATTTTGGTTGTAGCCCTGGATAGAAGCTCAGGGGCTACAACCAAAAGGCTATAGCTAGCCCCGTGTCCCACCAGTCCAGACATTAGCTTAGCCCCTGATCTTTTCCAGACCTAGCAACACCCCTGCCCCAGCACACCGCTCACCCATCTTCCGCAGTTCTATGTGATATTACCGCATTTTAAAGATCAAACACAAATAAAGTTTGGGGGGGGGGCTGTTTTGTGTTGCCTTTAAAATGCGGCAATATGACATGCTCCCGCCTCCCCCCCAAACCCTGCCCAGGTGATCACATCCCCACCCACAACCTCTCCCGCCGGTTGTTATGTAAGACGGGGGGTTTCCCCATCCACCACCACTTCCGAGCACAACACACACCAAGTCCACATACATCCATACACACAAGCAACACTCAAGCAGACAAACACTCACGCAGACACACACTTGTCAGCCTGTCGACCCCTGCATGCACTCATGTGTGGCAAGGGATGACAGTTCGATTTAGAATGATCGCTCTGTGCGGTCACAGAGCGGTCATTCTAAATCAATCTTTTTAGTTTTCGGTCAAGTGAAAACATACCTCTCCCGCACAAGCAAGTGCTTGCTGTCAATGGAAAGGTTTGCTTTGAGAGAGTTTATCATGTCCCATGTATTCATGCAATCCTCTGTGATTCCTTCTCAAGAAAATTACCTAATGCTTCAGTTACTCCAGAAAAGTCACACAATCATGATTTTTGACTCTCAGTGGCTAGACCTTTTACTATCTGGGCCTTTCACTGTGGAATATCCTCACAGCATGCCTTAAAAATCACAAAATAATAATTGATTTTAAAAAATAACAGAGAACCAACCCATGGAAGGGCACCATGCAATAATCATTGCTGTTGCACCACAGTCATCATCCTAAAACACTTTCAATTATGAACATGTGTGCCATACCAACAACCAAAGATAAATCCCTTTGGCAAAACACTACAGCACAACATTCAGAAAAAAAGAAGGTATCCCCCATCTGGCCACAACCAATTGACCATATTTTGCAGTGGTGTCTTTTATCAGAATGTCACTAGACCTCATTACGAGTATGGAGGTAGCCATGCTGCTTTTAGCGGCATGGCTACTCCCATACCGGGTCTGGGTTCCAGGAATGTGGAATTACCGGGCCATTCCGACCTTGGAGGGCCCGGTAATTCCCTTTCCCGGACCCAGATCCAGTACATCCCATTCCCATTTGAGCCCCCACAGGGCTCAATGGGAATGGGGAGGATGCTAACAACAGGCCCGTTAATGATGGGCCCGTTGTAAGTACCTTGTCTGCTAGCGGGTCCCGCTAAGGATGCCTGGTTTTACCAGATGTCCTTAGCCGGACCCGCGAGCAGACCTCGTAATGAGGCGGTAGGGGGTTAACGGCGCCGGCAGCTTGACTGGCGCCGTTAACCCTCTACTGCCTAACGCATAATGAGGCCCATTGTATTTTCCCTTGTTCCTTTTCTTGCCTTGAAGCGCTTTGAAACACCTTGGGCCTCATTACGACCCTGGCGGCCGTGGTATGAACGGTGCTGGTAAGGTACCGCACCATTCATACCGAGTCGCCACATTACGAGTTAACGGGTCCGTTGTTAGCATCCTCCCCATTCCCATTGATGGGGGCTCAAATGGGAATAGGGCCGTACCGGGTCCCGAAAATGGGAATTACCGGGCCCGCAAAAGTCGGAATGTCCCGGTAATTCCCATTTTTTCGGGACCCGGACACGAGTTTGGAGGTAGCTATGCCGGTAATGACAGCATGGCTACCTCCAAACTCGTAATGAGGCCCATTGTGTATAGGTGCTATATAAATAAACTATCATGTCATATCATACTATGGTCAGTTTGGGTCGTTAAAAGGTAAGGGGTTTGATAAAATAGGTGTTAGGGTAGGGTGCAAGGTAAGGGGTGGGGAGGAGAATGGGTTCACATGGAGGGCCGTTTCCCAATAAAACAAGTGTTGAGGAAAAATGTGGCAAAATGTTGCATGCAACCCATTAGCACAGAACCAGAAAGAAAGGGGGAATCTCTGCGGTCAACCTTCACCTAACAGAAACCAAGCACAAGTAATGGGGTGTGATTGTTTAATTGCTCAATCTTTTAAGCTTGAAATTAATTGCAAGCTTAAAAGGTACAAAGGAGTAGATTAACCAGTGGCAATGGACAAAATGGGTCAAAGACATACAAACACATGATCATGCTTTTATCAACTGGCCGGACAATATGGAGGGCTTGCATTTACATGTATGTTGATTCTAGTTCCAGTTATTCCACTAACTGTTAACTGAAAGACAGTTGCTTAGCTATGTTATGCAAAGCACTGAAAGTTTCACTGTGGCTTTTCTGGGTCCATTGTTGCTGATGCAACTTTAGGTCGGACTTAGCACTCAGAACAGTATTAATGTGGCTGGAGATGATCTTGGATACAGTACAGGTTTTGTATTGTAGTCGATTTATTTCTGGCCAAAAGGGCTTAGATTTCATCTTGGCCCTGAAAAACCAAAAAAGGTATGTTGTGTCATGTAGAGAGTAAATATTGATTCCCTTTGGCAGAATTTAATTCAGAATCATCCCTCTGTCCATTGTGATGAATCCAGTGGAGTCATTGTACTGTATTGTAGTGTAGTTATGTATATAGCGCCATTTCACCATTTGTATGGACTCAATGCGCTTTGTGGTTGGAATGCCCCCAGGGACCAAAGTCCATGTATGGGAACATTCTAAGAGATTACTGTGTGTGCATTCTGGTGGGTTCGGACTCCAGAGGGCTGGCTGGGGCCCCGGGAGCAACCCAGAGTTCAGGCATGTGGGCGTGTGCTGTCAGTGGTTTAAGCTGGAGTGCTAGTGTAGAAGACACAATTTGTGCCCAGGTAGACCACATTTTTACATAGGTTGTCGATGTATTCTAAGGGCATAGGTGTTGAGGCACGTCAGGGGTTTCAGTGTGGATGGCTATGCGAGCTGCTGGACCGGATGTGACATAGCCGTAGCCGCATTCTAGAATGCATGGGTGGGGAGCCGTGCCTGCAGCATGTGTCCACAGACATGGTGCAATTTATACATGCCTTACCCGTTGACAGATTTGATCTTCAGTGGTGTTTTCTGAGGTCTCTCATGGCGATAGACTGGTCATTCGAGTGCATCTTCTGGTGGGGTTAGCATACTACCATTCGGTAGTACCTTACTGGTGGCATTCTTTGAGTGCAATATGCAAGTGCATCAAATAGACCTTGCCACCCTTGGCTTAAGACCAATGATATTGTTTTGTGTCCCCAGAGGAGAGAACCATCTGAGTGTGTCTTAGTGCATCTCTATTCCTACCACCAAAACCATTAAAGGGTGTTCCATGTCCAATAGCTCAAGTTGAACTGGCACATTTCCTCTCTATATCCAGTGAACCTATGGATTGAGCGTTCTGATTGCTTGAGTAAGCCGCTTTACACTTAGGTAGGGCCGTCCAACTGAGTGTGTGGCCATACCTGTCCCAAATTCAATCTGTTCCCAGTACCGTTTCTACCTCTAATGGTCCATCTGTTCAAGTATTCTGTCCAAACACTTCTAAGTGGCCACATCCAAGGTGCAATCAGATTTACAGGTGTTGTTCAGTTAACAGTTTGTGCCAGTTATAGAGTGAGTGGTTCGGATGAGGGGAGTGGTGGTGAGTGCTTGAGGGCCGGGAGTGGCATGGAGGGTGATGTATGGTCGTCTGTCGGGGTGGAAGGGGAGTTTTTATCATGGCCAGCGCCCGTGGAGGTTTGAAAGTGTAGGTGTTTTTTGGGTATGGGCCAGTACTTGTGTGCACGGCACAATTACAGCATAAAGTGGGAGAGGGATTTCAAGAGGAGGAAGGAAAAAGCTAGGCTTGAGGGCCTTTCTGAATGCAAGGAGATTGGCAAGAGTTCTCTTGTTAACTACTTCAAACCAAGCGTACGGCTTGGTCAAAGACCTGGTGTGAACAGGTTGCCCCTTTAAGTTAGCCCTTTTAACAGATGTAAAACGGCAACGTGGATCGCCCTAACCCCTGATTCCGCCAAGTGAAGGACAAAAAATGCCGGAAAGGAATCTTTGGATTGCCACATTGATAAATCTCATCTATGGAGCTGGAATCATACTAGATTTATATTGATGATTCTAAATCAGAGTTCTGCGGACAGATCCACTTGATAACAAGATCACACACTGATAGCTCCCACCCACCTCTATAAAGTTAAACATGGACACTCCCACGCAATTGATTTAATGGCGACAAAACACAGCAACGCCAGAGAACAGCTTTTTGGCCTGTTTATGTGGGAAGGGGGTGCAGTGCATGAAGGAGCATTATGAAAAGGAATCTTCAAGATCCTTTCCCTCTTCTTCAAAATCCAGGAGGCCAGTTTGAAAATTGAAATCATAAACCGCATTCTCCTGTTTCTCCTGTTGAGGGGCTGTGTGGTGGGGGGGTGGTCGGAGGGGTGCGGTAGTAGAGGATTAATCCAGACTTTCTGCCACCTCCTTGTTGGTCAATGAGGAAACCCCAATAATGTACTAGGACTTAATATAGTAAACACTGTTGGGAATAGAAGACCAACTAACAGCACCCAGAGTTGAACACATTTGAAGTGTCAAATTACATTTGCACATTATAAAGAAATAAATGGACCCTGGGGGTGGTAATATGAGGGAGGATCACGTGGGAGGGGACAGCTGTTGGGGACAAAGGGGAGAAAGGGTGGCCCCATCAGATATTCTTCCATTCCTACTGAAGTTCTTATAATACCCGAGCTCTTGATGGCTTGTTGTCACCCCACACATCCTCCTTTTTATGGAACACAGAAATCCCTTCCTTTAAAACAGTTTAGAAAAACTTCCCTTCATATCTCCAACATACCCCACACACGCATAACATCTCCTGTTTCTGCACTTTTTCTAAGTACAACTCCTAAACAACATTATTTTAGAAATCCCCTAAATTCCCTAAACTTTAGGAGCTTCAACTCCCATAAAGGCTCAAGTACTGTAAAGAGGAAGAGGAGAAAGGAATTGATGCAGATTGAATGCAACCGAGTTGAATGTGAAGACTAGTTGTTTGGTTAAATCACAAGCGCGGAGGACATTTAAAATGCAATCCACACCCCAAGTCATGGCAGATTGGAAGATGACAGTGCCAAAAGAAGTAGGGGGATCAGGCACACCTATGCGGCAGCTCTCAAATGCAATTATCACATAATGATTATGTCTCGAAAGGATAGCTCAGTGGCAACGTGCTCAGCCTTGGAAGCAAGACGACCCGGAGCAACACAGGTTCGATTCCCGGGAGAAGAAAAGAGAGAAGCAGCTTGACCTTTGACCGTCGGAGTACCGGGAGCAGCAGAGGAGCTGAGTACCTCTTATAGATACGCCCCTGCCAAAAACCACTGTTCTCCAGTCCTGTTCATACTGAGAAGCCAGTGGGGGAGCACAGAGCTGAAAGGAACGAAGGAGGAAGGTCTGAAGTGCACAGGCGGTCAGAGAGGAAGTTTGCTCACAGAAGCATGCCACGGGGCAGGAACTCTTCAAAGTACCAGTGAGTCACCCCAAAGGAATTTGGGCCCCCGTGGCATACCAATAGGCATGTACACAAGTAAATGTATTAAGAACATTTGAATACCGACCAGATAAAGTGCAATGACAAAACTTGAAGAAATCCCCATGTATGAGATGTAAATGTGGGGAAAGTTGAAACAAGCATTATCTTAAACAAGCCAATAGAAACACAGCAAAATGATACAACTGCGGCATACTTAAAGGACAGTGAAATTGAATTTCTGTTGAAAGAATACACCAGGCAGCTGATATTTGGGGGATTACCTGGCAGAGAAGTATACCAGGGATCTGCAGGACCCCAGAGAAGGATTTGTTAAGGAATATACCAGGCAATCCAACTGAAAAATACAGAAAGTTGTAAGACATTGTGGCAAGACACCTGGCAGGGGAGTATACCAGGGAATTTAATAAGGCCATAAAGAAAGTTCTGGCAACCAAACATACCAGGTATTTTGGAACAGAATGCAACCTTTAAAATTGTGGGAAGACACCTGGCAGTAGTGTACACCAAGGGGTCTGAAAGGATTCCTGGCAGGAGAGTATACCAGGAGGTCAATTCAAGTTGTAAAAATGATATGTACCCATGTTGCAAACTAACTTGCAGTGAAGTAAACCAGGGAATCTAGAAACCACATGAGGGAGGTCTTGGTGATAAGAGGCACCAAGCGTTTTGGATTTCTGATGTTGAATAAATACTTTTTGGGACAATATACTTGGCAGAGAATCACACCTGGAAATCTGAAGAGCTCACAAGAGGATTCCTGATGAAGACGCACATCAGGTAATCTACCAAAGTACAGAAGAAGTTATATAAACTTTTGTGTGCAATTGCTCATCTGAATAAGAACTCTTGTAACTCCTGCATAAAGAAACCAAGGAGGAGTTGCATGTTATAAAGCCCTTTTGTGAATCCAGTACAAAGAACCCAAGAAAGAGTTGAATGTTAGGGAATCTATTGTCTGCACACAAACTTTCTGAACTTAATTTAAAGAGTCAAAGAAACTGTTGTTTGAAAGAGACACTTTTGCCATTCTGCCTAAAGATCCAGGGGAATGGAACCACCCACTGGATGCAAGTCTTTCTCCTTGGAAAATAGGTTTCTGTTGGATTTACTCATTTACTTTTTGATTATGAACACTTTTTTCACCAACTCTAAATCAGAGACATTTCCTTACACTCTTCATTGTTCATTTCTAGTGTAAGGGCCAGATTATAATATTTTGGAAGCAAGGACAGTTTTATAAGTTTAATGACTTGACACAGACTGATCTTCAGTTTTAGTTTCCTGGGCAGGGAAACTCTCCTTAGGCAGTTTAATGACTTCACACATACTGATCTTTAGTTTTAGTTTCGGAGATGGGGAAACTCTATTTAGGATAGGGACAGAGAGGCATTCATGCAACCCATTTCTGTTTAAAAAACATGTCTGAAACTATATCTTTGTGTCCACCTTTCATTGCCAATGCCTCCCAGCCTCTAGCAAAACCAGAAGAGTATGATTCCCCAGCAAAAGAAAAATATGTTTCACCAATCCAATAACATGTACCCAAAGGCATTAACTAGGCACTGCTAAGATGCAGCATGTCAATTCCGCTTTTATCAATTCAAGCACATAGAGATAATGAAAAGGGTGTTTTGTAAGTGAATGTGCCATCAGTCGGAAACTCAACACAACGTCTATTGGTGATAATTATGTGTAAGGAAATAACCTTCACTCATGCACAGCTCCTTGTACCCACGCCTTACTTGGCTCCATGCAGCACACCACACAACTCAAAAAACATACACACACATACACTTATTCTCAATGCACATTCAAGACAAATGTGTCAGCCCAAGAATGCTTCTAAGCCACTGCGGGACTGCATGTCATAAATAGCCCAGTCCCTGGATATGGATTGGCCGACGTGATAGTCCTACAGTCACAACTTCTGTTTTCATATAGATTCTGCCAGTAAAACTCAGATGAGGTTCTGAAGGGAAAATGTTGTCTTGAGGATTATGTGGAATATTCATTTTTATAATGGACATTATCATGACTGATTTGTCTTAGTTTATTCACTTACAATAAAATAGAAATGTTTTGGAATCAATAAAATGATCCATTAAGTTGTAACCTAAAGTAATGTTTATATAGTGTCTGTTAGTTGGACACATTACTTACAAACAAATACAAGTCTCAAATTGCTCTAACTTGGATGGTTGAAAAAAGAAGAAAACACATCAACACAGGTTAGAATTTCAGTTTAATTTGCTGATTATTTCAGAGTGTCTCCAGTATTTTGTTTTTTAAATGTTCAATTGTTATTGAGTTTGATTAATCATTCACTGGTTATTACAAAGTATCCATCAATTGTGTCAAACATAAAACCTCAAACTTCAGTTGATTTCACTGACATTTCCTAATTAGTCCATTATTTCCAAATTTTCCAAATACTTGAACTTCATGCCAGAGGCTTGTATCAAATTAGTTGGAAAGATTAATAACCAAATATAATCCTATCTAGCACTCCCCATTATTGAAAGGCAACCCATTTGAAGTGGTTGCTAAATTGCTCAAAAATCCATTAGGGGAATATATCTTGGCATAGTGTAGCAAAGTTGTTAGCTTGTCACTCATTGGCTTAGACTACTGTTGTATTGCTGGCAACATGACTTTTTGACCTTCATTATAATTTTTGTGTGGTCTTCCAGCTGCCACTTTTGGACTAGTTTATTGAAACCTGTTTACTGTTACTTCTGGTTCTACACAGTTTTCTCTAGAATCCATTGTTGTTGGTCGCTCCAGTTTGAAATTGCTATGAAGTCTTCCTACGAGCACCAAGCAGATCAAAACAGAGCCATTACAGTGATTGCGATGTTGAGGAAACATGATCATGACTCTCAAGCTCAAAGTTTGTTGGGTTTGTTTAGGACCAAATGAATGCTTGAACCATACGACAAATATAAATATTCTCAATGGTCTCGCCTCTAACTATCTGTCAATTCTTATTGATCATTTTGGCCATAAGTGGACAGTTTGGTCTACCTCTTTGAACTTGCATCCTGTGGGCATATTTCAGCGATCACGTTTAGGGCAAAAGACTTTGAGAGTGCTTGAATGTCAATTATGGAATATGTTGCCTTTAGAGAACTAGAGAATAGATAACTATTTAGGATATGCTCTTCTCTGGATGCGCTTAAACAATGTTTGAAGCAACATCTGCATCTATTACGAGTACTTTGATATTATTGTAATAGCTCGTTTTATAGCCTGTACATTGTCTATATGGAGACTGATGTTTTAAATATATTTGTGGTGTGTTTTAAAATGTCAGTGGGTTGTGCCTAGAAACTGGTTTACCAGTAATCACTGTGCTTATTAAATGTTTTTACTGGTACTAACCACTTTCATCAATCAAAAGGTCAAAGTGTACGTTACATCTTAGAGCCTTTTCTCATAAACATGGTAGCTTTTCTCTTCTTTCGATATTGAAAATTTACAAAGCAAAATGTATTCCACTATTGACTTAAGGGGCGGAAATTTGGGACCATAATTTCACCCGCAAGGTGGACCTGCTCGAAAGCAGGACACATAACATACTTTTTAGGCTACCCTGAGAGCTCCTGCGGAATATTTACTGTCTGAATCAAATAATCAAATCCATACAGACATAGTATGGTGCTGGTGATGCAACTCAATTATCTCCATAAATGTCAGAGTACAAATGCTTCTGCACTTTTGGCATGGATCATTAACAGATACGAATCCTTCGCCACCTTTATGAAAGATTGTGTAATGGAGAGCCTATTAGTCTTGGCAATCAAGTGGATTCTTACGTTGAGGGATATTCCAGTCAATATGAATCATCTTCTTTATAAAATGTTTGTTACTAATGCCCTGATAGATATTAGCCAAGCGCAAATCTCGGTTGACTTAGCCTCCAAGACTCTTAGTTGGGAATACGTCTTTCATTGGTCCCAGCGCATATCAAACATATCATCATTTCCTAATGATAAATTGCTCTGTTCTTATCTCAAAGTGAAATTTAATCTGGTTAACTCGTGGGAAGTTACGGGTTCTTGCTTGTACATATATAAAGTAGCTCGTCAGCATAGATTCTGTGGCGAGGAAACGCTTGAATGTGCTTGACACTTAATCACGGTATGTGAAATCCTAAGCAATCTACATAGAAGGGCCGGGTTGGCTTATGATAATAGGAATTTTAACACCATCCATTGTGAGAACCTTTGGGATCACTATATGACAGAAAATGATAAAAACTTAATTTGCCATGCTACAAAGTTATGGGAGTCCTTGTCACAATTGGTTGGGGAATTCTAGCACTACTTATTTGCTCTGTACATTTTTTTTATTCCATGTATTTGCGTAACACTGTTTTATAGTTCTTCTTTGTATTGATGGTTTTCTGCAAATGTATAAAAAGCCTTTGACAATAGTATACTAAATAAAAATAAAAATTTTGGTTGTTTCATCCTGGATTTTTAAAATCTTTTTTCACTTTAAACCGCGGCTAGATATCGCCTTTCTACCACCCTCTACCTACACCCTCCCCCTACCCTTCCCATCCCTCTATATCTAAAACCTCTCTATATATACCTATCTATTTTACCCCAACAATGAAACCTACTGGAAATCCCTGCAATGGCTTCCTTTCTTAGGTGAGTCATCAGGTTCATTTCAAGCAATGCCTATGAGATGTCTGGATTATTAGCCATTACCTGCTCCCCAGGCTGCCAATAGTCAAGGACCACTGTGAATCTTCACTTGAATTGCTGGTGCAAGACCTGTTCCCTAGCTCTCCTCTGCCTGCAGGGACTCTCTCTTTGCCCTCACCATGGCTCGACTCATTCAAATCCTCCTTCTGCATTGACCTTATATTCCCTCTCTGCTTGCACCCACGTAATGTGGCCGGAAACCTCCAGGCTATGCCTGATCTTCACTTCATAACTTCCTCCCTCTCCACAGATTGCTTTACCTCCTGCTTCTCTCCTAATATCAATAAAATACAGAGGGAGCCCTGTGTCCTATTCACCCATCTATTCACCCTCTCTCCCTCTTTTTCCCCTCTCCTATTCCCCCATTCACTCTTCCCTATCCCACTTCTCTCCCAGTATCCAAGCTCAGTTGTCATCCCTCCTCTGCTCAGTCAACCCATCTTGCACTCCTATTGGTTGCTCCTGACAACAAGGGATATAAGAGATTCCTCCTCCTACCTGCACTCACCTCTGCTCCCTCTTCAGTTTCTCCCTATCTGGAATATATCCAGTCTGCTGTGAGATGGCCACTGTCATATCCATTATGGTAAAAACCTGTTGGAGGCAGATCTATCTCCTCGGCTGCAGCCTCCCTCTGTAACACCCTCCCTTCCTCTCTCAAACTTGAGCAGAACCACCTCGGTTCTGGAAGAAATTCAAGACCTTCCTTTTCGCTTCCGCTTTTTCTTTTCCTCTCCCCTTTGGATGCACCTAACTGCTCTGCGCACTGGTCACCTGGTCACCCTCTGAACTGGGGCTGATGCATGGCCAGTTGCCCTTGTACGGCCTCCGGGCTCCGCAGCACTTAAGGGTCTGTATCTGCAACCCCACAGTCCCTTCTCTCTGCACTTATGAGCCACTTGCTGACTGCAATTGTGAGTCAACTGCACTTCCCCTTCTGCTCCCCTCTGGCACTTCTCCCTTTCCCCCCTCCCCTGCACTTGTGTGATCTGAATGACACAAAGCCTAGTAAGATCGTTATTTTGTCCTCCTTGTTTCCCCCTCGTTGTCTTTTGCACCTCGAAACACCTGTGTACAGGTGCGTTATAAATGCCACATCATATGATATCATATCATATCATACCTACCTCCCTTTTTCAATGTTAGCTGGGTTTTCCCAACATATTCATTGTTACCTGATGGCTCCATGTCTGCGTGGAGACCATGGTCAGGTATAGGGCTTGGTTTATAGTTTTTCTTCAGTCCATTTTCTTCCCTGGACTACAACCCCCATAAATTTAAGAAGGCAGAAACAAAGCACAAGTCTGAGGCATGTTGTCTCCATGATATGGGGCAACATGAGAAAGTCAATTGGAACATGCCTGTGAGATATTAGTGGTTATAGCATGGAGATGTCACTAGGTTGTACGGGTTGTATACGAATTGTTTGTTTTACAACTGCTCGAATGACAATTGACCTTTTCACAATTGACCGAATTGTGAAGGTCAATTGTACCATATATGTGGGGGGGAACCCCCCACAACCCCCACCCAACCTCCAAACCCTCCAAAACCCATATATATATATATATATATATATATACATATATATATATATATATAAAACCAAACCGATATGTATATATATATATATATTCGGTCAATTGTGAAAAGGTCAATTGTGACCCTTTAAATTTGGTCAATTGTTCATTCGAACAATTGTAAACGAACAATGTGGGTAATACCGGTTGTACGGCCTTATCCATGTGTTTGTATGACTTCTAATGGCATGTGATGAGATGCATGCCTCTTTGCATGCCTTGCTATGTCAAGCTATGCTCTGCTATGTGTTTTTCATGTTTGTTTGCTCATTGAGGTCTCTGACTGCTGTCTCCCTTCACTAACCCATTCAAATTCTAACACATAAAATGCATATCAACTAAGCCACCAAAGATGGCAATAGGACAACCCTAACAGTAGACATCAAGCATCAGAACACAGCACCTCTACCACCAACTTACAATCCACACCCAGGTCAATGCAAACTAGCCCCACAGGCACACCAGGCTCCCCTTTGGACACAAATACATCCTTGACACAGAACACCTAGAAACTGACCCCCACACTGACCTCTGGGTACTAACTACCAGTCTGCATGCATTAACACAGAAGCAAATCTATTTTGCATGTTCCTCTCTCTGCACCCTTACCTCACACACCCCTCGGTCTTTCAGATCTGCCAGAGCACCTGGAGAACATGTACATAGTGGAACACAGTATAAATGTCAACAATACTGCATAGCATAGCATAACATTTGGAGTCATCTGGTATTATATGTGGCAAGGCTTTTTTCTGTGCTTAATTTCTTTTTTATTTAATGAGATCTTCCTAGTTGCTGTGTTGTGAATTCATTATTGTGTTCTGTGTCCCATATTGTCCTTGATAATGATTCTACTAATTGACATCATATACCGTACCTATGATTGGTTCAGAGAAAATCTTGTGATGCTGTTTAAATTCATATTTAATTTAGCTTGCAGTCCTTTGAGCTAGGTCCTTGCCTATTTTCCTAAAGGTTAAAAAGCTGCATAGAATTAGCCCATTACACAAAGTGCCGCCCGAGAGCGGGGTATATAAAGCCATTATGTACCACGGTGAAGTTCTTTTTCTTTTTTGAAAAGGCAATCAGCCTGGAGTGGTCTCTGGGAACTGGTTAGTTCCTATCAACCACATACCAAAGTGGTTAGGTAGGAGCAGGGCTTAGAAATCAGCCAGACCCCACCTTTCAGGTGCAGCCCAGCAAAGTAATTGAGGCGGTCTGGAGGCGAGGTGTTGGGGCCGTAACCACATCTGTCAGGTGCGGCCCAACAGACATTTTGCAGTAGTGGGTATAGCCATCTGCCTCCCATCGCTCTAAGTTAAGGACTTTGGGGTAGAGGGTGTAGGGATGGGGGAAGCTTGAGACCCCAGACTGCGTCTGTCAGTTGCGGCAAAGTCGAGACTCAAAGGTGCATGCAGGCGTGGTGCTCTCAGTAGACACCAAAAAAAGGAGGTAACCCACACCTTGTTATTCTACTACAGTAACCCCCTAATGGGATCAAAACCATATACAAGACAAATCAGGGTCCCTGTCACATTACTAAACATCCCTTCAAAATATGTATACAGTTCATTACGTATGTCATTTTATTCAAACATACTTTTATTAATATTTCATTTTCGTACAAAGTCATGCAGTTTCAAAAATATGCACTCAACATTACATACGTATACAGTGCATCGATAAAATTGACTCATATCCTGTGTGTCTAATATACATCCTACACAACTGTGCCCCCTCCAAATAAAAACACATTACCAATGTACACGAATGTTTGCTGTTGTGAGATAATACCAATAAACAAAAGAATCTACAAATGTGTCTATTACTGACATACACACCTACATGTTCTCCTATCACAAAATTATAATCATGGTCTACCAATACATGTATGCTTAACACACAATTGTCTGACATGTGTTATATTATTTACATGCAGATAGTGCACTCAATTCACATTAATCCCACGGTATAATACCGATATTTTCCAATCTTCTTGGATGCCTACTCGAGTTTTCGGCAACATGGGCTTACTTCTTATCTCAACCTAGCCTTCTTCTGGGCAGGCCATATTTTATTGGGGAGGTTATATGAACATATCGACAGACATGTCTGCCTTTCTGTAATATAAATCCATGCCATAGTTAAAAGCTATTCCATAAACAAACCTCATATTCCCACAAACATTTAAATTAAAAACATTGAATTGAATTAAACCAACACACCTTATTTCAGTGCCAGAGGCCATTTCCTTAAAGCATTTTTGTAGCCTCAAAATTTGGACTAGGACCTCTACATTACACTCATCAAACCACTGAGCCAGGCATGGCTGAAAAGAGAAAGACCAGATGATCCTGGCTTTCCTAAATTGCAAACAATCCTAATTCAACAATGCAAAACACATTTCGAGGCTTGCAATTTCAAGGAAAAACACATTTCTATATGGCTCTCTTTTTTCACTTATCCAGATATTGCAGGCTGCTCAATTTCAAATCCGAACGGTGTGATGGTACGGCACTGCGTCTGAATAACCAGAAGAAAACCGTGTTACATATGACTCCTATTTACAGACCAACGGGACCAAACTCTGTTTAGACATGATTATGACTTGGATGTAATTCTTATATGGTGTGGGGCTCTCAGCACATGGCACTGTCGTGATGAGAGGGAGCGCCCCTCTGAGAGATCTGCCAACCACTGGGACCAGGGAGAGTCATGTGGCCCCGCTCTCATTGGCCGGTTTCCAGACCATATGAAATTTAAAAGCCAGACTGAGTTTTATGGTCTAGAAATGGGCCAATGGGGGAGGACCACTTCACTCCCCTGGGACATCATTTTAATGTTTAACTTTTTGTAAAATGTGTTATTTGTGTCTTGTTACTAACCTAAAGGAAGGAGCAGCTCTGTTTGACTTTTGTAACCCACATTTGTTAGCTTCAATCGGATTTCTCCCACCAAATCCTCCTGTCCACATGATCCTCTTGACATATCAGGCACTGCCTCCCTTAACATGTCTAGCAGCTATTGTGCATTTTTGTTTCCAAATTATTTTTCATTAATGTAACCACAATATCTATTGGCAATACAGTGAAATCAAATTGAATACATTTGTTGACAAAAACGCACACATTATCATGAAGGGCAGAGACTACCAAGAACACCTAAAGGGTAACTTTTTGGATTTTCACAAATAAGGCTGTGTTTAAAAGTGTTAACACTCTTGAGATAATTGCCCTTCCCACATCTGTTCATTTTGTTTTTCTTTTCCTTCAGCTAACTACTGCATTTAATTATTGTTAGAAGAAAACTCAGCAAAAGACAATTCTCCCCTTGTTTCTGCTCTTGCATGCTGAGCTAATTGTATGAAAAATTGTCCTGTAGAATTAGAAATTGCATCCATACAACATGAGCACTTAATGTTACTCATTCCAGAGGTTTGCTGTCTCGGTGCATTAGTGGGTACTTTCCTACTCTGGGTTACAAAAATCAGGGTCCGGGACTTAAACGTAGTAAGATGTGCCCTTCTAATAATGCATTTCTTACATAGCGCTACACACCCATAGGTCTCAGAGCACTAAAATAACAGAGGACATTATTATCCCACAGAGTGGTACTAAATTTGCAAACCTCGGAAGGATGAACAGTTGAGTTGACTCTGTTAGGATTTGAACCTGCCACAGCAGGCTGCACACAGACATCAGGAGCAAGCGCTTAGCACACTGTGCTATCTGACCAGTGTCATCATATAGCTCCAGTTAAAAAAGATTCTTTCTCTTGACAAGCAAACACACATCATCACTATGTTAAGAGGGTGCCAAAGGCTGGCTTAAGCTATGTTATAATGATATTAATAATAATAATAATAATAATAATAATAATAATAATAATAATAATAATAATAATAACAGTAATAATAATAACAATAAAAATATAGACTTTGTGTGGAGTGTTATTGTGGCATAATGACACCCTATGAAGTTCCCCTCGGGCCAAAAAATAATGAAGGTTCATTATCTCAATCAATAATTATACCCCCCAACATCTATAAGACTAATAGCACGTAAAACTTCTAACAGCATATAGATTATGGAATTGTGGTGCATAAGTAAACGCGTTAATTTCTAAGTGTGTTGAGTAAATTGACTAAACAAATGAGTGATTTAATTGCTGATAGATTTTGTAGCATTTCATTAATAAATGTGTGCTATTAGAGTAAACATTGCATTTGTAAGCTTTGTAAAAATGGGTCCATTTTTGAAATGTGCATCAATACTGCGTAAGGGTAAAGCCAAAAGTGTTTCTGCATAGACAAATGAAAACCTTTGTTTGCCATGTTTTACTCTAGGATGCCAAATTGAACAATGATTTCACATTGAAGGTGCAGTGAAAAAAATATCCTCCAGAGAGGAGATAACACCTGGTGGAAATATTTTCCCAAAGCATGGGCTCTGGGTGCTGATGCCCTGTTTGCATGGTGTTGGGTGTAGGAATGTCTTGTGTTTCTGATTGAGGGAACAAGATGGTGCATGTGTTAATGCAGATTTGTTTTATGTGCCCATACTGGTCATTCCCGCTGAGGAAAATATGAAGAGGGATGTTTTCTGTGGTTTCCTTTTTCCTGTTTTCTTGCTTTGGGTGTCAGTCTGATTAGAATGCAGTCAATACCAGTAGTTATTGACTGCTGTCTGAGCAATGGATGCAAAGTGAATCTAAACAGATTATATTCAGGCAGCAAAGGATTAGTATTTGAGATCGTATCATGAATTGTATGGCCCATTTTATGTGCGTGATACAAACCGAGCTAATGCCATGGAACGTTTGAACTGGTTTTGCTGGTCTTTATGAAGGTTCTGCTGTAGGTTTGTATTTGATACCACTGCTATATATTAGTAAATGCCCATCCACTTAAAAAACAAGCATATTAAAATTATGGACAATTAGCCTTCATCATCATAATTGGCTAACCTCTTACGTCTCCCCTTAGAAAGTGAACCTCGATGAAGCAGAACTAGAACATGTGGATGGGTCAGGCATTTGAAAAAGTGAGTAACCACATTTAGGCCCACCAACCCCATCAAATCTGGACCGGAACAAGCAAAGGCACACCAGCGAGCACTGGTATGGAGCAGAAGGGTAATATTGGTGTAAGCTGACAGACAATGGCAATGTGGATGCCAACACAGCCCCCATCGCTGTCCCCACACCTACCTCTGCTCACACTGGCTATGGTGGGGCTGCCATGCATACAAGCTCTGGCGCACAATCAAGAGGACAAAGGCTTGGCAAAGATGTAGTGAGGCGGGACATCAGCATCAAGAAACCACCACGTAAGGGCTGCTGGAGGCCAAATGGGCAGAGTCAACGAAGGTAGCATTAATAAGGCACTTGGACATTTGGACATGTTTCTGCTCTGGCCAATCCAACGAGCAACAACCCTTTCGATGTTAACATCGCCAACAACAATGCAAAAGCCCACTGCCCCTCTCCCTCTTATAGGAAGCTCAGAACAAGAACAAATAGAACAATAACTAAAGCTGAACAGGAGCATTCTGAACTTTGTACATAGCCTAGAGTAAAAGGAACAAAGATTAAAGAGAATGTCCTTGCACAGGAACAGAACCAGATATCTAGTCAAAGCCATTGCACCAGATCAATGACAAAGCAGTGTTGTCAGAAATATAGAAGTGCAATAGGATTGCTTAATGATGTTTTTCATTGTGAAATAGCAACCACTAATGTCTAACAGCTAGTAACTGTAATATTATAAGATGCCACTGGAGATTTGCTACAATTGTTCTTTGCTTGAGTCCTACTTCTTGCTATTCAACAACCACGAGTTTGCACAGCGGCCACCATTCAATTTAGCAGAAAACATTATTGAGGATTTTCTGGTTCTCTCTTCAGCACAAAAGGCACAAGAAGATATTTCTCCTGGTGCTTTCTGCAAGTAGCACAGGGCATGCGGTATGACTGCAAATGATTCTCCAAAGATTCTCCATAAACATGAACATGTTGTGCGGTTCTACCTTCTGTATGAGAGCTGCAAACATGGGAATTGAATATGTTATTCCTGTAACAGAAGTGCCACACCTACAAGAAAGTCACACACACACACACACACAGACACATGAGATGTTTTTGGGTTCTTCTTGCTGTACTATATTCACAAACCTCTATTTCTGTAGGTCTATCTGTTATGCATTAGCTGTCACTGAAAATACTTCTTTACTGGTTCCTGCGACATATGAGTTGCTGTCATTAAATACCTATTTGGGTGTGTCTGTTTTATTCTATTTCTGCAACTAAAATATTTCTGTGGGCCACCCTAATACATGACAACTATGTAGCCCCAATTTTCTCTCTTATTTCTTCACCTTTTGGTTTTGTCTAGAACACCCAGAGTGAGAAGGGTATGCCCAGGCGTGGGTCCCGGGCCTGCTGGGCCAAGAGACCCAAGCTGTTGCTCACTGATGATGGCCAATGAGGCTGAAACATGTCTGGGGATGCTTGTGGTCTCGTGCAGAAGGAACATGGCCTAGCAGTTTGGCCTGGGCTTCCCCCTTTGGGTTGGGGCCAAGCCGGATGTGCATATGTTCTTCCTCTTATGTAATGGCTTGGCTGAAAAACAATGGTCTGGAGGGTTGCCCAGAGTTGTGACAGTGTTTATGACTGATTCAAATCCTTCCAGACATCCCCTTTTGATCTTGCTTAAATTAAAGTTGTCCACTTCAAAGAGCTTCTTCTGTGTTTGTGTCTGAGTCATTCTTCCCTCATGTCAATCATTCTGGTAGTCTCCTTGACCCATCCTTTTCTCCCTATTTTGGGCATTGTGAGATTTGTGACTTCCTGTCTTCCCTTCTTGTCATAACATGTCATGGGGTGTGTGATGTGATCCTGAAGTGTCCCTCCATGGTTTCACAAGTGACAGTTGTGCCTGGCCTGACAAGGGTGGTGAGTGTCATTTGTCCCATGTAACCATGTACTTAAATAAATACATACAACTCACAACATAAGTAAAATGAACTTACCTGCAGACTTACCTGATATCTCCAACATACTTACTGTGAATCAGCATACTTAATTGTTCTATGTTGCATTATTTTTAGTTTAGTTCTTTGGGAGCTTTCCCTTTATTGCTACAGAACCGGATTTTTAGGATTAAACCCCATCCTCAATGTCCAGTCTCTTCCAAACACTTTGTTACATGTAATGGATGTCAAAGAATGTAGTGTCAGAGCATTCTTGCTTGTATTGCTCTATGTGGATGTTCTTGTACCTTTACTACATTTTCCAGACTCCATGTCTGAGTTTTCTTTCTCTCATAGCTTCTTGGTTCCTTAGATCTGTTGTTCCCAACATGCAGTATCAGAGATAGCTTTCGCTCACAGTGTATAGTCAACATTTGGTACTTTGACTTTGTGTTGAACACATAGTATTGGACCAACTCATGCTCTCATACCTCCTCGACCCGTCTGCCACTTGCTGTGGTCTGCATGCATTTGCTTACACCCTGCAGGTTCAGTATCTTTTCAGGCATTTTGTGACACACCCTTCTCTACACCAGATACTTATTGAGTAAGTCACACGCATTGCCACAGCACACCACCTCCTCTGTGGATGCCAGTCTCATCTTTCCAGCTCTACAATACCTCCTTTGCCTCTTCTTCCCAAGCATCTCCTGCTCCTCGGGCAATGCACTCTCTTGAGTTCTCTACAGTACTCCCATCTGCGGTCTCTGGATCTCTTGTCTCCTGGCCTCTTCCTGAATACTGATGGCTTTAGGAGTCATAACTCATACAAAATCTATGTTTCTGAAGTTCCTATTTACACATGGGGGCAAATCGAGTGAGATCAGAATGTTCCTGGTTCACATAATTCTTGGGTTTGGTCCACCTCGGTTCTCATTGGTTATCCCCAGTGTGGCCAGTGTTTCTCCATTGCTTTGTGCATCTTCCCCTCTCGTACCTCCCAAGACCTCACTCCACTGGTGGAGACACCCATGACCCTCTTATTCATATTTGAGTTTGACTACCCATTGTTCCATTGCATTCTTGGTGTGCAACCTCTAGAAACATGGTCTCTTGAAGGGAAGTTCTTAAAACCTCAGGTTCCCAGAGGATTAAATTATACTTCCTCTCTGGATGTGTTTGGTTAGAGACCCTTGTTCTCTGTGCTTTTAAGGTAGACCATCTGGCTTACAGAAAGTATGTGCTCTCACAAATTAACTCAAAATATGTCATGTTTAAATGTGCTGAAAAGGTATGAAATGTGGTGATTTAAATACATGACACACATTTTAAAAAGTATAGGATACACCAATGTTAATTTCTGATGCATAGTGATCATAGTGGGTTCATAGACTTTCATCAAATTTTTTCCATCAAATTTATTTTCCATCTAATTTTTTGCATCTAATTTTTTCCATCTAATGTGGTTTAATATCACTTTCTATCGAAAACCCATATCAATTTTTTTTTAATTTTATTTTTAAATTGCCGCCCCCCCAAATTCCCAGTTGTTCACCCTTTAAAACACCCATTCCCAAATAAATTTTTTTTAATTGGGGGGTCCCTACCACACCCCCGTTGTCGAGATTTAACTATTTAACCCTTTAACCCTTTATCCCACCCAAATAAACATGCATACATTTTCAATGGAAACATATTAATTGAAATATATTTCGATGGAAAAATATTTCAATTAATATTTTTCGATGGAAAGTCATTCGATGGAAAATCATTAGATGAAAACACTAGATACCAACAAAGTGCAGTGTTCCAAAGCACAAGAAATCCTTTCAAGCTAGTAGCTACCAGCGTAAGAGCTTGATTTTAATCAGGAGTTACAATAGGAGCACCAGCACTAGAATGGCTTATGTTTAGTAGCTATCTATAACTATTTAAATTATGCATACATGACACAGAAATTGGCACATTTGTGGAACAATCTTCCATTATCCTTATGTGCAACAGTTTAAGATCTAGTGCTGCACAATCTAAATCGGCCACTAACTGAAACCAAGGCCTGACATGAAGCTCAGAAATAAAAATACATACATCCCTTTGGGGTCTGCTTATGGAAAGCTTGTGACCAGCGGTGTATCTTCTTCCACCCAGGCCTGCATAGAATGGATATGTGGTCATATGAAGTAAGCGCTTTGCTACACCTCCCTCCTACTTAACTGCTGCAGTGGGTTTGTGGTGGTGATTACATGAAGAGATCTGATGCAATGGTTGATATCGGCTTTGCATTAAGGTGTAAGGTAACAGTGTTACTGTCCCACAGACAATAACTGTATCAACCTCTTACTTATATACAGACCACCCTCACTGGAATCTGAGTTCAATGATGAACTCATTCACCTTGCCAACCCACTAATTGGTCAAAACAAATCCATGATTATCATTGGAGACTTAAATTAATGGCGTGGAGATCCAAAAGATAAAGAAGCAATCCTCCTTGAAAAAAAAACCCTGCAAAAAATACAGTTTAATGTAATGAACCATGATTCCACCATGGCCAACAGTCATCAACTGGACTGTGTCATCACTAACAACATAAAGACAAACAACTATGTGACTACCCCTTGCATATGGAGGGACCATTATAAATTATTATTCAACCTACACTTACCCCTACCAGCTAAGAACCCATAAATGAAGCAAAGAAAGTATTTTCTAGAAACTTCAAAAATATTGAGAGATCTGACCTACAACTCTGCATAAACTGCATCTTTGCCGACATTAATGAAAATGATTCCTGTGATACCATTATCAAAAAATATGATCAGCAGATGCTCATATTAATAAATCAGAAAATTCCTAACCGGGAAAAAACGGTCAAGCCCAACCTTAACCATCAAAAATGGTTCACTTCTGAACTAACTATCCTAAAGAAGTAAAAGAAATGTAGCGAAGCACATTGGCTAAAGGACCCAACTAATGGCAATGAGACCAGCTGGAAAACCCTAGAAAAATCCTATAAGAACAACATCAATGAGGCTAAGAAGAACTACTTCAATAGTCAAATTGAAGCTGCTCTAATTCAGCTAGCAAACTCTTTGATTTTCTCAAATCTATAGATAAGCCCCAGGCTTTGGCCCCTGTCTTTACCCCATCTCAATTAGAATGTGAAAACACTCAGGTAGCCTTTGCCAACAAAATCATTAAAGCTAGAGAACGCATTGCATCTGCTCAAGCTAACAAACCTCAACCTAGTCATTCTGTAGCAATGACGACCACAGAGGGAAAGGAGAAATTCCAATTTCAGCAAATCTCTATTGAAATCATGTTGAAAACTCTGCTGTCTATGAAACCATCCTCCTGTGCCGAAAATAAACTCCCCCCCCAAGATCATTCTCGAACATTCGGACATTTTTGCTCCATCACTTAATAAAATAGTAAGCACGTCCTTTCGTGACCAAATAGTACCGAAAAACATAAAAAAGGTCACCATTACAACTCTAGTAAAAAACTCTAATCTAGACCAATGTGATCCTAACAACATAAGACCTATCACAAATTGTAACTTTACACTTAAAGTCATGGACAAGATAGCAACAGCGCAGCTTCAGAAATACGTTGAAAGGCACAAGATTCTACACCCACAACAATCTGGCTTTAGAGCGGTACATAGCACTGTGACAGCAATGTTGGACTTACAGACCAAAATGCTGGGAATTATGGACAAGAGAAAATCTGGCCTACTAGTCCTTCTGGATCTCAGTGCTGCATTCGATCTGTTAGACCACCAGCTATTTAACACAAGCACTTGATAAAGTTGTGAACTGTTCCAAGGAAGCTGTCCTCCTTCTTTGAGAATAGAGTCTCTCGAGTACATTGGGGGATACATTCTCATCCGAATTCAACATCTTCTGTGGTGTACCGCAGGGTGCCAGTCTGTCACCACTGCTCTTCAACCTGTACATCCGATTCTTGTGCGAGCTACTAGAACATCTCCAGGTGTTCTTTACCAACTATGCTGATGACACTCAGCTGGTTCTGGAACTGAGTGGGGACTACACCAAGGATAGTACTACATTAAACATACTTTATAAGAATATAGAAGAGTGGATGGATATCTACTGGATGTGCCTAAACAGCAATAAGACTGAGTTAATAGTCTTTGGATCCACCCAGGCACGAGCCAAACTCGTTTGTGACTTCCAGGAATTTCAAATCAAAGAATCTCATATTGAAGTGGCGGGCAAGACTAAAACACTTGGCATGACCCTGGAAGCTTCCCTTAATGTGGATGCTCAAGCCATGTACGCTAGTAAAAATTGTAACTACTACATCAGACTGCTCAAAGCAATTAGACCCCTACTTAGTGAAAAAAACTGCGCTGCAAGAGCTACCATTTTATCGCGTCTGGACTACGGAAACACACTCCTCATAGGTGCAGGTAAACAAAGCATGCACAAATTCCAACAGGTCCAGAATGATACAATCAGAATGATTAAACAAAAAGCAAGAAATTAACACATCAGTGAAGCCAGAAGGGACCTCCACTGGCTGAAAATGGAGGACCGCATACAATTTAAGTCCTTCTGCCTGACACACAAGTGTCTGTATGTCAAAGCACCAGCCTATCTGAAGTCTAAATTCACATTCCACAACCCTTCTAGGGCACTAAGATCAGAAGACAAGGGTCTAATAACAGTCATGAAGCATAAAAAAGAAATCGATATGGGTAGAGCTTTCCCCAACCGCGCAGGAGTTAGTTGGAACAAACTGCCGACCTGCCTTAGGTTAGAGTCTAATCACTCCTCCTTTCGTAAAAAGCTTAAAACTGTCCTTTTCAATTAAACCTTACTGTAAGAACCTAGGCCTTGAAACTGCTTAACTCTCCCGGTTTTATGTAATTGTCTTGTTCACACTGTGCGACTCTTCATCTGTCTTTGTCTCCATGTATGTGCCCCGATGCCTGAGAGCAGTTCGGCGCAATACAAATAAACAAATAAATAAACAAAATAAGTGTTTCTATGCCAATGTCCCATGGAAAAGAGAGCCAGTGCAGCACTTTCATCTGACCCTGAAAAAACTCTACAACTTGCAATTTACCTGGTCCAGATTATGATATGGATGGGTGGAAACCGTGACTACCAAATCCCTCCAATTATGAGATTTTGGAGTACCTGCTGCAAAGAAGTGCTATCATGTGGTATTCCCTTTAAGTGTCCTGCTGTGGGATCCACTTAAAACATGGTGTACATGTGTTCCTCTTTTCTCTGTAAGGACCACTGAAGCATACTGCGTTATCAATTATTTGGTTCTAGCTGGTTCTTTGTAGCACCAGGGGAGAGACCCACTCTCCCAGAGGTTAATGCCAAAGCCATGGTCTGGGAAAACTCAACCACTCGGAACTGCTACTGTGGTGAAGAAAGCTCTAATGCCCAGATGACATCTGGCCAGGTGAAGATTGGTGCTGCATAATGTCTGGCACTGTCCAGCTTGCCTAGTTCTTCTTGCGCATCGCAGTACTTGCCACATTTGAGGAGCTCTAACACATCCAATTTGATTTG
Source organism: Ambystoma mexicanum (assembly GCF_040938575.1). NCBI lineage: Eukaryota > Metazoa > Chordata > Amphibia > Caudata > Ambystomatidae > Ambystoma > Ambystoma mexicanum. The sequence goes on from NC_090940.1 coordinate 576,667,824, forward strand.
ACAGTTAGGTCCACAAAAATGCATTTATCCTTTGGAGAATCTCAGAGCATTCTGAGCAGTTGGTTCACTGGCCCTCTTTGTGCACACTGTTTAGGATAATTGATTAAGGCATCACAGTATCAACATGAAATACGATAAAAGCCATGGCACGGCATAAGGAAAACTTTGATTTTTCATTGACAGCCCTCTATGTTTAAACTTCTTAGAGGAATTCAAACTACTCCATATGGACAACAAATCAGAGCAGAAAACACAAGAAAGACCCCTGCACAAATGCAAAAGATGCAAAAAAATCACAAGAAGAGGGCAACGATCCAGGTGAGGGAGCATCACAGCATCAGATGACTCGCTATGGCAGGGTATAGAACAACGAGAGCAAGAGGACGGTCAATGAAGATCCCAATTAAAAATCTACAAGATCTCTAAGAGGGATATTTCACCAGCTGAAAGATCAGTGTTATAATTGGGACTCTTTTTCTACTGCATTTGTTTGATTTCACAAATTCACATATAGATTTATTCAAATTTATGAGAAAGATCAAACTAGATAAATTTCACATGACACAACTGCACGCTGGCTCCAGGTAGGTACTTGGAAATGAGAAGACCAGTCTTCAACACTTTTGACCTACTGACTTTTATTTGCAGAAACAACAAATTCTGGGGAAAATGGGGGACACCATGTTGTTTGCTTTTCTTTCTCAAAAGGTGAAGATACTGTTCACAAATCATTCTGTTGAGGCTAACAGTGTTCGGGAGTCTTCTCCAGGAGGTGAGACTCTATTGCCTTTTACTCTCTGGAAACTGTTTTCCTAGGGATCATTCATCATCAATTCCTTAAAGTCTCATATTGTCTTATAAGCCTCCCTGTTCATTTCTCTATTTTTCTCCAGAGGGGAAGTCTCCAGTTCACAGCATCACTGGTGTTGCTTGTACTCCAGCCTCTTTGGCCCAGCCCCTCCCCTTGTTGGGAAACCTTCCTGGACAACTGTTAGCACAGTCCTCTGCCTCTCTGTTCATTCAGTCTTCCTCTCATTCACTCAACGCTCACCTTTGTTTCCGGATGACAGAGGCTTCCAGCTGGGTCTCTAGTGCCGTTAGGGCCGTCAGCAGCAACTCTCTCACGGCTAACTTCTTCTTTGGGGATAAATGTCTTAGCAAGTCTCTATAAACGTGTTATAACAGGATAGGGCACAATGGGTGCAACTTGGACTACTGTTTCCTTATGGTCGGACGTCAATAGGCCCACTCATAGGCCACTTCCTCCTCAGGCCCCGGACCCTCCTCCAACTCTTCTCTCTAATTCAAAAGACAAACACCAGAGACCTGTATCAGTATGACATCCTTGGAATCTTTCTTGTTCTAGAGCATTACCATTGGTCCAGTTGTCTGTCTCTCCCAGGTTGTATCCTACCTCCATTATGACCTCAACCCCCAAGGTCTCCCAGGTTGTAGCCTCAGTCCATTATGACCTCATCCCCCAAGGTCTCCCAGGTTGTAGCCTCAGTCCATATGACCTTATCCCCCAATGTCTGATTGGCGTCTTGCTAGAGGTCTTGTCCTGGCTCTGATCTTCCTTCCTTTCCACCGCCTTGTCACACTCCAATATTCAACCCATTAATATTTGTGAAATAAACATCTTCATGGTTTTAGAAATATGTTGTTGACTTGTTTTGAATAACTAGACAAACACTTTGACCAGGAAGACGTGATAGTAGATTAATACAATGCTGACACCTTTCTTCATGCATCCTAGCACGATAGTGGTTTAAGGATTAATTTGAAATGTTGTCCTAACATCGTCAACAGACAAACTGATGTTTTTGAGGAGTAATAAAATATCTGAAAAAAATGTAGTACCAAGATTAAATATGATAAATATTCATTAACAAAAAACCTTGTTAAAGGGACGTTATGGTTAAGTTGCACCACTACAAAACCTATGAAATTCAATGGAAAAACATTGCTACAGGAACGTTATGGTTACAGGTAAAACCTAAAAAAACCAGAATTGTTAGTAAATTTCATAAGTTTTTAGTACGGCACTTTAACCGTAAAGTTGCTTTAGGGTCGTTTTTTGCAGTAAAGGCAAAGGGTGTTTAGCAGAGCAACTTAACCATAACGTCCTTTTAACAACGTTTTTTGTTAGTGAATTTCATAGGTTTTTAGTAGGGCACTGTAAGCAGAAGGTTGCTTTAGGGAAGTTTTTTCAGGAAAGGCAAAAGGTTTGTAGTAGTGCAACTTAACCATAACCACCCTTCAACAATGTTTTTTCATAGTGAATTTCATAGGTTTTTATTACAGCACTGTAAACATAACTTTGCTTTGACATACTGTATTAAGAAATGATGCTATGTTTGTAATAGCGCTCATGTATTTTAACGTCCCTTTAGGTATGGTTTGTGTATGTGATTATCAGAGAAAGCTCTTTTTACAGTGTCACAAAGTAAGTGGCAATGAAGGGAGTAAGTGTGAGATGCACCGTATATCCGCCACACCATTGTTTGCTAAATGGAAGGAACGGTGGCAGTGTGGAAAACATTTCAGTGGAAACAGGTACAAATAGGTACCTGATGAAAGAGATAGTTGTGCATGTTGCAGGGCATTCTCAAGGGTGCAAGTGCGCAACGGCAATGAGAATTTTTTTTCATGTACTTCCAAAAAGGGCACCAAAGCAATGAGTGTACAGCGGGCACAAAAGGAAAATGCAGTAATAGGACAAAGAATGCTATTTTTGGGGGGAAAATGCTCATGCTGTTAAAAGATTGATTCCCATTTGTAAAGTAGAACAATGGCACAAGTTGAGAAAAGACACTAATACACTTCTTCACAATATACCGCATTTTCTCCATTTCCGCACCAAATGAAAAATAACGTGCCTACATGGGTGGCTGCATATTGGGAAACAAAATTATGCAGGCGATTGGAAACAGAATCATTGCTTGCCCTACTACCTCCCACAGCACAAACGCCACTAAGCATCATGTTACATGGTGAGCATTTCTCCCTACACAATCAAGAACAATATTGCAATCTGAATCTAGCATCACCAAAGTCTCACACAAAGAAACCAAAAGCAATCACTTCAGTGTAGGTGCTTCATACTTGTACAAACTCACATGATACATTGCACACAACTCCCATCAGATGCACTTTTTCATTCACTGTCAAGTAATGTATGTGCAAATCACCCACAGAGCATATGCTGTGGTGCATACAACAAGCAACCATAAGCTCACCCTCTGTATTAAGGTGAACAAATATATCATATAGCACATTCTGTGCATGCATTGCAAACCCACAAAGTTTATTGCAAATCCTGTGTCCTCCACAATCCCAAACGGAATGCGTGCATTTGTAAAATCGACCTATGTTACACTTACAGCCCTGCAACTGTGGCAATGTCTGCAATTTTTTGCAGGTGTGCATGCGTGGGAGTAGGGGAATAAATGTCAACCAAGGTAGGGGATGTCCTTTGTAGTGGTGGATTTTAAAAATAGCCATTTATTTTTATTTTTAAAACAACTTCCACAGTAACAACTCCATTTTCTGGCTTTTATAATGGTTTTCATTTGTTGCTCTGTGCCTCACATTCTTACAATAGGGTCTTCAGTGCAGCCCGTAGATTTGAAAACCAAATGTCATTGCCACTGTGTCACAATGAAATGCCATTTCCATTGAGAAGGTGCAGATATCGGTGACCAATGTTCTCATTCTTACAGGAATACATCCCAGAAGCACGCGAACAGTTGCACATAATTCTGTTGATAAGACGCCTTCCCACCTCTGGCTGCTCACAACATTCATTAGAATAGTTATGTACTGGACTTGGTGGTATACATGAGAAAATCACCTTCGCAGTGGCAAAAATGCACTTCACTTCTTTCATCATCTTTTTCAGTTGACGGTACACACTTGCAAAAGCTATTGAACCAAAAAGCAATGCTGCATAATGCACTATAACTATGACTACAGTACCTAAAATGGCCACTCCTCCACATTCTTCAACCAAATGGTGGAAACTAAGGACAGGGACACCACACCACAAAGTCTCCACTTCGTCCAAATTCAAATTGCTATTAAGGCCTCTTTCAACGGCATACTGGAGCAGATCGAGCACAAAGCGATCACCAACTATAAAAACTGTGTTTTGCCATCTCTGCCTGCCTCACTACACACAGGAATTAAACAAAATATGTCTGCCTTCTCCTGTGATGCATAATATAAGCACCTCATTGGACAATTGCAACAATCACATTTCCATTGGCCAGCATGTTCAAAGGCACAGAATATAGCACATGCTCCTCACAAAGTACCGTTAGAGCTGCCCCTCTACAATTCATTAACAGTACTTCTTTCCTTTCCACTATCCTCTCCCCACCACACCCTGATTAGGTATTTGTAAGTACTGACACACACATCCACCAATGGCCTCCAATACTTCAGCATAGTACAATGTCACTTCTCCACAACAGTTCATATGTACCATTACAACATTAGGCTGCACGTGTGCTGTTATTGGAAAGCACTTCCAGTTAAAACTTCAGTGAATAATTGCAGTAATCATACATGCACATTGATGCACATAAGCACCTATGACCACTAAAGAAACTGATGGCCTTTTTTTAGCAGTGTGTGCACAACTCTGTTAGAAGTACCTGTGCGCACGATATCTGCTTATAAGTGTCCACTAATGTGCCTCCCATCTGCCACCACGAAGTGGCAATTTGTTGGTATATTCTTCCAATGTTTTTATTTACCCATATCATACTCTATATTAGCTAATCAGTAACTCTTTTCTTGCCTTCCCACATTGATACCAAATGTGTTGCCCACTAACCCACCTACTACATAACTCATATAAATAAGGCATTAAATGCACCACTGAATGTATTTTAGCAACCTACAGGCACTTTCCAAAAGGTCAGTGTCTACACGGGTGTGGTGCTTTGTACGCTGCACTTTTGCCACAGACTCTTTTTAAATGTGCCCACTTCCACTTTCTGTCCTCACCAACTCATGCATAAAAGAGTGTGCAACTTGTCCTTCACCTGCACAGCGGGTATCCTATCTCTGCTTTAGTAAAATATTTGCACTACCTCCCACTAACTGCAAACAATAAAGTAAAAAGCCCTGTGCATTATGCAGACTGACATCTGGTCCCTGGGACCTCAATACCTTCGACTCTGACTTCTAGCTGTAAGTGATTTCAATCTGGCACACACCCAAGTCAAGCCCAGCGTGTAGTGCACAACTAAAACCCTTATTTATTTTTGTCTATAAGTTCAATATTCTGAACGATATACCACTCATATCACACCCTTCTCCTGAGACCCCCCCGGTCACACTGAACGAGGAATCAGGTTAGTTTGCAAAGTATGTATTTCAAATTTAATCACAGTATATTTTAATAGGTAAACAACAATCACCAATGGGGTGACAGAACACTGAATAATATTTTTAATACAATAGGAATAGGTAATGAGCAAAACAAATGCAGCACAGAAAATACTACTTTTGTGCTGGTTCAGATCAGATAGCACTATGGTTGGAGGTTCTCCCTGCAACACCACTCAACCCCCCAATAGGCAATTAAATAGATGTGAGGAGAGAGCAGGTATTCAGGAATAGCACAAATCAAACAGAATATCAGTCCCACCTTTGCCCATATAAAACACAAGAGAAAAACGGAATTAACTTTTCAGCTATCAGCATTGGCTTTAAAATTATCTTTAGAATTGACGGGGCAAAAACACCAAATGTGGTAAAAAATACTTAAATGGTTGTAAATTGTTATGGGAGCTGCTTTGAACAGTTGCACACAATCACCAGCAATGATTTAGTCCAAAGAAAACATTTGAAATCTTAAAGTCCAAGTCGGAAACAATTTAATGCTATTTCACACGTATAAAAATTTCTCCGAATTCTAATTAGCGGCAAACTTTTCCTTGCGCAATACTCGCGATAATGGGAGAATCACACTCTTCTGCGGTTCTCTGGAGAGCTACAGATGTTAGGTAGAGGTAGGAGTTGTAATTGTGTTTCTATCATAAACACTGAGGGAGTTATAGATGTTTTAGTAATAGTCATTTTTACGAGATAGGCGCGAAAATGGAAAACAGAAATGCACTTTTGCAAATGACAATTGTGTTTGCTTACACTAGAGGACGACTTTGAAAAAGCAAACACCACAGAGGGATCTTACAGTCACATCATCAGTGTAACCCGCCTACTGTGGAAACTCTACTTCTTCAGATGAGAAAAGGGTTAGCGCAAAGATAGTTCTAACAATACTGGTTCTGAAGGAAAGATAGGATGGGTTGAGATAGGGTAAGACAATGCAAATATACTATGGGCCACAGTTCTTCCTATTAATACTCACAAGTAGTAATTAAATTGGACCGTCAGCTCTGGTCATTGGATTTGGTCTCGTCTATGAAAGACAGCACATCAGGCACAGTACTGGATCAGCTAGGCCAGTCGCCGGGTTTGCACAAGATCTGCCCTCCTTGTCTTTTGGTATTTTAATCCACTGGATAGCGAGTTCCTCAGGCAAGCCTAGTGGTGGCAAGCCACAGAATTTCAGGATACTGATTCAAAAGGCCTTCTTACACCACACAGCGCTTCACTGGGTGGAGAGAATACATCTGAGGATTTGGGCCTTGCTGAAATCAATAGTTCTCTATTGCTGGCAAGAGTTTTGGCCTCTGGATCTGGAAGAATATTAAAGCTAGATGTAGAATGCTGGATCAGAGTAATTTTCCGGAATAAGGAAAGTCAGAGGATCAGTGAGTCCCTATGTGTTGTCAGCTGTCTCTATTTATGCTTTAAAATGACATCACAAAGTGGGTGTCTGGGACGGCTTAGCTAATCTTGCCCCTGTGAGCTTGGATAGGATCAAAAATTAATCTCCACCTTGCAATTTGAGTGATTGGATGAAGGCCGGATGATATCACACTTTATGGTTTGCTTTAAATTCCTCAGAGACCTCCCTTTAGCCACTGGTCTCAAAATCGGATTTGATACTAAATGTACATTTCTACATTGGTCACCTTTAAACAAATCACACACAAAGATGCAATATTTTATGTAGCAGCTATTCCTCAAAACCCTGCAGAGGTGGGATCTTGTCTCAACTTTCTACAGAATTTTATCCTTTTTGCTATGAACACAATTTCCAAATTGTATGCACATTTCCACAAATGTGTGTTTTTAACATAGGGATGTGTGTGTACATTTTCACAATTCTAACATTAATACATTTCGCATAAAACCACATATATTGCCATTCCTGTCCAGAACCTGTCACACAGTTCTACCGCCTCTTCACACGGCAGCCAAAAATTAGATTAACAACTATGTTCTTTTATATTTTCACCACTTTAAATAACAAGTTATAAGTCTTTTAACAATTGCTAATTGTTCATTCTTAACAGCAGATGGTCGCTTGGCTCCACCACTTTGTCTCTCCTGGGAGTCCAGTGCACCCCCCTCCTTGGGGGAAGCTCCTTCCAGGAGAGTTTATGACCACCATCACACCTCTGCTTCCTGGGCTGATAGGATTGTCATTGTTCCTTCTCTTTCTGTAGACAAGAGTCTGTTCTAACCCGCAATTAACAACTCCCAGTGACTTTCTGCTGAGAGGAAGGCCCTCCTTACGGGAGAAACCTATTTTTCCAGTTCTTGCAGCTCAGCCAGGCTAATTAACTTCTTAAATCCAGCAAAAACCAAATTTGTTGCATCAAACATAAATACATTACTTTCTTATCCTTAAAATCTGTGGGATCAAAAACACAAATCAAATCTCTATTCCTTTTTGGCAACAATCCTTTTTATGTTTGCTAATTCAGCAGACTTTTAGTTTTAGCTCACTTTACAGTTTCATCAGTAACTCATCTGACAGCTGTCATTCAGGTAGCCCAGGGTACTGTACCCAGATTTTGGCATGGGCTGTCAGTGTTCAGACAATCCAGTTTGTCTGAATAATGTTTTGCTCTTCATGTTAGGACTTTGTATGTTCGCAATGCTTCCTTAGATTGCATACATTTTAGCACCAAGCAAGATTGTGAATGTTGAGAAATATTGTGTTATGGGCATTTTGGAGTTTTTTGGCAACCAAGCGAATGTCATTGGCAGGCACATTTTGGGGTTTCACTTGCAAAGTGCTGCTTCTCTCTCTGCACTCTGTTTGCTGGTCATGGGGCCTACTGGCACATTCTGCAGGGTGTACTCTATTCCACTGCACATGCACCGTGGGTGTCAGGTTGTGCATCCTTCTTTTTGTGTGCTGAAGCACAAGTTTTTTTTAGCTTTTTGTAGGTTTTTCGGCACGCACAAGAGTTTTGCCGCCATTTTTGCTGTTTCTTTCACCATAACTGGCAGGGTGATGCTTCATAGCATAGCGGAGTGGGTCAATACATCCCACAGAGCACCCCCTCCTGACTTGGTTTTGACCTTCCATCAAGGGGAAGTCAGGAGATGGGGATGTTCTTTTTCTGTCCATGTGGAGAACTTCAGTCGCTTCTCCCGTCAGTGCTGGAGGCGACCCGCTCTCCTCGCCGGTTCTGGTCCGGAGTATTGCTGGTTCTGGTTTGGCGTATTGCTGGTTCTGGTTGGGAGTATGGAGCAGAACCCCGGGCTCCTTGGGTCTTTCCTCCCAGTCCCCGAGTGGTCCTCCTTGGTAATCATTTGGATGATTCTTAGTCCAGATGCTAGAAGATAGAACATAACATGGTTATGGATATTTTCACACTACTGTGTCCACATGTCATCTGGGGATGTCAGCAGTGGGAAAGACACTTGCATTGGTTATAATTGGCAATATTCCCCATTTATATTCACTAACGGTTTTAACAGGTGGATTCTATAGGTGAGACCTAGGATAGTCATCTCTCCTCCATTTCTGAAATTCCATGAATAACTAGGGTGCAAATTAATCTCAAGTTGGTTGAGGAGGTCCAGGCTCATATAAAAGGCGGAGGCAACACCTTGCACAACCCAAAAAGTATCTTTTATGCTTTTGTCATCACTAGAAATTTTGATCATACAACTGCTAAGCAGAGGATGTTTGGAGTGGGGTCCCGTCCCGTACCCATTGTTGCACTGACTCTACGGCGGGTAGGGTCTGGTCTTTTGGGAGTTTTATTAATAATGCTTCGCTGATTAAGTTTTCTTCGCTATTCAAGTGAACTCGGGCGAGGACAGACTCCTTCCCGTCATTTAACTAATCGGGAGAAATCGCTATTCACTCTTTTTCAGAATGCCAGCTAAGTTTTGTGCTGGTTTGATGTCAATTTTGGCTATGAACTTGGGATTTTCGGATTGTACATTAGTATACAATGTCAATGCATCTCCCTCCAGGGTGGAAAGCCACTTGAGACTGGAAGGGAGGCTTATTTGCAGAAATGGAGAAGAGTTCACCTCACCGTTTGGTGGTCCCATAGCTATGACGGTGACGTTGGGTGTGTCATTGTTTTGAAAGTACAACCTAATTAGGTCCGGTTTCTGTTCAACCATGTGGCATGTGTCATTTAGACTCACATGGTTGATGCTTTGCTTTAATTTAATTGGCCTGCGGTGTCACGCTTACCTGAGCCTCCGTGGGAGCGATGGAGTCCTCAGGCTCTACTCTCACTTCCTACTTGCCCACTACTGCTGGAAGGACTATCTGCCAAGAAATGTAACGTTTTAGAGGATAGGTGAGCAGTTCCTTGTCCGTGTCCGCATAGTTCAGCTCTGCGGGAGAAAACTTCATCGACCAGAATGCTACTGGGTGAAGGTGGCCAGTGGTTGTATTCCTTTGGTACAGGACAGCCCCCATGGCGACGCTGGAAGCATAAGTCTCCACAACGTAAGGGAGTTCGTGCGGCGGGTGTTTTAAAATGGGTGTGGATGTACATTTTTTTCTTTAAAGCAAGAAAGGCCTCGTCAGTCGTAGAGGTCCACTCAAATTTTAATTTCTTGCATAGGAGGGAGGTAATTGGATGTACCATGTGCGAAAGTCCAGGTATGAACTGCTGGTAAAAGTTTGCGAAACCGAGAAAGCTCTGTACTCCATTCAGGGATGTGGGTGGAGGCCAGGTGAGTATAGCTTCCAACTTCCTGTTGTCCATTTTGATGCCTTGTGGCGATAGTATCAAACCAAGAAACTTTTCTAGATTGTTGTCACGTACCTTGCGTAGAACTGCTCGCACATGTTACACGTGTTCTTGAGGGGTTTCCGAGTAGATGAGGATTTCGTTGATACCTACTACAGTAAACACCTCCAGTAGTTCTCGTAGGACATCGTTCATAAAGTGTTGGAATGCAGCCGGGGCATTACATAGCCCGAAAGGCATCACTTGGTATTGGTTGAGACCGTACCTGGTTTCCATTTATCACCTTCTTTGACACATACCAGGTGATTGGCCCCTCGGAGATCCAATTTTGTAAATATCTGAGCCTGGCTTACTTGGTCCAGGAGTACAGGGATTAGGGGCAACAGATACCTATTCTTTACTGTGACCTGATTTAGTGCGCTGTAGTAGATGCAAATTTGTAAGTCTCCCTCTTTCTTGGGGACAAAAAAGAGGGGAGAGGCCACAGGTGACTTTGAAGGACGGATGAAACCGTTTGCAAGGTATTGGTCCAAGTATCTTTTTAGATGAGCATTTTCGTCTTCGGTCAAGGCGTATATCCGCCTACCTGGGACTCATGCTCCTGGTATTAAATCAATTAAATCAATTTCACAATCGTAGGCTCGATGTGGTGGTAATGTATTGGCCTGTTCTTTGGAGAATACGTCTTGGTACTCGTGGTACTCAGGGGATAAGGCCCCTATCAATCCTAACACGCGTGTGGCTTTGGGAGATGCGAGTAGTGGGAGTTGAGACACCTGGTTTATAGTCCCATAAAAATGGCTGCACTCCTTTGGGAAGGTTAACGTTCTGGCGTGCCAGATTATCTGGGGATTGTGCTTTTCAAGCCACGCTATGCCAAGTATCATCTGAAACTGTGGGGCTGAAATGAGGTCAAATAAGATTAGTTTTTTATGTTCATGGTGACAGAGCAGAACAATTTCTGTGGTACATTGATTTACTGGGCCGGATAGTGTTTGTGTTCCATCCACAGCGGTTACGTTCTCTGCGGTTGCCTTGTTACAAACATGGAGTCCCATCCTACCAGCCATGACCAGATCCATGTAGTTTCCAATGGCACCACTGTCAATAAAAGCTTCAAGGGGTGTAGTTTGGTTGGTTGCTGTTGATCAATAACCACCACCGGAATAGCAAAGTGCGAGGTCTGAATAGGTCGTTCCTCGCTCGACAAACTGACCTCTAATTTTGCCAGGCACCAGAGTTTTCCGTGTCAGTGGGAGACTTTCCACCATCTGTGGCTCCTACTGCCACTCCTCCACATTCTTCAACCAAATGGTGGAAACTAAGGACAGGGACACCACACCACAAAGTCTCCACTTTGTCCAAATTCAAATTGCTATTAAGGCCTCTTTCAACGGCATACTGGAGCAGATCGAGCACAAAGCGATCACCCTCTATAAAAACGGTGTTTTGCCATGTCTGCCTGCCTCACTACACATAGGAATTAAACAAAATATGTCCGCCTTCTCCTGTGATGCACAATATAAGCACCTCATTGGACAATTGCAACAATCGCATTTCCATTGGCCAGCATGTTCAAAGGCACAGTATATTGCACATGGTCCTCACAAAGTACCCTTAGAGCCACACCCCTACAATTCATTAACAGTACTTCTTCCATTTCCACTATCCTCTCCCCACCACACCCTGATTAGGTATTTGTAAGTACTGACACACACATCCACCAATGTCCTCCAATACTTCAGCATAGCACAATGTCACTTCTCCACAACAGTTCATATGTACCATCACAACATTAGGCTGCACGTGTGCTGTTATTGGAAAGCACTTCCAGTTAAAACTTCAGTGAATCATTGCAGTAATCATACATGCACATTCATGCACATAAGCACCTATCACCACTAAAGAAACTGATGCACTTTTTTAGCAGTGTGTGCACAACACTGTTAGAAGTACCTGTGCGCAAGATATCTGCTTACAAGTGTCCACTATGTCTTTAAAAAGCATTCTAATGTGCTTCCCATCTGCCACCACAAAGTGGCAATTTGTTGGTATATTCTTCCAATGTTTTTATTTACCCATATCATACTCTATATTGGCTAATCAGTAACTCTGTTCTTGCCTTCCCACATTGATACCAAATGTGTTCCCCACTAACCCACCTACTACATAACTCATAAAAATAAGGCATTAAATGCACCACTGAATGTATTTTAGCAACCTACAGGCACTTTCCAAAAGGTCAGTGTCTGCACGGGTGTGGTGCTTTGTACGCTGCACTTTTGCCACGGACTCTTTTTAAATGTGCCCACCTCCACTTTCTGTCCTCACTAACTCATGCATAAAAGAGTGTGCAATTTGTCCTTCACCTGCACAGTGGGTATCCTATCTCTGCTTTAGTAAAATGTGGGCACTACCTCCCACTAACTGCAGACAATAAAATAAAAGCCCTGTGCATTATGCAGACTGACATCTGGTCCCTGGGACCTCAATACCTTCGACTCTCACTTCCAGCTGTAAGTGATTTCAATCCGGCACACACCCAAGTCAAGCCCAGCGTGTAGTGCACAACAAAAACCCTTATTTATTTTTGTCTATAAGTTCAATATTCTGAACTATATACCACTCATATCACACCCTTCACCTGAGACCACCTCCCCCCCGGTCACACTGAACTAGGAATCAGGTTAGTTAGCAAAGGTAAATATGTATTCATGTATTTCAAATTTAATCACAGTATATTTTAATAGGTAAACAACAATCACCAATGGGGTGACAGAACACTGAATAATGTCTTTAATACACTAGGAATAGGTAATGAGCAAAACAAATGCAGCACAGAAAATACTACTTTTGTGCTGGTTCAGATCAGATAGCACTATGGTTAGAGGTTCTCCCTGCAACACCACTCAACCCCCAATAGGCAATTAAATAGATGTGAGGAGAGAGCAGGTATTCAGGAATAGCACAAATCAAACAGAATATCAGTCCCACCTTTGCCCATAAAACACAAGAGAAAAACGGAATTAACTTTTCAGCTATCAGCATTGGCTTTAAAATTATCTTTAGAATTGACGGGGCAAAAACACCAAATGTGGTCAAAAATACTTAAATGGTTGTAAATTCCTATGGGAGCCGCTTTGAACAGTTGCACACAATCACCAGCAATGATTTAGTCCAAAGAAAACATTTGAAATCTTAAAGTCCAAGTCGGAAACAATTTAATGCTATTTCACACGTATAAAAATTTCTCCGAATTCTAATTAGCGGCAAACTTTTCCTTGCGCAATACTCGCGATAACGAGTGAATCACACTCTTCTGTGGTTCTATGGAGAGCTACAGATGTTAGGTAGAGATAGGAGTTGAAATTGTGTTTCTATCATAAAAACTGGGGGAGGTATAGAGTTTTTAGTAAGAGTCGTTTTTGTGAGATAGGCGCGAGAATGGAAAACAGAAATGCACTTTTGCAAATGACAATTGGGTTTGCTTACACTAGAGGACGACTTTGAAAAAGCAAACACCAAAGAGGGATCTTACAGTCACATGATCACTGTAACCCGCCTACTGTGGAAACTCTACTTCTTCAGATGAGAAAAGGGTTAGCACAAAGATAGTTCTAACAATACTGGTTCTGAATGAAAGATAGGATGGGTTGAGATAGGATAGGACAATGCAAATATACTATGGGCCACAGTTCTTCCTATTAATACTCACAAGTAGTAATTAAATTGGACCGTCAGCTCTGGTCATTGTATTTGGTCTAGTCTATGAAAGACAGGACATCAGGCACAGTACTGGATCAGCTAGGCCAGTAGCCGGGTTTGCACAAGATCTGCCCTCCTAGTCTTTTGGTATTTTAATCCACTGGATAGCAAGTTCCTCAGGCAAGCCTAGTGGTGGCAAGCCACAGAATTTCAGGATACTGATTCAAAAGGCCTTCTCACTCCACACAGCGCTTCACTGGGTGGAGAGACTACATTTGAGGATTTGGGCCTTGCTGAAATCAGTAGTTCTCTATTGCTGGCAAGAGTTTTGGCCTCTGGATCTGGAAGAATATTAAAGCTAGATGTAGAATGCTGGATCAGAGTAATTTGCCGGAATCAGGAAAGTCAGAGGATCAGTGAGTCCCTATGTGTTGTCAGCTGTCTCTATTTATGCTTTAAAATGACATCACAAAGTGGGTGTATGGGACGGCTTAGCTAATCTTGCCCTTGTGAGCTGGGAAAGGATCAAAAATGCATCTCCGCCTTGCAATTTGAGTGATTGGATCAAGGCCGGATGATGTCACACTTTATGGTTTGCTTTAAATTCCTCAGAGACCTCCCTTTAGCCACTGGTCTCAAAATCGGATTTGATACTAAATGTACATTTCTACATTGGTCACCTTTAAACAAATCACACACAAAGATGCGATATTTTATGTAGCAGCTATTCCTCAAAGCCCTGCAGCGGTGGGATCTTGTCTAAACTTTCTACAGAATTTTGTCCTTTTTGCTATGAACACAATTTCCAAATTGTATGCAAATTTCCACAAATGTGTGTTTTTAACATAGGGATGTGCGTGTACATTTTCACAATTCTAACATTAATACATTTCTCATAAAACCACGTATATTGCCATTCCTGTCCAGAACCTGTCACACAGTTCTACCGCCTCTTCACACGGCAGCCAAAGATTAGATTAACAACTCTGTCCTTTTATATTTTTCACAACTTTAAATAACAAGTTATGAGTCTTTTAAAAATTGTTCATTGTTCATTCTTAACAGCAGATGGTTGCTTGGCTCCACCACTTTGTCTCTCCTGGGAGTCCAGTGCATCCCCCTCTTTGGGGGAAGCTCCTTCCAGGAGAGTTTCCGACCACCATCACACCTCTGCTTCCTGGGCTGATAGGATTGTCATTGTTCCTTCTCTTTCTGTAGACAAGAGTCTGTTCTAACTCGCAATTAACATCTCCCAGTGAGTTTCTTCTGAGATGAAGGCCCTCCTTACGGGAAAAACCTATTCTTCCAGTTCTTGCAGCTCTGCCAGGCTAATTAACTTCTTAAATCCAGCAAAAACCAAATTTGTTGCATCAAACATAAATACATTACTTTCCTATCCTTAAAATCTGTGGGGTCAAAAACACAACTCAAATCTCTATTCCTTTTTGGCAACAATCCTTTTTATGTCTGCTAATTCAGCAGACCTTTAGTTTTAGCTCACTTTACGGTTTCATCAGTAACTCATCTGACAGCTGTCATTCAGGTAGCCAAGGGTACTGTATCCAGATTTTGGCATGGGCTGTCAGTGTTCAGACAATCCAGTTTGTCTGAAGAATGTTTTGCTCTTCATGTTAGGACCTTGTATGTTTGCAATGCTTCCTTAGATTACATACATTTTAGCACCAAGCAAGATTTTGAATGTTGAGAAATGTTGTGTTATGGGCATTTTGGAGTTTTTTGGTGACAAAGAGAATGTCATTTGCAGGCACATTTTGGGGTTTCACTTGCAAAGTGCTGCTTCTCTCTCTGCACTCTGTTTGCTGGCCCTGGGGCCCACTGGCACATTTCTGCAGGGTGTGCTCTATTCCACTGCACATGCACCATGGGTGGCAGGTTGTGCATCCCTCTTTTTGTGTGCTGAAGCACAATTATTTTTTTTAGCTTTTTGTAGGTTTTTCAGCACGCACAAGGGTTTTGTCGCCATTGTTGCTGTTTCTTTCACCATAACTGCCAGGGTGATGCTTCATAGCATAGCGGAGTGGGTCAATACATCCCACAGAGCCCCCCCTCCTGACTTGGTTTTGACCTCCCATCAAGGGGAAGTCGGGAGATGGGGATGTTCTTTTTCTGCCCGTTTGGAGAACTTCAGTCGCTTCTCCCGTCAGTGCTGGGGGCGACCCGCTCTCTTCGCCGGTTCTGGTCAGGAGTATTGCTGGTTCTGGTTGGGCATATTGCTGGTTCTGGTTGGGAGTATGGAGCGGAACTCCGGGCTCCTTGTGTCTTTCCTCCCAGTCCCCAAGTGGTCCTCCTTGCTAATCATTTGGATGATTCTTAGTCCAGATGCTAGAAGATAGAACATAACATGGTTATGGATATTTTCCCACTACTGTGTCCACATGTCATCTGGGGATGTCAGCAGTGGGAAAGACACTTGCATTGGTTATAATTGGCAATATTCCCCATTTATATTCACTAACGGTTTTAACAGGTGGATTCTATAGGTGAGTCCTAGGTTAGTCATCTCTCCTCCATTTCTGAAATTCCATGAATAACTAGGGTGCAATTTAATCTCAAGTTGGTTGAGGAGGTCCTGGCTCATATAAAAGGTGGAGGGAACACCTCGCACAACCCAAAAAGTATCTTTAAATCTTTTGTCATCCCTAGAAATTTTGATCATACAACTGCTAAGCAGAGGATGTTTGGAGTGGGGTCCCGTCCCGTACCCAATGATGCACTGACTCTACGGCGGGTAGGGTCTGGTCTTTTGGGAGTTTTTTGAATAATGCTTCGCTGATTAAGTTTTCTTCACTATTCAAGTGAACTCGGGCGAGGACAGACTCCTTCCCGTCATTTAACTGAATCGGGAGAAATCGATGTTCACTCTTTTTCAGAATGCCAGCTAAGTTTTGTGCTGGTTTGATGTCAATTTTGGCTATGAACTTGGGATTTTCGGATTGTGCATTAGTATACAATTTCAACATATCTCCCTCCAGGGTGGAAAGCCACTTGAGACTGGAAGGGAGGCTCATTTGCAGAAATGGAGAAGAGTTTATCTCACCGTTTGGTGGTCCCATAGCTATGACGGTGACGTTGGGTGTGTCATTGTTTTGAAAGTACAACCTAATTAGGTCCGGTTTTTGTTCAACCATGTGGCATATGTCATTTAGACTCACATGGTTGATGCTTTGCTTTAATTTAATTGGCCTGCGGTGTCATGCTTACCCGAGCCTCTGTGGGAGCGATGGAGTCATCAGGCTCTTCTCTCACTTCCTACTTGCCCACTACTGCTGGAAGGACTATCTGCCAAGAAAGGTAACGTTTTAGAGGATAGGTGAGCAGTTCCTTGTCCGTGTCCGCATAGTTCAGCTCTGCGGGAGAAAACTTCTTCAACCAGAATGCTACTGGGTGAAGGTGGCCAGTGGTTGTATTCCTTTGGTACAGGACGGCCCCCATGGCGACGCTGGAAGCATAAGTCTCCACAATGTAAGGGAGTTCGTGCTGCGGGTGTTTTAAAATGGGTGTGGATGTACATTTTTTCTTTAAAGCAAGAAAGGCCTCGTCAGCCGTAGAGGTCCACTCAAATTTTCAATTTTTGCGTAGGAGGGAGGTAATTGGATGTACCATGTGCCAAAATCCAGGTATGAACTGCTGGTAAAAGTTTGCGAAACTGAGAAAGCTCTGTACTCCTTTCAGGCACGTGGGTGGAGGCCAGGTAAGTATAGCTTCCACCTTCCTGTTGTCCATTTTGATGCCTTGTGGCGATAGTATCAAACCAAGATACTTTTCTAGATTGTTGTCATGTACCTTGCGTAGAACTGCTCACACATGTGACACGTGTTCTTGAGGGGTTGCCGAGTAGATGAGGATGTCGTTGATACATACTACAACACACACCTCCAGTAGTTCCCGTAGGACATCGTTCATAAAGTGTTGGAATGCAGCCGGGGCATTACATAGCCCGAAAGGCATCACTTGGTATGCATAGAGACTACCTGGTGCGAAATGCGATTTTCCATTTGTCACCTTCTTTGACACATACCAGGAGATTGGCCCCTCGGAGATCCAATTTTGTAAATATCTGAGCCTGGCTTACTTGGTCCAGGAGTACAGGGATTAGGGGCAACAGATACCTATTCTTTACTGTGACCTGATTTAGTGCCCTGTAGTCGATGCAAGTTCGTAAGTCTCCCTCTTTCTTGGGGACAAAAAAGAGGGGAGAGGCCACGGGTGACTTTGATGGACGGATGAAACCGTTTGCAAGGTATTGGTCCAAGTATCTTTTTAGATGAGCATTTTTTTCGTCTTCAGTCAAGGTGTATATCCGCCTACATGGGACTCATGCTCCTGGTATTAAATCAATTTCACAATCGTAGACGCGATGTGGTCTTAATGTATTGGCCTGTTCTTTGGCGAATACATCTTGGTACTCGTGGTACTCAGGGGGTAAGGCCCCTATCAATCCTAACAGGGGTGTGGCTTTGGGAGATGCGAGTAGTGGGAGTTGAGACACCTGGTTTATAGTCCCATAAAAATGGCTGCACTCCTTTGGGAAGGTTAAACTTCTGGCGTGCCAGTCTATCTGGGGATTGTGCTTTTCAAGCCACGGTATGCCAAGTATCATCTGAAACTGTGGGGCTGAAATGAGGTCAAACAATATTAGTTCTTTATGTTCATGATGACAGAGCAGAACATTTTCTGCGGTACATTGATTTACTGGGCCGGAGAGTAGTTGTGTTCCATCCACAGTGGTTACGTTCTCTGCGGTTGCCTTGGTACAAACAGGGAGTCCCATCCTACCAGCCATGACCAGATCCATGTAGTTTCCGATGGCACCACTGTCAATAAAAGCTTCAAGGGTGTGTAGTTTGGTTGGTTGCTGTTGATCAATAACCACCACCGGAATAGCAAAGTGCCAGGTCTGATTAGGTCTTTCCTCGCTCGACAAACTGACCTCTCAGTTTGCCATGCACCAGAGTTTTCCTTGTCAGTGGGAGACTTTCCCCCATCTGTGGCTCCTACTGTCTTCCGTGGAGGCTTGGCGGTACAATTGCAGAGAAAATGTCCAGCCTGACCACAATACAGACATAATTGTTCTTGTCGTCTTCAGTCCTGCTCTGCCTTTTTGAGTGGTCCACGTATATCACCAAACTACATGTGTTCTGGATGGGATTCTGCAGGTGACGACCTGGTGTTTCCTTGGGGCGCATGTAAAAGGTTCTATTCTCTGAGCGGATGGGATCGGTCTTCCTGGTCTGTAGGCGGTGATCGAGTAGGATGTCCAAATCAATGAAGTCTGCACAGTCGTCAGGCGGATTCACCACCTGTGCCAGCACATCGTTGAGGTCCCCTTGAAGACCCCTGTAGAACAAGGACGTTCGCTTCTCCTCTAGCCAGTTTGCCTTAGCCACAAGCCGATTGAATGTAGGTAGCCACGTAGGCCTGAAGGTCTTGATTGCCCTGTCTGAGAGACAGCAGCTCTTCATCCACAGCCTGTCCTTGTGTATGTCGGGCAAAGAGTTTCTCTAATTCCCGCTGGAAATCGGCATAGTCCCGGAGCAAGGTGTCATCCTGTTTACTAATGGGATCGACCAATCCGTGGCATGACCCCCCAGGTAAGAAAGCACAAAGGCCACTCTAGACTGGTCCATCAGAAATACTCCTGGTTTGCACAAGAAGTGTAAGTGACACTGGTTGATGAATGTTCCAAACCTTTTTGGGTCTCCCAGGAATATTTCTTGAGGCGCTAACTGGATGTTTCCGGGAAGGACTACTTGTACTGGTGTCACAGGTTGGGTCTGTAACAACGGGGCTGAGGCGGTTGTAGGTTCACCTGGCAACGGGGCTAGTCCCGCCTGGGTTTATAATAGCTGCCGGGCTATCTCCTCTGTCTTATCTCTATTCACTACCAGTTTGCGCCTCAATGTGTTTGTTTCTTAATGAGCTGTGTGCACTTCGGCCCTTAATTCCCCCAGTAGCTGTGACAGCTGATCGACTTCTGAGGTCTCCATCGCTCAGGCAGAGTGTTTTAAGGAAGGCTTTGTGTGCCGATGGAGTCCGCAGGCTCTTCTCTTGCTTCCTACTTGCCCACTACTGCTGGAAGGACTTCTGCCAAGAAAGGTAATGTTTTAGAGGAGAGGTGAATAGCCCAAACCCCACCCCTATTCCCAGTCCCTTCTAAACCAGAATTGTAGTTCCCCCCAACTAGAGTATGACTCACCTTTCAGTTTAACTTGGTGAGCTCACCATCATGCTCTTGCAGGGGTGCTGTGTCTGGGGCCCGTAGGGTGTAGTTGGAGATGGCCACTAGTAACGGCTAATGTTCAGGTAAGTATTTAGTTCAGATAAAGTCCGGGACCAGTTGCCTCACTGGTCAGTTTTCTTGTGCCAAGGGTAAATTCAGGAACCCAGTTCACTTACTGGATTTGGAGTTGGCCTAGCAGGTAAGTTCTGGTACCAGGTAAGTTCAATATCCCAGTTGCCTCACTGTGTTACTTGCGTTGCGTGATTCACAGCCTGAATGCGGTGAGCGTGCTGAGCAAAAGTTTCTGATTCTAACATTTGTCCTCTCTTTCTCTTCACAGGTCCGCTCCAGGAGGCACTGAGGTACTGGACAGAAGAAGGAGTAAATGGTAGGACCAGAAATAGTTCCAGATGAAGACCGTACACCGGAGGTGAGTATCTGTAGGCGGTCTCAAAGCGGAACATTAACGCGCTGCAAAAAGTGAAGAAAAGTCCCGATGCAAGCAGGTTATTAATCACCTGTTCTTGCCTTTCTTTTCAAGTGCTGGTATGCTGTGGGAGCTGTGGGACGAAGGCGAGCGACACCAGAGAAGGACTTGCTATCAGTTCTTCATTCAGCCTCGAAGCCGATGGTCACGAAGTCTACACAGGGAGGACATATAAGCGGATAAGTCTGGGTAAGCATGTGATACAGAATTCACACAAAGCGCCTGTTGGTCTCTGGGTGTGGCTTATATAGGCAACCACGCCCAGAGACTAGACCGCGTTGCTTGCTTTGAGATGGAAACCTTTGTCCATGTTGGGAGAAGCAGGAAGTTCTCTTGACTGGGATTAGATGATGGAGTTTCCCTGATGACACGCTCTGGGTTCTCAAGGCCTTAACCCATGCCACTCCTGACTGTCTTCCCCACCTATCCCTATGAACCACACAGAAAGAGGGCCTGCAGGTATGCCTCTGGCCCGTAACCATGACTTGTGGGTCTGAGTCCAGAAGACCTTGTTTACACAATCTATGAGGGGTGACAACCTGCAGAGGATGTCATTCCCTAATAGACAGGGGGTTCCTTTTGGCACCACAACTAAGACTGGGTGCTTCATTTTGTGTCATCCAATTTTAATTTCCAGCTCTGCAGACCCGTCAACCGGAATTTCCTTCCCATCAAAATTATGGAGCTGTCCTGAAAGAGGAGTGAGAGGAATTTGGTATTTCTCCCCCCTTCCCGAATTTAGCTGCAAAGTTGCTTGGGATCCAGTGTCCACCAGTGCTGGAATTTCGCATGGCCCTTGCACCTGGATGGAGGCGCAGAATCTACCTTCCTTCTGCTTCAAGGGGCAAAGGTAATGGGTGCTCTGGGTAAGCTTGATGGTCAATTTGCTTATTTCTGACTCTGACACCGGGATGATTGGGTCAAGAGACAGTGTCGGAGTTGAAGAATCTAGCACAGAATTTTGAAACACCGCTATTTGGGGAGTCCCCTTGTTCTGTTTCTGGGCTGCCCCCCCTTTCCGGAGGCAGTCAACAGAAGTGGTTGGTAAGGTTTGGGGTTCCTCTTGGGCTGGTTCTGGGTTGCTCCCCCGTTCAAGGAGGCAGTCCCCAGAATGGAGTTGGATGGTTTGGGTATCTGAGCACACAGTTTCATATTCAGTGATTTGAGGAGTCTCGGGCTCCTCCCTCTTTGATTCGGGGCTGTCCCCCCTTTTTGGAGACAGTCCTCAGAAGAGCTTTGGGCATGATCCTGGGTGTGAACTTGGGGATCTGCAAAGAAAACAGGATAGTTGGATATGGGGGGAGTTTTGGGCTCCCCTGGTTTTGATTCTGGGATGCCCCACCCCCTTTTTGGAGGTAGTCACAAGAATTGGTTTGACCAAGGTGATTTTCTGGGCGGTTCTAACTCGGTCCCCACATCTACCCAGTCTTGATCAGGATCTCTTGGGACCCATTTCTCTTTGGGAGGAGTTTCCCCCATCCCTGAAAGAGAAGATCCTTTTCTCAGAATCCTCTGAGTACCCCTCTCCTTCAAATTGGAAGATTCAAACCTCTGCGACAAAATGGGCCTTTTTAGGCTCTTTCTTTCTCCTACCTGCCCTCTGTTCCTTAGGTTGCAGACTTTCGGGTGCAGGAGATTCTGGTTCCGGTTCCTGGGTTGCCAGGGGCTTTCCACAAGTGGGGAAGGAAGCTTCCTCTAAGGCTTTACACCCCCCCTTCCCACTGTGCCTCCTCCATGGGAACCGGTTGGGTTGTCAGGTTCCCTCCCTATCATTGCTTTGGAGCACCAGACCCTTTATGTGAGGAGTTCTGAGTCACCATGTTCATTGGAGGGTTTTGCTGCACCCTTAACATGTGACCCAGATCCGGTGACAAGTTCTGGACCTGGTGCTCCAGTTGGGACACCCGGTCTGGCTGGTATGGGGTTCTCTGGTCGACCCTTGGTTGATCACGGGAAGGGCAACTGTCCCTTCTCCCGTAATACCCTTGGTTGGGATAGTTCTGGTACCCCTCCACCCTTGGCCTCCCCTCTCCCGGATTGGGCTGTCTGGGCTCAGGGAAGTGGGGAAAGAAAGAAGGGTTGTTTTGGGGGTTGAGGTTTGGCGGGTACCGGGGAAAGAAATTCAACATGGCATTTGGGGGATTACTGCCCTCCTGGAGAAAGTGAGGAGGGATGTTTCCTGGGTTGGCGGCTGCCTGGTGTCATTCCCCCCATGCCCCTTGGGATGGGGGTGTCCACACATAGCCTAAGATGGGTCTGTTGCCCTTGTAACGGTGGCTGATGTAGTCAGGGGAGTTAGGAGGTCCCATTTGTGGGGTTACCTCCCTGACTCCCTGTTTGGGATTGGCCAGAGGGCCTTCTGGGTCTTGGGTTAGTAGGATTCTGTGCATGAATGTTTTTAGGCTGTCTCATCTCTAAATCTGAAATGGGGGCAACCTTCACCTCTGCCACCTTTACAGCAGCAGCGGTATTGGTTGGTTTTGAGCTTTTGATAGCACTTTTATTTTCTACTGGTTTCTGTACTTTGTAAATGTAAGTTGCTTGTTCAATGACCCAGTCTAGTGATCCTTTCTCATGAAAGTCCCTCACCAGATGGGTCATAATGTATTTAGGGATTGCATGAAAGAAGGTTTTGACGAACTCCCTACTGTCTGTGCGCACCCTCCTGGTGGTCTGCGCAAAGGCACGTTTCAGCTCATGGACAAATTCTTGTGGGGCCTGGTCTTCCCCACATTGCAGGTTGTGGGCTCCATTGCGGACCTCTTGAGGGTTTCTATGGATTGAAAAATGCTTTAAGATGGCCGCCCTATAGGTGGACCATCTTGAATGGTTCTGATCCTCCAGCCCTGCAAAGAAGCTGAAGTATGCAGGTCAAAATATCCACTTGACATACTTAATACAGATTTGGCTGTCCTTCAGGTGGAAAGTTTTCATCATTTGCTCAAACAATTCGAGGTGCTCCCAAACTGAATATTTGGCATTGTTATGGTAGGGCGTTATGACGCTCCTAATAACCTTGATTTGCTTTAGGGGAACTTTCAATAGGGGTCTCTTAATTTTGTTGGCCTTTTTAGTTTTGGTCACCCTGGTCCACTCATCCTCTGACTCAGAGGCACTGCTGCCAGAGGTGGCTGTCTGATCCTCTAGGCTCTCACTGATTCTGCAAGCTTGGGAATGGTTGGCAGAATGTGAGGGCCTAGTCTCTTGAGACCTGTGGCACTCTGAAGAGTCTTCTGACTCCCCCTTGCTCCAAGGATTGCCTGAGTACCCCCCACCAACCTCTGCCCACTGTCCTAGCTGGGAAGAGGTTTTAGGATGCTCTTGGTGGGCCTAGTCTAATGGCATTCCTCACCAAATTTGACTGACAGATCCCTTGGTAAGTGATATTTTGAGGATCCAGTTCTCTGATTCTCCCCTCACTGGAGTCTCCCTGATCAGAGAGGTTGGCCCTAATATTTGGGAACCTGTATATAGATGCCTGCCCATCAATCTCTGGGAGGCGTTGATCTGTCAGTCCCCTATTTCCCATTGTGCTGAGGTGTACCATCCAGGCAGTGGACATGGGGGTGGCAGAGTCCATGGAACTGAAGGGATTAAAGTCCCTGATGCCAGGGTTCCTGAGGTTATGCTCAGGGGTTTCTCTCTCCCATCTTACCTCATCTTTTTCAGCCCCTATTTCCTGATGACATGCCAATATTTTACCTTTTTGCTCCTCTATTAAGGCCTTACTGGTCTCTATGAGTTATTCTTACATGGCTATCTGTTGGTGGAGCCTGTCATTCTTTTCACAGAGAGCCTCATTCTCTCTATGTGCTTACTCCCTGAATTGGGAGTATTGTGCCAGTTTTTGCTGCAGGAGACTCACCTCCTGAGTTTGGTACTTACTGGTCTGATTATTCTTTTCCAAGGCATCCTCCACCCGCCTGGTGTGCTCTAGTAGCTTTTTGTAATCCATTTTGATTTCACCAAGTTCCTGAAGGGCCAGGTGATTTTCTCCTAACTTTGTTTTTACATGGCTGACTTCCTGGCCTAAGGCATCCCTCTCCTGCCTTAGAGTGCCCCTCTGTGCAACCAGGTCATCCCTCTGCTTTTTAAGTGCCCTAGCTTTCTGATGCTCCTCATCAAACTCTGTTTGCTATGCTAGGTCTTTAATAATTAATTTATTATTTTCCTCTTTTAATTTGTCTATCTGGAGTTGTAAGACGTTGAACTGTTCTGGACAGACTCTGTTAAAAGTTAATTGCTGTGCCAGCTTTTGTTGACTCTGTTGTAGGGAGTCCAACCTTTCCTGACACTCTTTTTGCAGGGTCTGTACCTGTGTATCTTGCTCTGCATTCTTTTGCAGTAAGAGTGCCAGATCTTCTTGGAGTTTGGTGGTATACTGCCTAGCCTCTGTTTCAGATTATTTGCTATCTTGGAGCCTTTGCTCTGCAGAGTCCAGATTGCTCCGGATTTTCTGCAGTGCTTCCCCTTCCCTCTTTGTGAAATGTGTGAGCACTTTTCCTGTATGACTCCTATGTGGAGGCACAGGTAGGCCGCTATTTTGGCAATTTTGCATTGCTCCTCTTTTGTTTTAGGGGTCATGTACAGCTCACTGAGTGGTTGATGTAATGGCCCCTTGTCCTGTCAGATATCAAGATTGATTTCAGTGATTTGCTGTTTTATTCCCTGCAGCCATACCTGTTTGTCCTGTTCTAGCAAATTCACCCCTGACAAACAATTTGTGCAGTAAGTGTTCCCTTGCAATATTGATTTCCACTGGGGTCACCATCCCGGAAATATTAATTTCCTTCTGACTTATCTCAGGGTTACGTTACTTTTTCAAACAGGCCCCACTCGTTTGAGTATTTCTTTTGAAGGGTGCTTGCACAGTGTAGCACAGTATGGTGAACCAACAAGGTGTATGTACCCCGTCAGCTACCACACTTTGTTAGACTGTCGTGAGTGGTATGTCTAATTCAGGATCCCAGACGAGCCCCCAAGCTGTAAGAGATTTCAATCCGGCACACACCCAAGTCAAGCCCAGCGTGTAGTGCACAACTGAAACCCTTATTTATTTGTGTCTATAAGTTCAATATTCTGAACGATATACGACTCATATCACACCCTTCTCCTGAGACCCCCCCCCCGGTCACACTGAACCAGGAATCAGGCTAGTTTGCAAAGGTAAATATCTATTTGTGTATTTCAAATTTAATCACAGTATATTTTAATAGGTAAACAACAATCACCAATGGGGTTACAGAACACTGAATAATATCTTTAATACACTAGGAATAGGTAATGCGCAAAACAAATGCAGCACAGAAAATAAGTTTGTCTTGGTTCAGATCGAATAGCACTATGGTTAGAGGTTCCCCCTGTGACACCCCTCAACCCCCCAAAAGGCAATTAAATAGATGTGAGGAGAGAGCAGGTATACAAGAATAGCGCAAATCAAACAGAATATCAGTCCCGCCTTCCCCCAAAACAAGAGAAAAAAGGAATTAACTTTTCAGCTATCAGCATTGGCTTTAAAATTATCTTTAGAATTGACGGGGCAAAAACACCAAATGTGGTCAAAAATACTTAAATGGATGTAAATTCCTATGGCAGCTGCTTTGAACAGTTGCACACAATCACCAGCAATGATTTAGTCCAAAGAAAACATTAGAAATCTTAAAGTCCAAGTCGGAAACAAATTAAAACTATTTCATACGTGTAAAGATTTCTTAGAATTGTAATTCGTGGCAAACTATTCCTTGTGCGATATTTGCGATAACTGTCGATAGCTACAGATGTTAGGTACAAGTAGGAGTTTAAATTTTGTTTCTATCATAAACACTGAGGGAGTTATAGAGGTTTTAGTAAGAGTTGTTTTTGCGAGATAGGCACAAGAATGGAAAACAGAAATGCACTTTTGCAAATGACAATAGGGTTTGCTTACACGAGAGGAAGACTATGAAAAAGCGAATACCACAGAGGCATCTTACAGTCACATGATCAGTGTAACCCGCCTACTGTGGAAACTCTACTTCTTCAGATGAGAAAAGGTTGAGCGCAAAGATAGTTCTAACAATACTGGTTCTGAATGAAAGATAGGATGGGTTGAGATAGGGATAAGACAATATAAATATACTATTGGCCACAGTTCTTCCTATTAATACTCACAGGATAGTTCTTAAATTGGACTAACAGCTCTGGTCATTGGATTGGATCTGGTCTAGGAAAGACAGCATATCAGGCACGGTACTGGATCAGCTAGGCCGGTCGACAGGTTTGCACAGGATCTGCCCTCCTAGTCTGTGGGCATTTTAATCCACTGGATAGCGAGTTCCTCAGGCAAGCCTAGTAGTGGCAAGCCAGAGACTTTCAGGATACTGGTTCAAAAGGCCTTCTCACACCACACAGTGCTTCACTGGGTGGAGAGAATACATTTGAGGATGTGTGCCTTGCTGAAATCAATAGTTCTCTATTGCTGGCAAGGGTTTTGGCCTCTGAATCTGGAAGAGTATTAAAGCTGGATGTAGAATGCTGGATCAGAGTGCTTCGCCGGAATCTGAAAAGTCAGTGGATCAGTGAGTCCCTATGTGTTCTCAGCTATCTCTATTTATGTTTTAAAATGACATCACAAAATGGGTGTATGGGCCAGTTTAGCTAAGCTTGACCCTGTGAGCTGGGATAGGATCAAAAATTAATCTCTGCCTTGCAATTTGAGTGATTGAATCAAGGCCGGATAATGTCACATTTTATGATTTGCTTTACAGTCCTCAGAGACCTCCCATTACCCACTGGTCTCAATATTGGATTTGATACTAAATGTACATTTCTACATTAGTCACATTTATCCAAATCATACACAAAGGTGCCATATTTTATGTAGCAGCTATTCCTCAAAACCCCACAGCGGTGGGATCTAGTCTCAACTTTCTACAGAATTTTGTCCTTCTAACTGTTAACACAATTTCGAAATGTTATGGAAATGTCCACAAATGTGTGTATTTAACATAGGGATGTGTGTGTACATTTTCACAATTCTAACATTAATACATTTCGCATAAAACCACATATAATGCCATTCCTATCCAGAACCTGTCACACAGTTCTACCACCTCTTCACACGGGGAGCCAAAAATTAGATTAACAACTCTGACCTTTTAATATTTTTCAACACTTTAAATAACACGTTATGAGTCTTTTAAAAATTGTTCATTGTTCATTGTTCAATCTTAACAGCAGACGGTCACTTGGCTCCACCCCTTTATCTCCCCTGGGAGTCCAGTGCATCCCCCTCATTGGGGGAAGCTCCTTCCAGGAGAGTTTACGACCACCTTCACACCTCTGCTTCCTAGCTGAAAGGCTTGTCATTGTTCCTTCTCTTTCTGTAGACAAGAGTATGTTCTACCCCGCAATTAACATCTCCCAGTGAGTTTCTGCTGAGAGGAAGGACCTCCTTCTGGGAGAAACCTGCTTTTCCTAGCCCTGGGTACTGCACCCATATGTTGGCATGGGCTTTCAGTTTTTTAAGACAATCCAGTTTGTCTGAAGAATGTGTTGCTCTTCATGTTAGGACTTTGTATGTTTGCAATGCTTCCTTAGATTACATACATTTTAGCGCCAAGCAAGATTTTGAATTTTGAGAAGTGTTGTGTTATGGGCATTTTAGAGTTTTTTGGCAACAAAGCAAATGTCATTTGTAGGCACATTTTGGGGTTTCACTAGCAAAGTGCTGCTTCTCTCTCTGCACTCTGTTTGCTGGTCATGGGGCCCGCTGACACATTTCTGCAGGGTGTGCTCTATTCCACCGCACATGTACAATGGGTGGCAGGTTGTGCATTCCTCTTTTTGTGTGCTGAAGCACATGGTTTTTGTAGGTTTTTGGCACACACAAGGGTTTTGCCGTCATTGTTGCCGTTGCTTTCACCATAACTGGCAGAGTGATGCCGCATAGCATAGCAGAGTGGGTCAATACATCCCACACTACATATCTGCTTGCTCCCCCTTTTCCCTCATCAGCCTCCTACTCCGTCCGGGTCAGTTGCTTATACACGCAATCGGATGAGTGTACATGTCTTTCTTCTGCTTCAGCCTCCCTGTGCAACATGCTCTCTGTCTCCTTGCACCTTGAGGAGAATAATGGTAGGCTCTCAAAGCACCTGCAAACTTTTACATGTACTTCTTCTTTTTCTCCACCTGTCCCAAGCTGACTTCCTGGCTAAAAAGTATTGTGCACTGGTTTCTTACCCAACCTATCAGTGTCCCATTTTACCACCTTTCCTACAATTCCACACCTGCACTAGCTTTCAGCCAACCCCCACAGTTGCGACTGCTTTCTAGAACCCTAACAGTGCACACATCACTTTATGTCAACACTTACACTTACACTTGCCAGCACCGGCCATAGTTCCATGTATTTCTGTTTCTTATTGTTCCCATATACTGCACTTTGCCCTCCACCTTCCCATTCGCTTGTGCACGGTCAATGTCAGCTGGTTTAGAGGAATCAGTATCTCTGTATGGCCTCCGTTCTGCGTCCCTTTCCTCTGCGCTCCTTCACACACTTGTATGTATGCGCAAAACAAATGTCAGAAAGTACCATAGCACATCATATGATATAATGCATAAACTGCATGCACAACAACATCATGGCTGCCACATACTTTATACACTTCACAATATGGTCTTCCATCGTAATGCATGTACTACAAATGACGGAAAAGTGATCCCACAAAAGTAGCAGGGAATGTATAGTAACAACGTTATGCAAGCGTGTTCAGTCCATGCATAAAAACATGATGCATGCCCCTTACCTTGCACACTTTTACCATAGCCTCCTACATGTATGTGTACAAACAAACCTTGTCTCACAGTCTTTGTGTACACACTGCAACCAGTAAGCATATTGCCCAATGACTTTGCCTCCTCAGTGGTAATGCTATAGCTGCCATCCTAAAAACAACCGGATGTGCCATGTGGAATCCTCACAGTACCGCGGATTGTGTGGCATTACCGTGCTATACACTAGAGGGGGGTGGGGTTGAGAGGATGTTAGGGGTGGTGGGCGGTCAAATAAAGGGGCGGGGATGTGTCTTTAGGATGGTGTGTAAAACCACTGTGGTGGCCTAGAAGGATGAGAGGATGCTGTATGGTTTCAGTGGGTGTTTATTTAGACACCAGCACAATAACAATGTGGGGGGAGTTGGGCATGGTCCAGAGCAGGGGTGTGGTCCATATTCACTTTTGTGCTGTCTAATGATGCAGTTAACTTCACTTCATCCAAGGTGTCATGGAATGAGACACACTTAGCCAGCAAGAGCACCCAGGAAG
This sequence comes from Ambystoma mexicanum, assembly GCF_040938575.1. Lineage (NCBI taxonomy): Eukaryota > Metazoa > Chordata > Amphibia > Caudata > Ambystomatidae > Ambystoma > Ambystoma mexicanum. Next base: position 576,697,660 of record NC_090940.1, read on the forward strand.
CCGTACTCAGCCTTGGTATTACGCTCTGCTGGCTGGGCCTCTGTCAGGTGGGCCTTGTCACTTATTAAGCCTCTTCTCAGGAGAAAGCCAAGGCTGGCTGTCTTGGTCATCTTCCCACCGAGTTCTGGTGCTCTGTTCTCTTTGCACTCTTAATTCTCCATAGATCACGCGAGGAGGAGTCCCCACAAACACTTATATTATTTTGTCCTTTTTTACATGTTTTTATTATATACGTGCAGTCATACATTTCTTTTCTTCTGTCTTTTGTTCACTGTGTGTTTACTTCTCCTCCTGACATTTTTCTCCACTGAAGATTAACCGTTATCTTACATTTCTACAGGCTTGTCTGCAAAGCTTTGTGCACAGTTGCAAACACAACAGCTTTGCCAATGGAAGTAAAAAAAAAATAATTTCCCTGGATCCACTGGAACTGTCACTGGTTATTAATGCTGTCATAGTCTGTGCGCACAACATCCCAACACTGGACATAAAGTCAGACATGCTTCTGTTCATCCGTCTCTCAACCTCTAGCTGTGGGCAACTGACTATGGCATGCTCCCATTTTCCTCTTGGTATTATCAATGAGAAAATCACCTTTGCAGTAAGAAATATCTGCATTGCAGCTCTCATCAACATCTTTAAATAAACAAGCCAACATAAACACGACATGTGCCCCAAATGTAGTCCTCCAAAATGCAGGACCACCACATCCACAGTACCAACAGAGGCCACGTATTTGCAAAGAAGAACCATGCAGCCGAGACCCCACACATAAACTGTGGCCCAAAAAGCCTGCACTCCTTCCAACTGAAAATCAGTATTGAAGCCTCTTTCCATAGCATATCTGTGCAGATCGTGCACAAAACTATCACCGACTATAAGCAATCGCCGTCTCTCCATGTACGGCAACCTCAATATATCCACCTTTCAGTAAATATGTCACTGCCCCTTCAGTTAAACCACACCCTCCAATCCTCATTGGAGAATCCCCACAATTCCATTTGCGAAGCTGCCATGCTCATAAAGCCATGAAGCTGCATGTGCACTTTCCCAGCTACAGCTAGGACCATGCCCCAGTAAATCAGACACAATACTTCTTCCCTTTGTACTCAATTTCTCCAACAGTCCCTTACTGGCGCCTATTAACAACTATCACATTTTCTAAAATGCCTGCACCAATCACATACTTAAACTCTGCATTGCACACTTTCATTTCTGTACACACCTCCATGTGTCCCCTTTAACACTCTGAGAACACATTTCTTTTTCTTCCAAAGCCCCTCTACCAGAAGCTTTTCCTACAGAATGCCCTATTTCTGCATCCACAACAATCTGCCGGTGCACCCAGCACAACATTTTCCATGCACACAACACTCCACCCTTGCACACACGCACAACAACACTATGAATGCATGCATACGACCATGTACACAGCTAACATAGTACAAAAATGTAACATACATAGCGGCACTTCAACCCAACTCCCTCACTCCATAATACACCCATTGACAAAAAAAACAGGTCACAATTACCACCATCCACAAACATACTATAGCCTCCATCACCCCTACCCACTATCACGCAGAAAGTATTGTTTCACTAGCAACCTAACCACAACATTGTCACAACATTTGCCATACCTCAACAATTCTGTTCACATCATAGTAAAGAACCCATATAAGCTGCACTTCAACCATACCCTGTACCATACTGCCAGTATGCACACACTGCACCAAGTGGGCACACTGCGTGACTTTTCATTGCACCATTGTGGAAATCAAAATAATATTGTACCTCCTATCGTATTGTTTGAATGTATGTTGGCCTACGCCAAGTTGTCTAAAAACATCGTGTACATAGATTCCGCGGCAAGGTCTTGACCTTAATGTATTGTGCAAATCGCCATCTTGGATTAAGCTGCCATTTTAGGTACTCTTGCAGTGTGGAAGTCACCCTGAACAACAAAATGGAGGCCGAATGACATTTCGAGTGGGATTCTGGCCGTTGTGACCTCCGCACACATGAATAAGTAATATGCCTGCAGGCCACTTGTTAGGGTCGCGAACTGAGACCTTGTCCTCTCCCTGACCTATGTGTAAATGAACAACTGTATCAGCGGAACTGATCAAAATGCATACATTATGGGATTGACCTGGCTACGAACCCTAGGTTTGGTTCTGAGAATGGTTAACCCGCAAGGGGGTTGGCCAAGGCTGGATAAAAAGTATAAAAACCCAAGTATCCCGATGTTCGGTCTCTCACACTAACACGGCGAACTACCGTTGATGGTTCGTTCTGTTACTCTGAGGGCCGAATAGCTATCCGTATGTCAATTGACTTTTTGTAATTGTTGTAACTTTGAATAAAGCGCTTTGTATGTCCTTTGTAACCTGTGTTGGTGTGTTTCCTTTGGGCTTCCCGGCCTCATATCAATTTTTCTGTTTCCACACCATGTCCAATCACACATCCAAACTTTACCATATTCTACCATCCACCTCACCTACGTAACCAAACATACACACCTGCCAGCTCATTTGTACTGCTCTATTTCATCTGCAATCAACTGCGCCACCATTCTTTGCAGGTCATCACTGTCTACCCGATGCACAGTCAACATTGCATTAGTGGCGTGGGTGTCCCCAAGTCCTAGGCTCTTAAATCCATGGCCTACAACCTACCACCTTCGGCCATACACCTAATAGGCTACACCTTCAACACAGGCAAAGCAACTCCATTGTGACAGTATGCAAACCCAGCACCCAGTGGACACACTGCATCACTTTTCATAGCACCATCTCCAAGTACACATCAAAAACTTTACCATGTTGTAACAGTGTCCTCACCAGCATAACCACACAAGCAGTCATGGTAGGTCACTTGTCCTGCTCTATTGCGTCTGAAATGTGCTCCACACCCATTCTTTATAGTTCACAACCCTCTGCCTGCTGTTGAGTCTAAAATGCCTTACTACCGTGTGTGTCCTAAAGTCCTAGCCTCTTCGGTGCTTGGCCTACGGCCTTCAGCCATGCACCCAGCAGTCTAGGCCTTCAAGACCATCACTGCTACGTAATAGCATCATCCATTTCACCATTTCACCAACTTCGCCTATCCACATACACAGCAGTACCACCAGCACTACTATCCAACCTGTGCACCGCCATGGAACTATAGAGCAACAATTTGCACTACTTGCCATATAAGAAAACCCACTCTCCTACACCTCTGTGCACGTTCATTCACATACTATGGCTGTCCCCATTTCCATTCCCAAACTTTAGTGCCACTGCCTAAGTAGCCACATTCAGTTCGCAGCAATGGCCTACTGCAAAACATGTGCACACACCGTACTATGCAAGCACCACCCTGCACCAGATGCACACCCACACTTGCTTTACTGCGGTAGATATGGTAAAGGCCTATGTTCTTCACTGCATGCCCTACGGTCTACGGCCTTCGACCATGCAGCCAATATTATAATCCTTCCACAAACCCGATGCAGCTTCCTTAACCCATGCATGCCACCATGTGCCCAAGTACCACATTCTATCCGCATGACACAGCCACCCGCGCTCCCACCCAACTTATTTCATGTGCAATTCATTCCACTTCTACACTGTACCTGCCACCACTTAGCACAGAAAGAGGTGGCCACCAACAGGTGACCTGCACTTGCATCCACCAATCACATACAGAAACTCTGCATTCCACCCATTCACTAAAACAGGTTGCTATAACCAAAATGCACAAACATACCACAGCATCTACCAACCCTACCCAGACACATTCACAAAGTATGGTATTACTACCAACCAAACCCCAACTGTTGCACAACATCGGTCTTATTGCCACAATTCATCACACAGCATAGTTACCAATCACAATTAAGGTGCACTTCTACCATATCCTCTGCCATAGTAACAGTATACAAACCCAGCACCCAGTTCCCACACTGCATCGCTTTTCACTTCACCATCTCCAAATACACAGCAAATACTTTACCATGTTGTAACAGTGTCCTCACCAGCAAAACCAAACATATAGGCATGGCAGCTCACTTCTTCTGCTCTATGGCATTTCAAATGTGCTCCATATCCTTTTTTTTTACAGGTCGCCACCCTCTATGTGCTGTAAATTACAAAATGCATTAGTACAGTGTCTGTCCTAAAGTCCTAGCCTCTTGAGTGCATGGCCTACGGCCTATGGACTTCGGCCATGCACCCAACTATATTTGCATAATATCGTCTGATAATGAACATTGGCCTATGTGCATTCGCATTTGTACTGAAAACCACGTTTAAACAGACCTGAATAGAGTTCACTTTGCCACCATTTTAGAACCATCAAACATTCTGATTGTAACTCCTGCTATCTGTCCTAAAATGGTACATTGTGTTTTCAGCTGCAGCAGAGCTGAATGAACTTTGATTCATGTCAACATTGAGGCTGCTAAGAGCAGAATGCGTGTCCTGTGCTGAGACCTTTGAGTCCAAATGAACCTCAGTTCAAGTGTTGTCTGCACCAATCGCTTCATCCTTATACAAACACTGGAACTGAATGTTGGACAGCTAAAACTATGTCCCCTTGCAGAAACCCATTGAGTTTGTTTCTTGAAACTGGACTTACTTTAAGCTGGAGAACCAACATGACCAGACAAAACAAAGTTGTCACCATTGTATCCTGTGTACAAAGAAAATATGTCTTAAGCCTGAAAACAATATTGTTGTATTTGTCATTTAACCTGTGTATGAACCCTAGCAAATGTTTAATTTGAAGAGAGGCTGGATGAAGTAACCGGCAATGGGTATAAAAGAGGGCTGCTTTGTGATGTCCAGCACTCTCTTCCCTCACTGTGTCTGCTGGTACACACTGCGAGATGCTTGGGAGCCAGATAACTAGTTGCACTTTGATTATAAAGTATACTTACAACTCTGAACTCGTGATTGGTGTATTTCATTTTGGTGGTACTAAGCCTCAATATTTCCTTTGGTCTTTCAATGTGACCAACCTCACCTGTCCACACACCCAGCACTACCACCAGGAATACTACCCAACCTGCCCACTGCCATGTACCTATGCAGCAGCAAATAGCACCACTTACCATAATGTAGAAAGAAAACATTCTCTCCTGCACCCCTGCACACTTTCATTCACATACTATAGCCGTCCAATTCCACTCCTAAACTGTAGTGCCACTGCCATAACAGTATCCAACCCCATCACCCAGTTTCTACACTACATCACTTTTCACATCACCATCTCCAAGTACACATCAAATACTTTACACCATGAGTGTTTACCATGTTGTAACAGTGTCCACACCAGCAAAACCAAACATGCAGGCATGGCAGCGCACTTGTTCTGCTCTATTGCGCTTCAAATGTGCTCCACACCCTTTTTTTTAAACGTCACCACCTTCTATGTACTGCAAATTCCAGGATGCATTAGTACCATGTCTGTCCTAAAGTCCTAGCCTCTTGAGTGCATGGCCTACGGCCTATGGCCTTCAGCCATGCACAGAACAGTCTAGTCCTTCAACAGTCTCACTTCTACATAATGGCACCATCCATTCACCAGCATGTAACTGCTGCACATTCCGAAATGCATTAGTGCTGTGTGTATCCTACAGTCCTAGCCTCTGTAGTGCATGGCCTATGGCCTTCGGCCATGCACCCAGCAGTGTACACATTCAACACTATTACTGCTACATAATTGCACCATCTATTTGACCATGTGACCAACTTCACCTATCTACATACACAGCACTACCACCAACACTACTACCCAACCTGCGCACTAGCATTTACATACACAGCAACAAATTGCACCACTTAGCACAATTTACCCGCCAGTTCATGCAGTATGCACCAACAGTACATGCACTCCTCAGTCTTCTTCCACCTACACACATATTTCACATAACCCACTTTTCACTCCCCCACCCGCTCCGTACGGTCCATTTTCCAAACCCTTCCGCCGCAGCACTGTCCTCCGATACACCATGGCAGCATTTCCCAAAAACTTTGACGCAGAGCACTCTTCCCTCCAGCCAACCACCAGCCGCGTCCAACATTCGCCGACATCCAGTGTACCTCAGGCCAATGACACTGCGATATGCAGAGCAAACAGGGAAATGGGTTAGCGGAGCGAACCCAAATATCACTACGTTTTTGGGATGTACATTTCAGTAATTTACAAAAAAAGTACTAGTTGGTTTTCCACCAAACACACACAAGTACGCTTTCTGACCCAAGCCCAAGCTCCTGCCGCAAATTTGCCAAACATCCATCCAGCCGTTGGCCTGTAGCCATGCACAAAGCTTGTCCCCATTCACTCTATGGGAACAAATAAATGTGGGACCCCCCCTATAACTTTGCCCCCCCAACACCTCAGAAAACTTGGAAAAACAATTTAAAACCACCCATATACTTTTTTTTCGCAAAGTTTGGTGTGGATTAGTCTATGGGGAGCAAAGTTATAATCTGATTAAAAATTCTCTTGCTATGAGTTTAGCAACTTAACCATAACTACAGAGCCGCTATCGCGGCCCGTGTAATAATCTTAGTATAGATCAACAACATGCAACAGAAAAGGCACAAAATGCTCCGGACATTGCAATACATCAAGCAGATAAAGGAGGAATTTGGAATAAAGACCTGTATTTAAAAGAAGCATATGGTCAGCTTCATAATTCTGAATGTTATGTAAAGGCACTTACAGAAACAAAATTACTATTTGAATCTTTAGTGAATGATTGCATAACAGAAATCTAAGATGAAGATGTTCTCTTTTTTAAATTAAATCTTGTAACCCTGATCCTATATTTTTTGCCAAAAGTGCATAAGAATATCTTGAAACCGCCTGGTAGATGGTTTGTTTCGTGTATAATAACACTTTGACGACCCCATCAAAGAACGACTAAACAAATGCACAGTGGAGTCAATGGAATCGGACACAAACATCAGATGACTTGGTGAGTTCTGAAGTTGGGTCCACAAGCTCTCCCCGTCCCTTGGTACAATAACAAGAAGACTTCTTATGTTTCTGGAAGAAGACGCTCCCAACAACAATTGTTTGAGTCAAGGGAATGTACAAGTCTAATAACTTTGTTTTTTTTGTTAATATCAGATAGCTATTTTATATTAATGTCATTTATTATGCATAGGTTTGCTATAATATAACTGTTATAAATGTAATTGAATACAATGTTATAATGTAATGATAACCTTCGTAGACCACATCTATCTACTTCATGAAAATTTGAATCCATTTACTAAAATGTTCAATACTCTGTTTTGTGTCTATCAAACAACCATGTACTTAGGTTCACTACAACAAGCTGTGCCTGGTCTTCCTGTGAACCGTTTGTTTGACTTTATATTAATTATTATGATAATTTTTTTTTATCTCAGGGAGGTTTAAAAAAATGGAGGACCTTGGTACAGTGGCATAGAAGGAATGGAGGTTGGCTACTGCACTGTAAGGGAAGCACCCGTTAGAAGGAGACAGGGACTAAATCAATACACAGGGCCTCATTACGAGGTGGCCAGTAAGGGATTACCGGCAGCGGTAAGGGCACCGGTGCCAGTAATCCCTTACCGCCCTACTACGAGTTCCCTATGCGGGTCCTTCCTTAACGCCTGTTTTTTTCAGGCGTTAAGGACGGGACCCGCAAAGGGACTTTAGAGATAATAATGCTACCGCAATTTGCGGTACCGTTATTAGCGCCTTCCCCATTCCCATTGAACCCTATGGGGGCTCAAATGGGAATGGGGAATGGCCCTGGTGAATGGGGAATTACCGGTCCCGCCAACCTTGGAATGGACCGGTAATTGCTCCATTCACCAGGGCGGATTCGGAACGAGTTTGGAGGCAGCCATGGCACTAATAGCACCATGGCTACCTCCAACCTCGTAATGAGGCCCACAGCCTTATTCACCAAGTGTACTCTGCTAGGGGGAAGATGTGGACTGGGGACACATGTAGTTTTGAGGTCTTGAAGGTGCATTCCTTGACATAATTTGGAGTTGCCTGAGCTGAGGACACAGATATGTTTGACCCAGGTAATAAAGGAGATGTCAAAGATTTTGGGGATTCTGGCAGATTTGGATCTATAGGTGATATTGTTAGTCATTTAAGGAAAAACAAGCTTTTTAAGGGATTGAAAGCTTCTCTTGTTCATGGAATTTGTAGTAGCAAAGCATGGTATAGAAGAGATATGGGAGTCGGCAGGTACAAACATTAAGTCCTGTTGGAATGTACCAGGGCAAGACATTTGAATGACTAATCTATAAAAGAGGTGTTGTGCACTGAATTTTGAAAAACAATATGGAAAGTTTGGGAAGGCAAATAATGATTCTGTGCTGAATTAGACCATGAAGTAATCATAATTGGAGTTAAGTAGGTCTGCTTCTTAATTTAAACGGGACTATAATATGAACACAAACGTTATGTACCTATTCAGTAGTCTGTGTTCCAACCACCGGAGGCAAAAGGTAATCCCTATACATGCTCATGTTACAACCTGGCTGTAATTGCTACCAGCCAACATGCACACACATGAGTAACATGTCTTTAAAAACTCCAGATGGGCTTCTGCAATGCTGTCACACTCAAAAACTGAAATATCAATAATTACAAGGTCTGAAAGGGATAATAATGGCAGCATAACCTTGGGAATCAATAATTTAGATATATTGGTGCTATGATGATGGTCTTGGGAGGATATCCTGGGGCCAACGTGCTCGCCTTGGAAGCAAGACGATACAGAGCACCACAGGTTCGATCCCCGGGACAACCTCTGGGTATTAAGCACGTGATAAATAACCTATCATATCATACCATATCATACTGGCATATGACTGTTGTCAAAGTGTTATGGAGCGTGTAAATAGACCTTGTGTGGAGAAAGAACAAACAAATTAGCCACCCCTCCCGCGGACTTAACATCTACATTGGAACCAACACAAAGTGCTGTAATTACAGTAGGTAACATGGGTTGGGGGTAGCACTGGTTGGACAGGTATGTGAGGTGTGTGGAGCTGTGCCTGGGTTAATGGTGGCTGGAGCTGAAGAGGTGAGGCTTTGCATGGAAACATTGAAAGTCTGCACACGCACTAGGCTGAATTTGGAATTCATTGGCTGTGCACAAGAGTAGCAGGCACTTTGTCACAGAACCTGAGCATGTGAGGCTGCAAGTGACATATGTTTCCAGTAACTAACCATGTAATGCCATGCCCGGCATATCAAAGTCAGAGGTTGTTTTCAGTAAATAATGGCTGTATGTGCATATGTGGCTGCACAAGGGAGCTTGAATGTGGCCACATAACTGTGGTCGCAGGGTATAGTTGACTCCACCTGGAATTTGATGATGAACAATGATGTGACAACTGCACCTGACCACATGACCATGTGCCTTGGCATAGGGGTTCTACGTTATTTCGCCAAATGATTTTACATCGTGGGACTTTTCATCGCCACCCTTTCATCGCCAAAAACTACTTTTTTTTTTAAAAAAAAATATTTATGGGGGGGCTTTGCCACCCCAAACCCCCCTTATTTAAACAATCATACCCCAAGCCGCACCAAACACCCCCCCAAAAAAAAGTTTTTTAAAAAAGTTTTTGGCGATGAAAGGGTTGGCGATGAAAAGTCCCATGATGTAAAATCATTCGACGAAATGCGTGTATACCGGCATGCATAGGAGGGCTGTATCTGGCATGCAGCGACAGCAACTGTGTATATGGGGCTGCATGTGCCCACACAATGCCTCTACCCGGGCATATAGTGGCAACATAAGAGCGTCCAAATAACATGCATCAAATGCCAGCCTATTTTCTGGCTTTGTAATACTTGCGGCTGGATGGTGCATGGTGATCACAATTTGACAGTGCTTTGGTAGCCCTCATAATGGAGAGTGATGCCTGCAGAGCTACAGTGAAGCTCGCAGGTGGGGTTTACTATGATTAAGCACTCACTTTGCCCTTTTTTTCTCCAGCACAAATCCATTCTTTCATCTCTCCAATACCGAACATTTCCTGAAATCCCCCGGAGTCTTCCTTGGGGAGAAAGGATGGGAAGGTTGCGTGTGTGATCTCCTGCATTAAATCGCATAAGCAGCCTAATGAAAGGCTCCTCGCCATCACTCAGCAGCACCACTAAGCTGGAGATGTAGAACAATGCTATTAACATGCGTCCTGGGGGCCTGCAGGTCGGATGGCGAATCCGTATTGATACATTATAGGCCAATCAAAAGCGCTGTTCTCGGAGCCAGGATGGCAGGGCATTTGTTATGGGTGATTTAGAGGGTGGGACGTCCACTACCTGGGGGCATGAGCAGGCTGAGGGTCAGTCATTTTTCTGCATTAATAAACCCGGGGTGATCCGTTTTTGAGGCGAGATGGCAAAGCATACAGGGCTCTTGAAAGAACACTGATATAAGCTGGCAGAGACAGAAGTTACACATCTAAAATCTGATTTTGTTTTCAAGTGCTGCAATCTATTAAAAAAAAAAGGTTTTTTAAATGATTGATCCATGTGCAGGAGTTTGTCGTTGAAAATGAAACAGTAAATGTGATTTGTATTTTTCTTGCCCTTGATTTGTTTTTCTGCCTGTGTATTTAATATATGTACAATTGCCACTTTTGAAAAAGTAACATATTGAAGCCATGTGGGTGCATTGCACATGAGGACTACAGAGGAAAGGCAGATACGTGTGCGTCCTTGGCCATGACATCATTCGTAGTATGCACACAAGCAAATGTTCAGAGTGCATGTTCACACTATTGTACATTTGTGCACGTATTGCTGTGTGTGTGTTATGAGGAATCTGACTGACTCATCACTGATTCCCTGGCAGTGACTTCCTCCCTTGCGGCCAGAGGACGGCAACTGCTACCTGATCCTGACCCTGGGGGTGTTTATATGAGGGAGGATCACATGAGGACAACTACCGGGGAGAGTGGATTATTCCATTGGATGTGATGCGGTATTCCTCCTTTGTCCCTGATGAAGACCCTATAATAACCGAGTTCTTGATGGCTTGTCATCACCCCACAGATCCGTCCTACTTTGAAAATCAGAAACCATGTCCTTCCTGTCACACTAGACAAAACCCCATGCATACCTCAAACACTCACAACACACGTAAAACATCTTCTGTTTCTGACTTTTCTTTATGTGAGGTTTTGGAACAACATAATGCTGGAAAAATCATTGTATCTATGGACTTCATATCCCATAAAGCCTCAAGTACTGAGACGAAGAAGAGGAGGGAAGAGTTCATGCAAACGAATCAAAGTCCAAAGACTAACATGCAGACTAGTTGTTTCATTGGTTGTAGGTGAAAGGATCGAATAAAAAAGGATTGAATGACAATACTTTCGAGTCAAAAGGACGGAAAAAAGGTTGAATTTGTTTTTTATTTTATTTTTATTTTTTATTTGTATGTATGTTTTTTTTGGGGGGTTCCCCACCTCAACCCCTGTTTTTGGTGTAAAAAACACTTTTTTTTACCTATACTGAAGCCAAAAAAAATATATACATTTTAAAAAAGGCATTCAACCTTTTTTTTTTGGTCCTTTTAATAATAAATAAATAATTCAGCATTTACATAACACTACAAACCCTCAGGTATATGAGCGCTGCTTATTATTATCCACGGTGTGTGGTGCTCATCTATCGACCTCGGAAGGACGAAGGCTGAGTTTGGCCCTGCGTCAGCAGGCTCTACACAGATATCAAAGCGAGCGCTCTACTCGCTGTGCAATCGGACCGGATAACTCTTTTGACTCTAAACTTTTATATTCAATCCTTTTGTTTTCGATCCTTTGACTGGACACCGTTTCATTCACAGCAAATTGCCTGGCACATTTAAAAATGCCAACCGCAGTATTCAACAAAGCCTATATTCAGTATTCAACAGGCTTTCCTATCAGCTGACAATTTGAAAACACTTCTCCACTCACAGTAAACCACAAGAAGCATGCAAGGATGCATACAACTTACAATGTGGGGAAGAGAAGGCACCTAGGGAGTTTGCACAAGAACTAAAATGTGCATTGGGCACACTTCCAAGCGGGTGAATACGAATAGCAGGGAATTTGTGACCACATGCTTCCACGCTATTCCCAAATATATAATTGCCCAACTACATTACGATTTCAATGAGTGGCGAGCACTGGATTGGGTACACCAGGATGTTTGAGTTCCAGAAACCCATTGGCAGTAAAAACAACCCTAACACCCTGAAGCCAACTATCACACCTGCCCGCAGCGAAGGTGGCAGACATGCAAACTACCAGTCCTTTGTACCTGGAGATGGGGGGTGCCTAAAAATACTCCTCCAGTTGACAAGCAGAATGAGAGGCAGAGGAGACCCTCCACCCAGGCCCAATCGAATGGTAGTCAGGCAGGGTATCAGCAGAATTACCCCTCTGACCCTGTCACCAATGTAGGTCCTTGATACAAGGGTGCAAATCCGATCCTGGGATATGCACTCCCCCGGCCCAAAGTGGGGAAGTGGAGCAAACAGATAGGCATGTTCCTGGGAAACTTCCCTCCACATTTCTTACACGAGAGAAGTACCACTCCACCTGCCAACCTTAATTTTTCACACAGGTACCCCCACAATCCTCCTCCCTCTCCCTGGTTCCAAGGCAATTGATCCCTGAACCAAGGAGAAGGTAGAATCAGTACTCAAAATCATTGGGGAAATGTACAATACCCAAGCTACTTCACTAGAACTTAGCCTTTTAGGGGAGCAGAAGAGGTACGTGCAGAGACCTCCCTACAATCCAGAGAAAGTGACCCAAATGGAGCAATAGGTTCAACAACTGACCGTCGATCTGGGACAAACCTTCAACCTAACCATGCTTCCCAGAACCCCCCAACACTGGGCTCTGATGCCCCGAGGGGGAAATGGCTGAAGCAGAATCCTGACAACCAACAGGTTCCTGATGATGGGGCCTTGATCGAAGGGAGATACCAAGCCTTTTAGGAAGCTTGCTTACTCACCAGAACAGAACCCCTGGAAACCTATCAGCCTGATATTGACTCTTCTACTCCCGGGAAGTTAGTACCCATAGAACAAAGGGTAAATATAAGAGATCAAAGAAAAACAAACTTTGTGACAAATGAAAACAAGATTGTTCCCTTTGAAAGAGAAGAATCCCTGGAGGATGCAGATAAAGAAATCTTGTCTTTCAGGAATGGGGGGCATCCCTCCCAAAGGAAAACGGATTCCAAAAGACGCTGAGTCTGACAGAGTAGGTATGGAGACCAACCCAGATCAAGAAATTCCTAGACCCCAACCATTCAAGCCAGATCACACAAAGACCGTAGAGGCATCCTTCCCACAAACGGGTTTGGAGAACTTTCTTTAAATACCCTGGGACAGCCAAGAATCTGGGGAGAAAGAGGATCTACCTACTACACACATGATTTCAAAATGTCATTTCATTCCTACAGATTCCTGATCTCTGACACAGAAAATCACCCAAGATCAAATCGTGACAGAGTTCAATATTAAGAAAATGTCCGCCAAGGTGGCAAATAACTCACACTCTCTTTGTTTTTTTGAGGAAAAAGAGGGCAGATTTTATGCCCCGGCCAAAGTACAGAGTCAGTGTGAATTATCGGCTCAGGTGGATACTGGATCCCAAGCAATTCTCCTGTCCAAAAAGGCTTTCGACCAATGGAATTTAGGAAGGAGAGAGTCACCAGATTCCCCTCATACCTCTTCCTGGACAACTCAAAAATGTTGATGGGAATGATATTTCTGTTGAAGGGACTGTGAATTGGGGACAGGTCTTTCCCTTTCCATACGGCCCTTCCCTTCCTCTTTCTCAGGCTGGCTGGTTGCATGGTCAGGCAGAGAGTTTCCTGGCTCCTGGTCTCCAACACAGCCCATTCTGCTGCATCTATGGAAGCTGTGTTTTCCCTTGAGGCATCTGCACCTGAATAGGCCCTGGCACTCCAGCACCCATGTGCCTGTGCTTACTTCCAGGTTTCCTTGGGCCAGGCTTTCCCCTTCCCATCTAGCCAACTCCTCCACCCACCCTCCCTCTCTCCCCCTTCTGCTGATTGGCTGGCCACACGGTCAGCTGAACGGGGCTCCTCCAAGCAACCAGAGTGTTTCCTGGATCCAGATCTCCAACACAGCCCATTTTGCTGCATCCACAGAAGCGGTAAGTGTTTTCCCCTTGAGACACATGCACCTCAACAGGCCCAGGCACTCCAGTACCTTCATGCCTGTGTCTGTGCTTGCTTCCTGGCTTCCTTGGGGCCAGGCCATCCCCTCCACATCTGCTCTCCTCCACCCACCTGGCCTCCCTATTTCTCGGAGCCACATGGCCAGTTGGCCAGGCCTTCTCCTCATCAGTTGTTCCCCCAGGGCAGCCTTGCCTGGGCTCCCGGCAAAGGGCTCAATGCTAAGAGTGCCTCCCTAGGGCACCTCCATAGCCTTTTTGCCTGTTCGCCTTGGGTACTCTAGCCAAGCCCTAAAGTGTTTCCATCTACTTCCAGGTAAGAAACAACAGTTATTTAGTTGCATAGCCAGTGCTGTATCTGTATTTATGATTTCAAGACACTGCCTTACATGTACATGATCTTCAGTTTCACCACTGCTTTCACTTGTGCTGTGCTTTATTTTGCACCATGCTGACTTTAGCTGTTTCTTTGAATACAGCCACTCTCTTAATCTTAGATGCTTTTTGAGTTTAACTTCCATGTTGCATCTGGTTACGCTTTAAAGTTTTGTCTCTTGGTTAAAATCAGCATCTTTTTTAAGGCAACCACTGTGTTGAATTTAGCAGTATTTTTTTTTTATTTTGGCACTGTGTTAAAGTAAGCTGCCCTTTGAATATAGACATTGTGCTGAATTTAGCTGCATTTTTAAACCAGCCATTGTGTTAAAATGTAGCCCCATTTGAATATAGACACTGTGTTGGCGTTAGATGCCATTTATGTATAGCCACTGTGGAGAATCAAGCCTCACTTTCAACTCATCCATGTAATGGCAGTTGGCACTGAGAATATCAACTGTGTCAAATGTAGCTGTTTTTTTAAGTATAGCCTCTGTGTCATACTTAGCTACATTTCTGAGTGTAACCACTGTGTCAAATTTAGCTGCATTTTTGAGCACATCATATTCAGCTGCATTTAAAATGTACTCTTTGTGTCATATTTAGCTGGATTGTTTAGTATATCAAGGTGTCATAATTAGCTGCATTTTTAGTACATCACATTTAGCTGCACTTTGAGTATAACCGCTGTGTCATATTTAGCTGCATTTATTATATTTAGATGCATTTTGAGTACATCCACTGTGTCAAATTTAGCTGCATTTTTCAGATCATCATATTTAGCTGCATTTTGAGTATAGCCTCTTTGTCATACTTAGCCACAATTTGAGATAGCCACTGTGTTATATGTAGCCACAATTTTAGGATAGCGACTAATTTAAATGTAGCTGCCTTTTGAGTATAGCCACTAGTTTATATCTTGCATCTTTTGAGTATAGCCTCCAGGGACATCATTTAAGGGTTGCCCGTGGTTGCACTTGCGACCCCCAAGGTCTCCCTTGCTACCCCTGTGGTCTCCCTTGCTACCCCGAAAATAATAAATTTAGAAAAACGTTATTTTTTATTTTTCACAGAGTGAAGCTCCTGGGCTGTGGCCAATGCCATATGGCTATCTGAGCTATTTGTCGACTCATTAAAGGTGTATTTCGGGAACACTTCAGGGGGTGATTCACAGGTTTAGTCTGCTCTGAAACACCTCAAATTCACAATGCAGACACAATCCTCCAAAAAGTATTTAAAGTAGAATAACCATCCATTTCGGACTATGTATTTTGCTTATCAAAAGTTGCAGTTATGGCATGTTTTTTGCTGCCCATACATATGTTGATCCATTCTTGTATGAAATGTATATCACGTTACAGTAATTTTGTAACCATATTTTTCATAGTGTACTTAGAAACAATGCTTTGTGATGCCACTTCCTGTTTTGTCAAGAGATAAACAGTCATGTTCCATCGCTTCTTGTGATGTCACTTCAGGGTGGGTTCAAATGCCATCACTTCCTGTGATGTCATCAGAGGTCAAGGGTCATGTGTTGTCACTTCCGCTACCCCTGGCATTTTGGTGAAATGACATGCCTGTATATTCAGCTGCATTCTTCAGTATACCCTCTGTGCAGAATCTTGCCTCGCTTAAAACTCGCCCCACTTAAGCCTAGCTGCCTTGAGTATAGCCATTGTGTTACAATTAGCTGAAATTTACGAATAACCACTGTGTTGTATTTAGCCACAATTTGAGTATAGCCACTGTGATATGTAGCCGCAGTTTGTGGATAGCTACTCTGCTATATTTAGCTGCCTTTGAGTATAGCCACCAGTTTATATTTAGCTGCATCTTTTGAGTATTTCCTCTGTGGTAAATGTAGCTGCATTTTTCAGCATACCCTCTGTGTAGAATCTAGCCTTGCTTAAACCCCACTTAAACCTAGCTACCTTGAGTATAGCCACTGTGTTATACTTAGCTGCATTTTTTGTATAGCCACTGTGTTATAGTTAGCTGCCTTTCTCATTATAACCACTGTGTTATATTTAGGTGCCTTGAGT
Organism: Ambystoma mexicanum; assembly: GCF_040938575.1. Classification (NCBI taxonomy): domain Eukaryota; kingdom Metazoa; phylum Chordata; class Amphibia; order Caudata; family Ambystomatidae; genus Ambystoma; species Ambystoma mexicanum. Next base: position 576,714,281 of record NC_090940.1, read on the forward strand.
ATAACCACTGTGTTATGTATAGCTGTATTTTTAGTATAGCCATTGTGTTATATTTAGTTGCTTTTGAGTATAGCCATTGTTATATTTTGCTGCCTTTTGAGCATTGCCATTGTTATATCTAGCTGCATTTTGAGTATAGCCAATGTGCTATATGTAACCACATCCTTGAGTACAGCCACTGAGTTATATTAGCTGCACTTGTTGAATATACATTAGCTACACTTGTTAAGTATATCCGTTGTGTTATATTCAGCTGTGTTCTTTTTGAGTATAGCCACTATCTTATAATTAGCTGCATGTTTAGTAAAGCCACAGTTATATTTAGCTGCATTTCTTTTTAGTTTAGATTCTGTGTCATATCTATTGAGTACATCATATTTAACTGAATTTTGTCTATAGCCACTGTAACATACTTAACTGAATTTTGAGTACAGTCTTTGTGTCATACTTAGCTGCATTTGTTAGTACATAGACTGTGTCATATTTAGCTGCATTTTGGAGTAGAGCCACTGTGTGACATCAAGCTGAAATGTGAGTGTATCCACTGTGTTATATGTAGCCACAATTTGAACTATGGTGTTATATTTTGCTGCATTCTTTTGAGTATAACCTCTGGGTTATATCTATCTACTTTCTTTTGAGCATAGCCATGTTGGCATATTTAGCTGCATTTATTTATTATAGCTACTGTGTTATATTTTTCTGCTTGTGAGTATAGCCACTGTGTAGAATTTAACTGTGCTTTTAATTCGCCCTTTCTAAATTCAGCTGCATCTACGAAACCAAGACAACAGCCAGGACAAAAAGGTACGTATCACACTCCATGCTTATGGAAACTAACCGAAGGCACGGCCACCCACCTGAACACATCTGTTATCATACACTACTCTAAGAAACATCGCACAACACCTGTGCCATAAGAATACAGCTATCCACCTGCAACATAAATTTGGTCTAGCTGCACACATAATGAGTTGCATGCTCTTGTATACTCTCCAGACTTCCTCACCGCACCCATTCACATGCCAGCTCGACATGGGTTGCTAGTAGGGACTTGGCCAGCTCTACCTACCTTCGTATGGGCTAAAATGCACACACCCATTCTAAACTCGCCTGATGAATTTCCCATACCTGATTTCCAGTCCCAAAGGGCGTTTACCTACAGCATTTTGAGGCCATACCAATGGGAAAAGGTGCTAAACAAATGACAATTACATTTCATTACGTACTTGTCTACCACACCATGTACATCACCCATCAAGGGTATACAATGATTCTTCTCAACTATATTCCTCCTGTTTTCCAGACTACCGAATCCTCTGAGGATATTGTTTGTCCTCTACATTAGAGTGTCCCCACTGTGGAGCAGCAGAGGAATATAGATTTGGCTATTTAGGTTGTGGACTTCAATCTTCTTCCTTCTATGTGCCGTCTCTGTTGACTTCAATCTTCTTCCTTCGATGTGCCGTCTCTGTGGACTTCAATCTTCTTCCTACTATGTGCCATCTCTGTTGACTTTAATCTTCTTCCTTCTATGTGCCGTCACTGTGGACTTCAATCTTCTTCCTTCTATGTGCCGTCTCTGTGGACTTCAATCTTCTTCCTTCTATGTGCCGTCTCTGTTGACTTCAATCGTCTTCCTTCTATGTGCCGTCTCTGTTGACTTCAATCTTCTTCCTTCTATGTGCCGCCTCTGTTGACTTGAATCTTCTTCCTTCTATGTGTCGTCTCTGTGGACTTCAAACTTCTTCCTTCTATGTGCCGTCTCTGTGGACTTCAATCTTCTTCCTTCTATGTGCCGTCTCTGTGGACTTCAATCTTCTTCCTTCTATGTGCCGTCTCTGTGGACTTCAATCTTCTTCCTTCTATGTGCAGTCGATGTGCCGTCTCTGTGGACTTCAATCTTCTTCCTACTATGTGCCATCTCTGTTGACTTCAATCTTCTTCCTTCTATGTGCCGTCACTGTGGACTTCAATCTTTTTCCTTTGATGTGCCGTCTCTGTAGACTTCAATCTTCTTCCTTCTATGTGCCGTCTCTGTAAAGAGAGCAGCTCTATGGGAAAATGGGAAGGAAGCAGTTGCCATGGCTAATGGAGAACCACAAAAATATTGGCAATTGCAGCTATTGTGTAGCCGGTAGACCCAGGGAAATATTTCTGGTTGCAGAGGGACCCACGGAAATCCTAGTGGCAGCTATCGTGCATTAGGGTGAGCAACAGACATATCCTCATGTTCGTGGCTTGTGTGCAACAGAAAGAACGAAAATAATTATCAAGACTGCTTGGCATCAGGAACAGCGACTTCTGGTTTTCCCTGGAATTGAAGCGCTCACAAAAAAATCTAACGCTAGGACATTGAGGTCTAATAAACCCCCCCACCCCCCGCCCCCGACCTTAAAGATATTGACTCAATAGCAATATTCAGTAAAAAAGATTAAGATGCTGCTCTTTAAATAATGCCTGTCTCTGCTATCTGTTTTTGTTCTTACATGGTCTTTGTTTGTTTGTCGCGCCGTCACGCCTTAGGGTCTTATGGTGCCCTATACAAATGAAAAAAGTAAAGTAAAGTTGCCGGCGCCCCAAAAAAAGAGAGAGAGAGAGAGAGAGAGAGAGAGAGAGCTGTGTTCGTGAAGGTGTGTATGGTCCTTGGGAGCTTATTGTCCAGGCTGACATGTATTGGGAGCATATTGTTTCTATATCGGCTGCTGGAATTCAAAATGCATTGTCTTTGCATTGGTATCTTTCACGTGCACTATTAGTAGCCATCTTGCATCTGGAAACGCTCATGCAAAAATCCGCAGAGGATAGCGTTTCTGTGCTCATGTCCGTATTATACATACCTGTTATGTGTGTTAAAGAGGGATTATCTCGAATTTCGCTGATCCCCTTTTCAAATTGTTCACAACATGCACCAGTTTGGGGAAGCGCAAGGTGTATGCCGAGAATCTCGACAAATTCGACATATGCGTCCCAACATGAGAGTAACTTTAGGGGTGGCGGGGGTGTTTGTCCCCCCCAACTTTCAGGGCACACTATTTTGTCCCCATTCATTTGAATGGGGCACCTTTTTTTCAGAGGTTATGTCCCCACCAACATTTTCAGTAAAGTTTCTCAACTGTGTCCCAAAACACTTTTGTGGCGCTCTATGCAAATAGCCTAGGCAAAACAAGCGATTTTCTGGACGTTGTGATGATGGACATGATAGTTTACCAAGTTTGACATGTGTGTCCAAATATGGCCAACTTAATTTTTGTCAAATTTGCTTAACTGGCATGTTTGTGGCCCAAGGTTACAGAGGAAAACGTTTTTCAATGTTATATGTAGTGAGTGGTGTGTGTAATATTTCTATATCTGTATGTACAGATTTATAGAGATATACACACATGTCCACGCACACGCGCACACACACACACAATTCCTAATGAACCTGATCTCAGCTCTGAACGGGCACACACACCTAAACGCAGTTCTACACACACGCACGCGCACACACACACACACACAATTCCTAACGAACCTGATCTCAGCTCTGCACGGGCACACACACCTAAACGCAGTTCTACACACATGCACGCGCGCACCCACACACAATCCCTAACGAACCTGATCTCAGCTCTGCACGGGCACACGCACCTAAACGCAGTTCTACACGCGCGCACACACACACACACACACAATTCCTAACGAACCTGATCTCAGCTCTGCACGGGCGCACACACCTAAACGCAGTTCTACACACACGCACGCACGCGCGCACGCACACACAATCCCTAACGAACCTGATCTCAGTTCTGCACGGGCACACACACCTAAACGCAGTTCTACACACACGCATGCGCGCGCACACACACACACACACAATCCCCAACGAACCTGATCTCAGCTCTGCACGGGCACACACACCTAAACGCAGTTCTACACACACGCACGCGCACACACCCATACACACTTTTACAACTATAAGACCGAGCAAGAATACAGGAATCCAATTAATCTCTCGGTGCCAGGAAGTGACAGCAAATTCCACATGCTGCTGTCAATTGTAACCGATTTCGTGTCGCCGCTCCAGCGCAGAGCTAAAAAGTGAACGTTTTTTTTTCTGATCCCGGAGCAAGCGACTGAGTCATCAGATCGACAAGACGCTTCTTTTATTTTATGGCCTTGTTTTGTAGAAAGCGAGATTTCAGCACCATTAAAAAAAAAAAAGAAAAAAGTTGTTCTTTTATGAGTGTCGTAATATGTGTTTCAGACCTCAGGAGCCAGTTATGAAGCAACGCTACGTTCACTAAACTATAACTGACTGACGATTGACGATAAAAACAGGAAATGAAGTGGTGTTTGCAGAAAACAGTGGGTCTTACCTTGGCGATTGCCAACATCTGATTGACTCTTCCAAACTGTAGACATGAGCTCAAGAGCGTGCCGCAGGTCACAGTGAATTTGAAGTTATTTAAGGACCGAGTAAACGGATTTATGGCCCTAGAATGAAAGATTCTAATTTTATACCCTTGATATTTATTGTGATAATACACACTAACAATGAGGTGGATGGGCCTTTTCCGGACAGCCGGGTCCAGCGGCCGCACTGGGACCTGGAAAACAATGAGACCCGGAAGTGCTCACTCAGGCGGCGGGCTTTGCCTCTTGGTGGCACGGGCCGGCGTCTGAAGCGGCCTTCCTGCTCATTTCACTTTCCTGAGCAGTTGCTTCTATCATCCCGTTTCCTGCATTCGGATTCGGAAAAATACAGCCTGCCAACATTAGACTGTGTCAGCAAAGGGATTTTGGAGGAATATGTCTGTGAGGGAGAAGAATTATGAAGCAATAAGGCCCGAATCCGCGGCTATTGCCAGATGGTAATGGCCCTCGGGCAGAAGTTAAACGAGGGCAAAGGGGCATTACCACTCGGTAATGGCCTGATCAGGGGGGCATTATTGCTATTAGAACACCCCACCCAATGAGTGTAGAATGTTCTGTTTAAAATTGAAATAGACAGGGAAAAACATTGCAATATTGTCAGAAAGAAATGATGTCAGCTGGTATTGCCATCTGCCAGTGCATTGTCTGCATATATACAATTCAGATGTTTACGAGAATGTTCTATTCCAGAATCCGCTGTTGGGACCTGTACCTTTCCCTGACTGACACAGCCGCTACAGACATCTGACATTGCAATAATGAGTGCTGTGTGCTAATAGTGATAGTATGAAGAAGCTGGAAAACTCGCTGGCAACCCTGGAGGCTTCTTATGGCACACCCATCCATCAGTAAAGAAAACAGTGAACTCTTTTTGAAAGAAAACATTAAATGGTGGTCTGCAGTGAACTGAGGTTATGGCCCCAAAGCAACCATTTGGCTATAAGTCCCAGTACATAAAAGGCTGTGAACCAGCCTCTCTCGCTTCATCTTTAGGACTCATTTCGTGTTTGGCGGTGAAGTTAAAAAGTGGAGGTAATTCCGTTCCCTCAATACTTCCCACAATGCCAAGCTACACGTTTGGTGGAATTACCACTGGCGGAATTGCTGTCGGTAGATCCTCCTCCACATTACCTACAGAAATTGGCAGAAGTACCACTCAGTAATTCCGCTGGCGGTAATTCCAACAAAAATCCCCAATGGAGTCCCATGGACTCGATACAGTGGGGGTTTACACTGCCTGCCACCGCTTGTAATCCCGTGGTAAACACACAGGACCAACTGGCGGTAACAGTAATTCCATTTGACGCTATTCCGGTGGATTTACCACTGGAATACTGCCAAACTCATTATGAGGACTAAGTTCTAGTGGAGCATCCAAAACTCTCCTCTCATCTTGTCTGCAATTGTTAACTGAGAAAATATATAAACAGCCTGGTGGGTGGGTGCGGTCATACTCGCATCCCTATCTTTTAACATAATCTATAGCCCCACTCATGACAATGGGATTAGTCTTTCCATGTGTAGTCATGAGGCTTCTTATTGTGCAAGATTAAAACAGCAGTCCAACTTTGCAAGCAATATGGCCGTCGTTTGTATAATTGAACCCGACATACAAAATATTTGAGCGCGGCAGTCACAGGTCAATATTTAACAACCCATTCTATGCAGACATCTCAATTAGAAAGTGGCACAGTTTACTGTTTCCACACTCCACCAGCACGCAGTCCCTATTCCTCTGAGAACACCAATCATCGAGTTCTAGTCTGCGCAGGAACTTTGGATCAGAGCATCAAACTACCCCAGGCCCAGATTTTGCGCGAAGCCAAGCCAGAACTTTGTTACGTAAGGCTTCTGGTGGTTCTCTCCCAGAGGGTTTCGCTACATTTGTGATGATACCATTCCACTGATCCAGCACCAGATCTCTGATATATTCATCCTTGGGCATTGGCAAATGGGTTTTTCTTAAGCGAATACTCTGCAAATTGGCTGATTTAGGACTGGAGTTCACGAGTCCAGGTGAAATTCAACAAAGGAGTCAACAGAGGCAGACGAAACAACTTTATGGATCTGAGATCAAGAATTTCTTGGAGTGGTCGAAACCAATGGTGCTGCAAGCGATGACTGTGACTCAAAAATTGGGGCGGTCAGCGAATCCCACACTGTGGTTTGAGAATCTTTGTCAATATTCTTAGGTTGAAGAACTGTTTGGGAGGACCAGTTCACTTTGACAGTGATCAGGGGTCCCACAGGTGGATCAGAGGGTGCCGTTTGGCTGTATTTTTCAGTGTTCTGGGCATGTCTTTTAACAAATGAATATAATGAAGCCAGGCACCCATCAAAGTCGTAGGAAGTGTCACAACTGTTTAGCCCTTTGATGATGGTGGCCCTGGACTGCCTTCAAGACCCAGATATGCTGCTTCTCTCTAAGCCAGTCAGAACGTGTGGGGGAGAGGCAACGTTAAACTTAGTACACCCTCCCGCCCAAGGAGGCATTGAAGTGAAGGTCGGGATCAAGGGTAAATCATTACTTTTAAAAATATTTTCCGGATTAGTAGCCCCTAAGGCTAGGGGTGTATTCATTACTTGGGCCATATCTGAACCGATTTTAGGCATGTCGCTGGCCTTGTCCAGAACACCATCGATATCGGTTAGCAACACCTTTCTCTTGGTGCAAATTCTTTACACACTGCGAGTACTTAAGGCCAGTACTTTAGGCAGGCGGTCCCCCTTGGGTGATGACAACGCAGCCACCGGATTTAAGGTCAAGAAATCCAAATAAACAATGTCAAAAAGATATTAGAAGCATTGATTTAGGAGTTAGGCGATATTTGATAATTTTTATGGCGCAGGGCAACTAAGCACAAACAGCCACCATAGAGGGCACAGCCATTATGGAATACGACAGACACCGCCAGGGAAGAGAAAAAAAACGGTGTAAGATACTCCCATCACACAGCACAAGGCAGTACCTGCCGAATAGGCATATCAAAACAGGTGACTCCAGGCAAAAACTTTAGCCCCGCCGGGACATACCACAATACCAACCTTGGTACTTGCTCGCTGCCGTGAAGAACATGAAGCACATAAAACTGCGCACCCGGCAACAGGATGTTAGAGATTGCAGTAGCTAGCCAAGGGAGCCAAAGAAGCCGACAGAGCAAAGTCTTTCCACCGCCGGCAACAGCAACAGCAGGAGGAGCCGCGCAGCGTGGTGCAGCACAAACGCTGTGCCGGGCCGATTAGAGGAAGTAACCCATCGGCATAAAGGAGACACGTCAAGCCGCGCTACAACTCACATTGCAGCCGCTTCCGACGGCTCTCTTTACTCCCAATCAAACAAACTCGACATGCAAACAAACCCAAATTGCCAGCAGATGAGGCAACAGAGTCAACCCTACTCTCTCAGCAGTTTCATTTCTTGCTAATATTTTAGCTCTTACTATCTTCTGGTTAGACAGGGACCGAAAGACCATTTGGCTTTGCACTAAGCATGGGTTGCTGCTGACATCATTGATTCTACTACCAATCAGAAACCCCAGGAATCTCCATCTCTCACTTTGGACTGCGTCATCCTGCCGTTGAGTCTCCACAATAGCTACAGTGTCTCTGGCCTCTAGGCGCGTTGTGACTCACTCCATGTGTGAAGACTGCTGTTTGTAGGAAACTCTAAAGTTGGATGTATTAGCATCTACCACTACCGCTTAGAGCTGAACAATCTGAATGGACAATCCGCAAGCACTTGAAGACCCTGTTGTTCTCACAAGACATCTCTGAGTGCTCCTCCTTTGCCAAGACTGCAGCTCCTTCTCACTTGAGCTCCCCCAACACCAACCTCTGAAATGACCACGGCGCTCCACCCTGGCCTACCTGACATGCAAACGTCTTTGCAAAAATGTTCTACCTGCTACCGTACTACTTCTTATGCTCGTGACTTCGGGCTTAGCGCGCTACACAAATGAACTAATAAATAAGTAAATACAGGGGTTCACTGTTCCAAATGTACTATGCCATAGGTCTTTGAATCACTGGCTCTCTAGATGTTTAAGACTAAAAATTCGGTCAGTCTCAGGCAACATAGTCAATGATGAGGAATCATGGGAGAAGTAGTCCAAAACAGCTGAAGAGCCGCTGGTTGCCGAACCCTAAAGGACCAACAGGTAATGTATTACAGTTCAGCCTTCTCATTCCATGCTTGGATACTTGCTTGTCTAGACTGGTCGGTCTAATATCTGTCTGCCACTAACTGGGGTGCACAGAGTTTCTTATCATAGAGCATGGGTCTGCAACTTTTGGATCTCCAGCTGTCTTTTACTACACCTCCCATCAGTGCTGGCCAGCACAGTCAATTATGTGGCATCACTGCAGTTGTAGTCCAAAATAGCTGGAGAGCCAAAGGTTGCAGACCACTGTGTGTAGAGCGGCGAGGCTCCCTCCATTGTCCCTAACAGTGTTCCGCTTACTGATCAGCTAAGCATGAAATTGACATTAGTTTTGAAAGCTTGCCATTGCGTTTTTCATTGACCTTTACAGTGAAATTAAAATAGGCGTGTCTTCCTCCACTGCAGAAATGAAGCAGGACACATGTCCAGACATCATGCTACAGTAATGCAAAGCTTCCCATTTCTATTTAAATATCATAGATGCATATTAATCATGTATCTGTACAAACCGAGTTGTTTATCAGTGATGTTTTTTAGTTGTTTTCCCCACAGATGAATGTTGTGTAACGAAGACGTGTGTAACTAAATACCCATGTGTGTAAAGTGAACAATACATGATAAACAAATGGCTCCTCTAACAACCAATGAAACAAATTGTGGAGTCCATGTGTCACGTGAATGTTCTATTTGACTTCCTAGTTTCAGTGTAGGTCGTTTTGTAAAACCACATACATTGCACGGAAGGAAATGCTGGGTTTGCATTTAGATGTCCAAAATTACCCCTCAGAATAATTGTATTCGTATGCACAATCGAGGGCGGAAAGAACGAGTAAAAAACAGGTGAAATTGCCGTTTCCTCTTCCATTCGGTCTTCGTGGTGCAAATTGTGTAAATCCACCTTAAATTAATTTTCCACAGTCAGCATTTATAATGAATACCTGGGGAATCTGACTGCTTTAACATGGGGAAGAAAAAGCAGGCAGATAGCATATGAATCCATGCATTAGTGCTGCCACGAAAATCAGATGCTGGCAGTAATGCAGGCAGATCTGCATGTTGTGGTGTGTTAATGGGGTGTATACCAGGCACCAGTGATTTGAATGGTATCCAGGCACTCCTGCGGATCTGAAAGAGATGGGGTGGCCTAGGTTTGGGGGTCACAGGAAAAATGAAAGCTAGATTTGCTGCTGTGTTGATGCATAACATGATATGATATGTTATTAATAACGCACTTAATACCCAGAGGTTTCTAAGCGCGGACCCGGGGATCGAACCTGTGGTGCTCCGTGTCGTCTTCGAGCATGTTGCCCCCTGAGCTATCCTGCCGAGACATGCAGCTCTGGAGTACCCAGGTACTGTGTGTGTTTGGGCTGCTTCTAAGTCTGTGCACAGGTCTGTTTCTAGGTGGCCTTTGCCAAGAGTATTGCTTCATTTGTATCCAGGTGGGTGCCTCATGGGCACACGTTCGTACACTGTGCACTGGCATGGGCGGTGATATGTAAGTTGGTTGTAGAGGTCTGGGGTTTGGAAAGCAGAGAGCGTGGGGAAAGTTGGCATCCCGCTGCATTCCCCCACTCTGCCACGGCAGAACGTAAAAAGCTTACAATAATATGTCATGGATGCTTTTTCCACATGATTGCTATGTTCTCCTAGTACGAAAATGAGTCACAGGGCTTTGGCGTGTCCAGGGAGTGGCCTGGGGTGGCACGTGCTACCGCAGGAATCTGATTGGCTACCCTAGGTGCCACCCCCTTATCCTAAACTATGATCATTAAAAGACAGGACTATAAGGCACCAATTGTAGTAATTAAAGTAGCTATGTGTAGTGGAAACAAATATTACATTAATGCTATCCAAACGTGTGCGCGGGCAGGCGCGCTCATACTTCATGCCACCCCTGCATAAGCCAGTGTACCACTTGGCCACCCCAGTCATAAGAGTCTGGGTGCGCCACTGTCAAAGGTTCTGATCCACAAAGCAGTTTTCAATAGGATTGCGCCGTTGTAAAACACGTTTGTACATCATGCCCACAGTGTGTTATTTGTTTAGATTGTCTGGTATGACTGATTTCACACTACCAGCCCAACCAGCGCCTTCTGCAGGTCACGCTATGTCTTTCAGAGAAGCAACCAACCATTTAAATACATCTTTATTCTCCATCTGGCATGGATCGTGTACATTTGCCTGCCCCATCCATGCCCGCCCTTGGGAACAATTCTGTACCGTTTTGAATCTACACTCTGCTAGCCTGCCAGTACTGGACCTACAGAACTCAGCAGGTCTTTTCCTCATTTTTTTCCCCTCTAGCCTGGATCAAAATAGTACTGCTCCTTGTCTGTGTTTTTGTGTTCCCAGAAAAAAAGAACTCTCCTGTCATATAATCAAAAGCCAATTTAAGAAGGTTATTTGGCATAGAGAGGTGCTCGGAAACAACAGGGGTATTTATTTATTTATTTATTTATGTATTTATTTATTTAGATGTTGTTTGACGGCCTCCTGTGGATCAAGTAACAATTCTAACTTTGTCTGGCATTGTCCCTCACCAGGAAAAGCCAAGGATTTTGGGAAAACATTGCAGAGTGAGTTTAGAAAACTGAAATCATCCTGCTGACGCTGCCAGCACAGGGTTTGTGCGATGGGATGTCGGCCATCTGGCCAAAATACTCACTGCAAACATGTGACCTTTCTAGATTTCCAAACATTTTGCAAACAGGGGGAGTCCTGGCTGCCCAGAGGGAAACATTGGATGTTTTTTTAGGGTAGAAACAAAACAAATGAGAAAGAGCTTGTGGGTGGAAATGCTGGCATACTTTAAAAAAGCGTTTTTTTTTATATCCTGTCAAAGCCGAAAAAAGTGTAAGGATAAAAAGGATGAACAAAGCCAAAATCCTATTGACCCCTTTAGGCTGAGAGTTCTGTGGACAATGACAACATGCTCTTCGTAATCGAAGGTCTTGTTCCTTTGAAAGTTCACAGAACTGCAAAGCGACTTGCAGCATCCGTACTTACGTACAATGGGGGTATTTTATTCCTTATAATACATGGCCACATTCATGGCCACACACACAGTGATCTCCTTTAATACCTGACCTCTTCCCATATATGATATAAGAGCTCCTCCAGTTGTTGATACCTATATTCAGCGTAGAATGTGTTTGGGATAAAAAAAAAAAGAATATGCGACTCCTAATTTGTTGCCAGTGGTACAGATTCATTCAAAACCTTCCACCCATCACTTTTGTGGTCGCAGTTTGTCTCACTATGTGAGAGAGGGTATGCCCAGACGTGGTCCCTTGCTCGCTGCACCATAGGGAACCAAGCTGCACCTCACTGAGGAGGCCCAACAAGGCCAAAACATGTCTGGGGCTGCTTGTGTTTCTCTGCAGAGGGGACCTGGACTAGCAGTTCGGGTTGGGCTGCTACCATTGGTGGCAGTACCTGACTGATTTGCATATGGCTGGACCCCTTTTACAATGGTGCAGACGGGCTAATAAATGGTGGTGTGGAAGGTTGCCCAGAGCAATGCCAGTGGTACAGATTCATTCAAAACCTTCCACCCATCACTTTTGTGGTCGCAGACAAAAGGTTCACGGTTCCTTGCTATGATGTGCTACACTCTAGCAGTGCACACAATAAGCATACTATCATAGGCAGTTTATCAATTAAAGGGCCTGATTTACAAAGTGTTTTAAACAGGACTGTGCCATTGTAATGTAAAAGCAAGGAAATATCGAGGCTGAGCACCACAATAATACACCAAACACGGGCTTATAAAGATTCACAGATCTTTTAATACTGTGCAGTTTACAAAGAACCAAAGAACCGATCTGTTACAGATAGCTATCTGGTCTCTCAACACCCCGCAATGAGTACCAGCCTGTCAGAGTGAGGAGGGAGAGTGCTGGACATCTAAACATTCGCATATTTATATGTTTTCTACTAGCCCCTCTGCAGGTTAATAATCAGCGGTCTAGAGCTTGTGCCAAGTTCACATATAGCTCATACAATAATATGCAGAAGGATTATACATGTTTGTAGGTCCATGAAGTTAAAATGACATTGTGTATTCTTGAGTCCTTCAGTAAGCCTTTGTCCATATCCCTTCACAATGTAGTTCAGCCAGTGTTCACGCTTGGTATTTACACAACATTGTTGCCGATGTATGTTCGTGGATGAGACTTGTTAGTGCAGACAGTCTTGGGACAACAGTTCATGCAGAATACAAGGTCTCATTACTTAGTCTAAACAGTCGGCCCAAGAACAGTCAAACCATTAACAAGTTTCAAAGGTCGGGAAGTCTCGGTTGCAAGTTACAAACACAATCCACCATTTTAGAACATAGAATCATTACGAACAGAAATCAAAATGGCCGTTGAACCTAAAATGGCGGCAAAGTCGATCCAAAATCAGAACATTGCAACGTGGTTTTCTTCGCAGAGCTACTAGGCTTAGGCCAACATAATCATAAGGAAGCCTAATATGATTTCCCGGTTAACAAACCCTCCTTTTGGCTTAAGCCAAGTGATAACCAAACCTTTGTTTCTCCACGTCTCAATGTCCATACATCCTGAATCATATTCATCTGATATATCAATCGCCATCAGATCAAAAACTGAAATTTCCTTCATTAACAACTCTTTAGTGATTCCTTCTGGTGCATGTACCTTTGGTCTTAACGTTCCCATAGCCTGTGCACAACATCCCCCTAACATTGAACAAATGACAGGGAGACATTGTATACAGCAGCAACAGAACAACTGAATACCCAGAATTATCAACAAGGCTGAGAGAAGCTTCCATACCCAAGATCATAAAGAGTCCCCGAACCAAGCACTAAGATCCCAGTTTCCCTCGGGAACATGCACTTCTGAACTTAGGACGTGCAGATTTTGTATAGCCTTAAAGATCGTTGGGGAGGAATCCAGAACGAAAATGCAACAAGCGGACCCCACTAATTTACATACTCCACCACACTCGGCCAAGATGACGTCTAATGCCATCCGGTTCTGTAGTGCCACTAACCTTATCGCTTTCTGTTCTAGAGTCATGTTATAGAGAATGTCAGTGGTCCTGTTGAGGGTCTTCTCCAGTACTCTCACTAGCCTCCTAATATCTTCAGAGTTTAAAATTTGTCCCAAAAAGGTACAAAGGATTTTGCTACGTCACCCAGAGTTTGTGAAGGAGTATCGCCATTCTCGTCCCTTTTTGGACGAGCCCTTGAGATTTCTGTGGTACTAGCTATATAGACCCCTGGTAACAGAATCCCTAAATAACAGGTTGCCTGCCAATCCCTAGGTAGCCATGGATAAGCTTAATCACCGCAAACAAATTAGACAGGTTCGCCTACACACAGAGGTCTGTCCTCACTAGTCAAATTCACTACATTGGTACAACCCTTGAAATTACCCATTGACTGAGTACCATTCCTCTGTATGCAGAAAGAAACTGAGTTGGGGCTATGGTTAACAGTATAGGAAGGTGGCGTGGCATCCCTATTGCCTATAGGAGCCATCTTGAAAGAGATCAAATATCGAAAGGGTCGGGACAGTCTATAAGAAGGCCTAATAGAAGCAACATTGAGCTTGCTCCTATTTGCAAAAAGTGAGCATCCCAGGGGCGTTAGAACTCGACTTTCAAATTCGTTCAGGTTTGTTCCATCAAAGTTCCCCGAGATGCTATCATTCCATCGGCCAAAGAATAGAGCCCTTAAAGAAGCATAACATGCAATAGTAAGAGGTAAAGGATGAATATACCAGCCCAACCCTTTTTCCCCATGTTGCGGTAAATGAGAGCAGATCCAGCAGTTAGACTTGTTCAAAATGGCGTGAGTTGCATTCATTATGAGCAGTAAGGTATTATTATAGTAACTCTGTCTGTGTTGAGAGTCCCTAGGAGAAAGAGTGTGCAGGTGCACGAAAGGCATAGAAACAGTTGGTGCATTGTCTGTAGGCAAGTCTGTTTCGAGCGGATGTACTTCTTCCAGATACCAGAATCCTAAGGCAATTACTGCTTTAAACCCAGTTAACATGATTATCAGAGAACAATACGTTTTTCAAGACCATGTATTGGATTGTCCATTGTCTTTGCTGGCCACACTGTCACTTGTTTGTTCCCTACTGGTGGAGACGGTAGCAGGCATTGTTTCTTCAAACCGAAAAGCTCCGGAGTTTGCAGGCGATCTCCGGATCACGCGTTTTCTTAGTCCTTCCCTATCCCTAGCCAACAACTTTTCTTTGTATGCAAAAGACAGGGCAAAAGACAAGCCCTATGGTGATTTTCCTGGTGGCACAGCCGAACCGTGCAGTAAGTCTAGCTCTGTGGATGCAGATTGTACCTTGTGACTCCTGGTACGGTGTGATCTGCGAACAACGTGTCGTTGCTTCCTGATGGAAGTGATGAATTCGCAACAGAACCTAATAATGGTGAAAAAGGATCTGTAGGAGAGTGTGGAGATGAAGCAGCTATTTCCCCAGGCCCCACGGGCTCATGGAGTGTCTCCGAAACACTCTCAGTACTGCTCAATGCTGAGTGATCGTTGGAATCAGAGCGGGTAAGATTCTCTGTATCTTCTGTCTCGTGTGGCAAAGGGAAGGGAATCCTCTTGACATGCGATGCATGTCTCCAGTGACTCTTTCCTTCCACCCGGATCGCCGTCTGTGTGGCCAGGAGGACCTGATGCAGGCCTCTCCACCGGGGTGCGAGACTGGATGCTCGTATGAACGCTTTCACGAGCACCCACTGCCCAGGTCCAATGCTATGACCTGGCCCCTCGTATTTTACTGGAAGGGCTTCTCGCACCTGTTGGTAAATCAAATACAGATTTTTAGTTAACTGGTCACAGTAATCGAAAGAAGTACATGCTCTATATCCTTCAATTTTCTTGGCTTAGGCAGATTCCAAATGTTAGCTGGCCTACCCATAAGCACCTCAAATGGGGAGAGCCCAGTCCTAGTCTGTGGGGTTGTCCTCATTGATAGTAACATGATCGGTAAGGCGTCTGGCCATTTCAAATTGGTGCCAGCACACATTTTAGGGAGCTTGTTCTTCAAAATTCCATTGTGTCTCTCTACCAATCCAGCACTCTGAGCATGTCTAACCGAATGGAATCGTTTATCGATCTGTAATCCCGCGCATATCTGCAGAATTACAGCAGCGATAAAATGTGGACCATTGTCTGACCAGATGACCCTTGGCAAACCAAACCTAGGAAAATATTCCTTCAGCATGGTTTTCGCCGTTGTCATTGCTGTGGCGTCCTTTACAGGGAAGGCTTCAATCCATTTACTGAAAGCACAAATAACAACCACTACATATTTTAAGTTATTGCAGCGCTCCATTTCAATAAAATCAAAGTGGATGACTTCAAAGGTGACGGAAGGTGGACCAAAACTACCCCTTGGTGTCGATGTACCCTTCCCCATATTGTGCTGTAGACAGCCCATACAATTCTGAACAAAACGTTCAGCAGTTTTCGAGATGTTGACATTAACCCAGACAGTTTCTACCATTTTGCGAATCTTCCTGGCACAGATGTGGGTAGGTCCATGAGCCATTGCGACCATCATAGTAATGTACGCATCTGGCAGTATCCACTTTCCCTCCAAGATATCCACCCAACACCCATCATCATCCAACCTTGCCAAGCCCTGAGCCCATTGCTTAGTTTCTTCTAGAGTGGCATCGGCTTGGATATCCTTTATAGAGTCAATTCCCTCATCTATGGTAGAGGCATTCATGGCTTCCCTTGTAGTATACCTATCTGATTAGAGATCAGTTGTAGTTTGTTTGGCTACATGGTCAGCAAAAGCATTCCCTTTTCCTACATAATCTGTAATTTTCTGATATGCTGCGCATTTCATAATTGCTAACTGAGTGGGAAGCGCAAACGCTGAGAGTAAGCAAACTATCAAGGTGCCATATTGGATCTTTGTTCCATGTGAGGTCAAGAAACCTCATTCTGCCCAAAGTCTACCAAAGTTGTGAACCACCCCAAAAGCATACTGACTATCAGTATGTATATTTACTTTAAGCCCTTTGGAAAGTTCACAAGCTCGAGTCAATGCATTAATCTCTGCAGCTTGCGCAGAATTATGCGAAATTCTTTTGGTTTCCACAAACGTGCTTAGTGTGGTGATGGCATAAGCAGCCGTGGATGTACCATCCAGAAGTTGAAACAGGAGCCATTGCAAAACAGCTCCCCTTGTGGATCATTCAATGGTGTGTCTTTCAAGTCAATCCTGCCTTTAGTTTCTTGTTCTGTGGTGTAAAGGCAGTCATGTGACGTTTCGTCACTGCAAGCAGTACCTTGCGGGAGAGGTAACAGTTCAGCCGGATTCAATACACAACACTGTTTAATTTGTATATGCGGTGCAAACAAGATCAACTCATATCTCATTAATCATGCGGAAGTAAGGTGTTGTGTTTGCGTTCTATTTAATAGAATGTCTACAGAGTGATGTACCAACAAGGTTAAAGCATGGCCTAGTACCATACCCTCGCTCTGTTTTACAGACGCAGCAGCAGCAGCAACAGCTCTCAGACATCTCGGCAAAGCGCATGCAACAGGATCAAGAGCGGAGAAAAGGTAACCGCACGGCCTATTCCTCCCTCCATGTTCCTGCGTTAACACAGCCAAAGCATATCCATCACATTCATGCACATACAACTCGAAGGCCTTTTCATAATTTGGTGTGCCCAAAACTGGTGCTGAACAAAGTGCAGTCTTGAGCAGATCAAATGCTTTCTGGTGTTCCAAGTTCCACGGCAATGGCAAAGAAATGCCCTTCTTTGTCAAAGCCAACATTGGTTTAATCACTAGTGAGAAGTTCGGGATCCACTGCCTACAGTAAGAAGCCATTCCTATCAAGGCTCTGACTTCGTTCTGTGTATTTGGGACAGACATGCTAGAAATTATTTTAATCTGTTCAGGCGTCAACCTTCTTCCCTCCTTTGACAGGAGATAGCCTAAATAGGCGACCTCCTGTCGACAATATTGAAAACTTTTCAGTGAAGCTTTATGTCCATGCTTTGCTAAGTGAATGAGCAACAACACAGTGCCCTCCTTGCAAGCACTTTATGAGTCTGCAGCTAACAAGAGATCATTTACATATTGAAGCAATGTACAAGTGGTAGGCAACTCGAGTGTATCAATCTGCTCTTTCGAAGCCCAACTATAAATGCTCGGACTTTCCGTGTACCCCTGTGGCTCACGGGTGAATGTAAACGAGCGTCCCCCTAAGGTGAACGCAAACAGGTATCTACTATCTTTATGTATAGGAATGCTGAAGGAAGCATTCTTAAGGTCTACAACACTAAAATGAGTAGCAGAAGCTGGAATCATAGTTAATATTGTTGTCACATCAGGCACAATAGGAAATTGTGGAGCGACAATTTTGTTGATAGCGTGTAAATCAATGATAAAACGAAAAGGAATTGCATTATCTCCTTTCTTGTACGCCGGTAAAATCGGGCTATTACACAAACTACCTGCAATTTCTTCAATTACCCCGCAGTGTACAAAATCAGAAACTATACATTTCAAAGCTTGCTCACCATCAACCGAAATCATATACTGAGGAATACGTGGCAACTTTACTCCTTGTTTTAAAATGATTTTAACAGGCTCAATCTGTAGAACACCAACATCATTGTCATCAATCGCCCATAAACACTCCGGAACGTCAGAAAATTCCGGCGGCAAAGGTCTAGTCAAACTGTGAGGTAGAAATTTGTTTTGGTGAAATCGTCAAATGCACTACATCTGAAGAACAAAGATTTACTGCATTTAATTCCTTCAACAGATTCAACCCCAACAAATTCTCTCCACAGTTCGATGTCAATAGAAACAGACACTGATCCGTAAATGGACCCAGTGTAATCTGTACCGGCGAAGAAACGGGACAAACTACTGGTGTACCAGAAAACCCTACAGAAACATTGGTTTGCCCTGACAGTGGAATGTTTGGAACCCGTGAATGATCAATGGAACACTTTTGTGCCCATGTATATATCAAGAATAGATGTTTCCTATTTCCCACTATCATTTCAATGTAGGGACCTTTCTGATTAACGGGAATATGCGTTGGTTCCAAACCCTGCTTCGGGCAATCCTAGCGGAACAATATATCATCAAAAGGAAGGTTTCAGAGAGATGAGCAGCAGAAGGATGATCAAAAATGTTTCTATTATCCACACTCAGAGACTGATTGTCTTGTAAGAAAGACTGTGAATTCTGGGAAAACTGACTTCTACCAGGACCCCCTGCCCCAGGGCGGTCTCTGGATCGTCTACCCATGGCACCAAATGAGTTATTCGACCTCTGCTGGAGGATCGGACATTGTGCTCGGCAATGACCCTCTTATCTGCAATAAGCACATTGGTTCATATGTATAGGACCCAATGGCGCATTCCCTTGTGAGACATATTGTCCTCTAAACTGTGTACTACCCCCTATAGGGCCTCTAACAATTTGTTGTAGCAACACTTTAGTCTTCAAGTCTCCCTTTTTCTTTTCAATACTTTCTTTTTCGTTATTGACTCGGTTTTCGTAATACTGAGCCATATGCAACACTTCAGACTGAGACTTAGCTTGCCAAGCGCTCTCGGAAGTCATAATTTGCGGCTGGGTGTCGGGTAACAATCCACGCACAAATGTGTCCACAAATAGTTGTTTTCCAGACTCTGTGCTGAAATCTTGTCCACTGAAATCTGAAAATACTTGTTCAAACCGATTAAAGAATTCGGTAGCACCCTCAGACTTTCCTTGGACACAAGCAGTAAGTTTGTCCCAGACAATCCTTCTCTCAGGAATTAAGGCTTTCAGTTTTGCCACTATTCTATCAGGCAAAGTCAGTATTACCTGTGGTGATTTCTCACCAGCTGGTCTATCTCTATCTTGTCTAGCCATATTTCCCATGTGTCCCCTAACCCTGGTACATCATCTACCGTCCTAATCTGTTTCCACAAATCAGCAGACAGGAGCACAGGAAATAGCAAATCTATATCACTCAAAGTGAACACTGACGACTGCAAGACAGATTATATTTCTTTATAAAACCCTGTCAGATTCTTTCTAATATCTGGGATGGATTGTCTAATAGTGTTCACTTCCTGTCTTGAGAACGGGACATGAACGAACTGTGATGCATAATGTGCAGGAATGTCATAAGCAGCAGTAGCCGCAGCGGCATTAGCTGGAACCTCAGCTTTTGGGACAAATGTCAGAGGAACCTCTCTCATAGGCAACTGAGAAGTAGGCAACTCCAAACGCAAACTGAGCAACAGTGCTAAATCGAGCGCTAAAACAGCTGAAGGAGTGTCAGACGAAAAAGCTCTCTTATAGATATTCAATAATTCTGCGGGACAACAAATCTTTCTTTTTATACATTCATCCTGCAGGTATTCTACCATAACCTGTATCACTTTCCTCTGCATTTCTGGCGTATACTGACTATACATGTCATATACTTCTACGGGAGATATCGACATGTCTGAAATCCATCTATGTGCATCTCTTGTGCAAATTCGCGTTTCTTCACTCATCGACTTACAAAGAGGAAGAAACTGTTTCTGTACAAACATAGCATCCAAACTATCACCATCTTTTTCTTCATTCCGTAACTTTTCTAACTCCCTTGTGTACTCAAAAACCCTCTTGATGTGCTCGAATATTTTCTCCGCAGTATCTCTTGAATATGCTAAAACATTCAGATCCCTCAACCCTTGTGGGAGATCTACATCATTCAGTCTATTCCACATTACAGATAAATGAATTCCCGGTCCTTCAATAAAGACAGCTTTCTCAGGAAAACTTTCTAAATTAGAGAGTGTAGAAAAAACATCAGATTGTTCACGCCTCTCCATGCACTGTTTAGCCCATGCATTCAAATCCTGCTTTCTTTCTTTAGACACAGTATTATGAGTTACAATCTTCGATTCTGCTCCTTTATTGACTACAAGCGGAATAGAACCACTTTGAAGAGAAAGAGTAGACAGATCTTGTACAACAGGTAATGAAGGTGCTAACACTGGTGGAAGAGACAAATCTACCACACCTATGACAGCAGGTAAAGGTGGAGGTACAGGTGGAGGAACTACAATAGGAGGAGGAACAACAACCGGAGGAAGAGGAGCAATAGGAGGAACGATAGGAGGAGCAGGAACTACAATGGGAGGAGGAACGACAGCAGGAAGAGGTAAAGCAACAGTAATAGGTACATAAGGAGGTGGCCCAGTGGCACCAGGCCTCCGTTCATTTAGAAGCTTGTTAATTAATTCATCAGATGCATGAAAATCTTTAGACGGATATATTTTCTGGATACCAAGTTGAAAAGCCCTATCCATATTTCTGACTGACTCTGACTGTTTCTGTTGGTCATACAATGACGCCTTCTCAGCGTTCGACATGTGTCAGCGTGCATGTTTCTCTCTACTTTTAAGTTGCTGCATAGCTTCTTTTTTTCAATTTTGCAATACATCAAATGCTGCAGGTCTAGCTATTGTCTTTAATAATATAGACTCTAAATATTCTATACAAGGAATGTCAAAGCTACCATTGATTGGCCACTAAAGTTCGGAAGCATGTCTAGTCTGTCTGTGCCAAATATCATTAAACACTATACTACCAATGCCTTGCTTACAGTACATAGTACACGCTGGAGACCCCTCCTGTAGCGCCGGATGGCTAAATTCCAAAGATTGTCTATCACTGCAGAATAACGCCCTGAAACAGGCAGACAATTTCTCAGGCATATCAGAATACTGGTGTTACCTGGTCAATAATTGTTCTCGCGATAGCAATATGCCAAATTCAAATATCAGGATACTTAAGAATTGGGTCACGACTCACCTGATCAAAGAACTAAATGAGGTCCAATCGGATTACAAAGGACAATCATAGGACCCAAGTGGTTGGTGATTTCAGCAAAACTGCCCGCCTCGATATATGGACCCTCGTCAAGATGCTCACCGTCCAGGGATCGGGTTGTGCAGTACTGATGAGGTGTTGCGTCTCATCCTAGAAGGGGCCCCCCTTCTCACCGTCCGATCCCATTCCAATAGCCGCGTCAAAACTTCAACGAGATGGCATCAATCTGGAGGGTCCCTATTCGGGCGCCATATGTAAAAGCAAGGAAATATTGAGGCTGTGTACCACAAAAGGAAATAAACCAAACACAGGCTTATAAAGATTCACAGATCTTTTAATACTGCGCAGTTTACAAAGAACCAAAGAAACAGATCTGTTACAGATAGCTATCTGGTCTCTCAACACCCCGCAATGAGTACCAGCCCGTCAGAGTGAGGAGGGAGAGTGCTGGACATCTGAACATTTGCATATATATATGTTTTCTACAACATTGTCCAGCTCATCTGCAGGTTCATAATCAGCGGTCATATAGCTCATACAATAATATGCAGAAGGATTATCTATGTTTGTACGTCCATGAAGTTACAATGACAGTGTGTATTCTTGAGTCCTTCACTAAGCCTTTGTCCATATCCCTTCACAATGTAGTTCAGCCAGTGTCCACACTTGGTATTTACACAACATTGTTGCTGATGTGTGTTTGTGGATGAGGCTTGTTAGTACAGACAGTCTTGGAACAACAGTTATGCAGAATACAAGGTATCATTACTTATTCTAAACAGTCGGCCCAAGAACAGTCTAATCATTAACAAGTTTCAAAGGTCGGGAAGGCTTGGTTGCAAGTTACAAACACAATCCACCATTTTAGAACACAGAATGATTACAAACAGAAATCAAAATGGCGGATGAACCTAAAATGGCGGCGAAGTGGATCCAAAATCGGAACATTGCAACGCGGTTTTCTTCGAAGAGCTACTAAGCTTAGGCCAACATAATCAGAAGGTGGCCTAATATGATTTCCCGTTTAACAGTAAAACATCTTTCTAAATCTGGCCCTATGTCTGTTAAGTGTCACAGAATGCCATTTTTACAAGAAATGAATTTGTAAAGCTAGTCACAACTTTAGTTAAATGCAGATGTGACAGCTGGAATTCTGCTCTCTCCTCACTGTATTAACTGATTACATGCAGTAGTGGTGTCATTTTCTTATTACAGGTCAGTAGTGATGTCATAACTAGCGTAAAGACTGGAGGGAGTGTCTGTACTTCTGTCCTCTATAAAGGCACAGAGCAACCCCAGCCAAGGTTCTCTATATGGTAGAATGGACTAGCAGCCAAGAACTAAGCTCTCAGAAGGTGATGCCGGCTGGTTCTTAAGTACAGTGAATCCCCAAGCCCCAACAAAGGAATGTCCACAAGATACCTTAGGTGATAACACAGCTTCATTATATCAAATACGGTTGCTACCAAGATATATAGATATAAATAATGACACTTTGTACTCTGGAGAATGCTATTCAAATAATGACAATTATATACACTCTATGTGGTACCACTCAATACTTAAATTCAGTCATACATGCACTAACTGCAGACAGTTTTAAATAGGCATGTGAATTCTTAAGTGAGGTTTAACATCATAGATTGGGGAAGAAAGGCAGGTCAGTTATGAACAGTGGTAGAATGCTTTCTTTATACTAGATACCCAATTCTGTGTGAGGATCCCCCCCCCACTTGAGCCTCCTGTAATAGAAAAGTTAGTCTAAAAATGTTCACTAACACTCTGCCTTCTTCTTAAAGATTCTACCACCCTAACGTACCTGAGAAGCCACAGGAGAACAGGATCCAAGATGAATCTGGGACCCCTGGACGACTCCTGAGGCTAGAAGATGCTCTTCATCGTCAAAGTAGGTTTGGTGCCTTGCCAGGTGAAGTGGCAGAGTTTCTCCGTTTCACTTGATGCTTTCCTTCGACGATGGACCCCCTTTGGAAGAAGGAACCACTGGGATGCTGAGAAGAAAAACGGAACCACAGTATTTCTGAAATGCAGCAGTTTTGCTGTTCGTGGTGCTCTCTGTTGATCGACCATTTCTCAGACTGTAGAAGTTCTGGGAAGGTGAAAGTTGCTCTGTGCTCCTTAAAGGGCTGGGCATATGAGAGTAAGACCCCTGGGACCCTTTGATGACTTCTGGCGGCAACGGTTGCATAAGTCACTTTTGGTGTCAGGTTTCGGAATATCGATATTTTACGACTTTTGGTTCTTCGTAGCTGCAGCAGCAGCAAGGACCTCTGGATGACTTTTGGTAACCTGGAATTGACCATTGGAGTTGAGCTCGGACTCTCACCAAGTCTGTACCCTCGGGATGTCTTTGTTGGTATCTGGTGGCAGGAAACCCACCAGGAGACTGACTTTTCTCTTCATTCAGTGATCCTGGGCCTTCTCAGATGGGAAAAAGTGGTCAGTGATGATGGCAAGGATGTCCCTTGAAGTATTATTTGGCAGTTTGGAACTTTTACAGCTCCAGGTGTCCAGCAGCACTATGCCAGGGTACACCCTCTTCTGGGCAGTAGACTGCTACGGATCCAGTGGTCACGAAGCGCTCCTCTGGACCCTGGTGACACCAATGGACTTCTCCCACTCAAGATGTCTGGGCACTCCTCTTCAGGACTCACAAAGGCCCCTTCTCCGGATGGCAGTCACACAGGACTAACGGCCCGGACCAAGGGTGCAGGAGTATGCTGAGATGGAGTATGCTGTCCCTGCCACTTCCTGACATCCCCTACTACCTTTACCATCTTTGGCAACCACCCGCAGGGCCAAAGCCCACAGGACCAATGGTGCATGAGTTTGCTGAGTGGATTTAGAGTGCTTTTTGTGCTGTCCCTGCAACTTCCCAGCATCCCCTTCTGCCTTTAAGATCTTTGGCAACCACCCGCCAAGCCAAAGCTCTCGCTGGGAGTTCCACGAGGGCTGGGAGTGGCAGTGTTTGCGACTTGTGGTCTGGTTTGTACTTTTATTAATGCCCAGACTCTTCCTTCCATATTGGTTTTCGGGTCGTGATGGGATTTCTCCTGAGCTGAACTGAACCAAAAGATGTGACAAGGAGAGCGTGGTAAGATTGCAGGATCATCAGACAGTGGAAAGACAAGTCAAGGCTGAAGGAATCTGTGATTTTAAATACCTAGAAGTGTTTAAAGGCAATTTCTGGGTATGGAAAACCCCACTGTATCTACTGCATTAAGCATCCACATCATCTTATATTTTTCAATATTATATATATTCAATAAATTCTTCTTTTGAAGGAAAAGTTTGGTTATTGACTTAAACATTTTATATTGTGTTGGAAGGACTAATGGGGAACCGCTGTTGGCATTGTCCCCCTATGCCTGTAGGTGCTCATGGGAACGAGGAGGTGGAGTCAGACTCAGGCATCCCTCTAAAAAAGCTGTCAGGAGTGCCTCGCTCTACGTTTGATCATCTTCTTCTTTCCTCCATCCTTCCTGTACAGCCTAAGTTGGATCTGTTCGACCTGGTAGAATTGGGCTGCTTGCAAGGGAAGTGGGCTGAAGTAAGTTGAAGAAGGCTTCTCCCAACGTCGTACTTGCTATCCATGGACCAGATGTTTTTAGTCATTACCCCTGTTTCTGGGCTTTGAGGAGGTTACGCGTGAACTTTGTTTTAAATCATTGTTTTATTTTTTGTTTTTTATCTTGATTGCTTGTTCAATTTTATCTTCTTATGTGAATTATTTCTACTGTGTTTTGGCTTATTTGGTTCATAAGTGTGGGACGGGTATCTTTTCTGAAAGGTCTAAAATGAAGGCCTTGGCCCCTTACCCAATGGCTCTGCTAGAAAGCTCATATCTAAGTTTGTGGAAAGGATTGATGAAGCTAATGCCATGATAGATGAAATAGCTGGGTTTTTGAGCTTAATCTATCCCACAAGTAAGGGCCAAGGGGCAGCAAAGAAAAATTAAGCAAAGGGGACAAAACGGAGACCCTTGGGCTTAAGGACTATTTCTAATTGTAGTACAATGGGCACGGAGTGCATTGATAAAATAAGTAAGGTTATGGATGAGGAGGTAACTGAGGTGAAAAAGAATAAGGGAGGCCCTAACTGTAAGCTCAGCTTGAAAGAGATGTGGGTACTGGCCAAAGATAGTATGGGCCTGCATAAGAACAGTTTGGGCACTCTTGTAGATGTGGGCAAGATATTTTCAGGATATCAATTTGAAGGTGTTCAAAGAGGATCCGAAGGGTTGCACTTCAAAAGACCAGTAGAGGTCACAGCTCCCTTGGTTGAGCAGTCTAGGGAGGTGGTAAGCAGTGCCGGGAAGGGTGGCCTGCTCGGGGACATTCCATTCTTCCCACTGGGGGTTCCCGTTAACAACATGTTTGAGGCCCTAGCTACTCCTACTCCTGGTACTGACCTGCTACATCCCTTGCCACCGATATGGCCGTAACCACTCTTCTTTCAGCTATGCTGCCTCCCATCTCAAGGGGGCAGGGGAGCCAAGGGCGAGGCCCAGGTAATACTAGGGGTTGTGAGGGATGTAGTTGTGCTTTACAATTTTTAGCGCAGGCAGATGCGGAAAGAAAATGAGGAACTTAAATGACATCAGTAGGTTGGCAAATTTGGTTGAGGACTTGATGTCCTGGTATCCATTCTCAGCAGGGGTGGGGACTTGATGGTTGAGAGGGGAGTTATGGAAGGAGTGGATAATATCAAAGGACCCAGTACTGTAAGAGGTTTGTTAGTGCAGAAAGCACCACCACCGACCACTCCCCTGTCCACTTATCTAGGGGTGGTGCAAGTGGTCGATGAGGTGGACAGTGCCGAGGTTAGGTTTTCTCAATCTCCATTTTTTCCTGACAGTGGCCATGGCAACCAACCCAAGTATTGTTTTGATCTTGTGAACATCCTCAAAAGTCAGGATAGCAAATACAAGCATGGAGGCAGCCTGATAAACAAGGTTGCCAATTGGTTAAGGTCCAGGAGGGGCTGTCTTTCAGTAATCCATAGCGATATTCTGTCATGTGAAAGTTTAGTAGGGCCCCTAGGCAAGGACGCAATAAAAGTTATCCTGAAAGAACCTAGCCTGGTAAGAGGTATTTTAGAAATGGAACAGCAATCACTATCTTCCCCCGAGCTGTCGATAAAAATTAAGATAACCCCTCCAGAATGGTATTATGCATTGTGGCAAGCAAGCTTGTGATATATTCAGGGTTGTGCTTGTGAGCCACCTGGCTATGATATGATATGGCATTTATAACACGCCTATACGCAAGTGCTTTGTGAGCATGGATCACCAGTCTTCTTTGCCTTCCCACAAGTGGATTAGCACTGTGAACTTACCTACAGGCAATGTTAACTGTAGAGTGGGACCTGTGACGCATTATCCCAGTGGAGCGGGGGGGGATCCAGCACAGACTGTTATAGCTCAGTGGAAGTGCAGAGCTAGTCCCCAGGAACTGAAGGCCTGGGTGCCCTGGGCAGGGACAGAGTTCTGTCCACCTGCTCTCACCCCGGCGACAGAGTTAAACCACAAATAAACCACATCCAATGTTGGCTGCCTTTTACATCTTGCCAAAAGTGCATAAGGACAACAAGCATCCCCCGGGCAGGCCTATCGTTTCAGTGATTGGTTCTATTTTAGAACCTTTATCCCAAAACACTGACTTCTTTTGCGTCCATTCGTAAACAAGATGAGATCCTTCATACGCGATACCACCAAAATTCTTAACATACTAAGCAACATTCAGGCTGAGGAAGATGATACATTAGTAAGTTTCGACGTCATAGCTGTATATACCAGAATACTGCAATATCTAGACAAAAGACCCAACCCAGAAGGCAAAGTTCTGACTGCCTTCATCCTTGAATGTACCAGAGTGGGCCTTATGGAAAACGTTTTCCTATTTGAGAATAAGCTCTTCCAGCAGATACACAGAACGAGCATGGGGCGACTTTCGCCCTCGACATCGCCAATTTATGCATGGACGATTTTGAAACCAACTTCATCTTTAACAATGCAAATCCATTCAGATAACATATGTGAAATTGCAACCATTATATTTACAATGTCTTCACAATATGGACGGGCACGAGGCAAGAACTGGACCATTTCAAAATATGGTTAAACACTCAAGACCCATACTTGAATTTCACCATGGTGGCGGACAAACTCGCTTTAGCTTTTCTGGACTTAATAATTAAGAAAGACGTCTCTCGCAGGTTGGAAACCATGTTATTTCGCAAACCAACATACAAGAATACCCTGCTCCATTACGGAAGTTACCTTCCCACCAATCTGAAATTGAATCTACCGTACCGACAGTTTCTACAGATTAGAAGAACTTGCTCGACTGCCCAACAATTTGAAGCCCACGCAACTGACCTGACAGAACGGCTGGAACAACGAGGCTATCCTCACAAATCCTTCAAAAACTAAAGGAAAAGAGCCACAAACACGCTGCAAGAAATCTGCCTGATGAAACAAACCAAGGCGACCCAAGACAAAATCACATGTGTCACGACATATAGCCCAATTAATAATGACATCAAGAAGAGCATTTTGAAACACTGGCCTCTAGTCAAGACTCCTGACTTTAATCAATAGAAACCTAGATTTGCGTTAAAAAACAGCAATCTAAGACAAATGTTGGTGCACACCTATAAAGAAGAAACCAGCGTGAGGAAAAATCAAAATACCCTGTGGGACCTCCCATCAGTAACAGGTCACTTCAAGTGTGGGCAATGCTCAATATGTGCTCTTACCTCCAACATGAAATCTATTGATCTATACAATATTAAATGAGACTTTAAGGAATTCACAAACTGTAAGACCACATGGGCGTAGATGTCCATGCAATCTCTGGTATATAGGAAAGACAAAGAGAGCTGTGCACCAACATATATTTGAACATAGTTTGTGTCTGAAAAATAAGATGCCAGATAAACCACTGGTGGATCATTATCTAAATAAAAATCACACACACATAGACATAAAATGGTTTGTGATACAGACCATGGAAGCACAGACACGAGGGGGCAATTGGGACCTGGCCCTTAAGAAGCTAGAACAGAAATGGATCCAGAAACTGAACAATGTTAAAAATGGATTGAACTCATCCATAGAATGGAGCCTTTTCTTCTAGAATCAATCTAAGGCACTACACATTCAACACCATGAAATGATAAAACACCTATGCACAATAGGAACAACCAGAGAGGTATGGCACCATGAGTGCAGGCAAAAGTGTTAGATATGCTAAGGCAGTTGTAGCCATAATAGCAGGAGGTAAGGATTTGCCTACAACAGCACCTTGTTAATAACACACAGACCAAATATTAAGCTAACACAATTAAAGAGAAAGACAGTTAGACTGCTCATACGTTGTCAACAGCCGGTGCTACCTCTACATAATCAGCTATTCCCTGGTATTTGTATCATGGTCATACTCTTGTGTATCAGGGGCAGAACATGAAATCTACACCAGGAAAAGGATGTGTGACCAAGCATGGTCAGATACATTGGGGATGTAGGCGCAATATTATGTACATATGGTGTGAAAATGTCATTTTAACACAGAGAAAACAGCAAGTATCTTTGTATCATTCATCATAGTGGTGATCATTGTAGTCACCATTCTGTGCATATGTCTAAATAATTAGGTATTTCTTGGTATGTAAATCATTGTCATCATTACGTGTATCAGTGGCCGAACAACACATCTAAACCTGGAAAGGTATGTATAAATATGTGTGCTCCACCGTGGCCAGACATTGTGTGAATATCGCTGCCACACCATACCCACGGTGTAAAAATATCCGTCTGACAAACAAAGTAAAATCATGTATGATCCATTACAGTGATGTTTATTATGGTCATCATTCTGTGCAAAAGTGGCTTGTTGCTTGATATCCATTAAGACAAAGATGTGAACCATGCCCATTAATGGTTGACCGCTGGATGTACGTATCTGTGACTCTACGTGAACACGGTGCCAACAGCCTATTTTATATTGGGGAAAAAATATGAGATTAACGGGAGTTGCTAGGTCTGGAAAAGACCCGGGGCAAAGCTGATGTCGGAACTGTTGGGACTGGGGGCTAGCTAGTCTTTTGGCTGTAGTTCCTGAGATTCTATCCGGGGCTACAACCAAAAGATCAGGGGCTATAGCTCTCTTAGCCCCCCCCTAGCAACGCCCCTGAACGAGATCATGTATGCTCGATCATGACTGAGAGATAGTAGCACACAGATCTAAGCAGCGTGTTGAATCAATGAAAGGTCCACAAATAATATGGATGGTGCAGCAAAGCAAGAGCACATAAAAAATAAAAAATGATTACGAAACGACACAGCGGGTGGTGTGCGCAAGAGATCAGGAACGTTATGTTCCGCTTTCGTTATAATTCATCTACAATTCCAAGCACTAGCAGCAGCGATTTGAAACGGACCAGCCCGCGTTCTTTTTCTATAATTGACTAATAGCTGAGACTGCCCGGCCCCTTTAAAATCTGCATCTGACAAGTGATGCGAGAGATCAACACTCGGCGTCCGGCATCTGTGATCCGATGAACGCCATCAGCCCACATTCTTCCAGAGTCATGGACAGTCTTAAGACCGAGACGGTAAGAGGATTTAGTTTGCTGTATGAGTTGAAATACTGAATTAGTTGCGAGGGAACAGACCACATGTTCTGAAGTACCGGCAATGTGCACAATGTATTCTCATGCTCGTCCAAGGTTTAGTTAGACCATGTGCTGCATATGGGTGCGTTTGCGCTCATGCACAGTTAATTCAACCGTACCATGTCACTGAGAGTCTAGCGACCAAATAAAATAGAGAGCTCGGACAAGAGTAATTACTAAAGGAAATTTGCAACATAGCCCAATGAAGAGCCCATTTAAGTTAGTAAAGAAAGCCATTTGAGTCGATAGTGATTCATGAAGCAGCGTAATTTGCTCATATAGACGTATAAGCAATTATGGGGTATATTTCAAGCACACCGTATATATTCCGAGCTGGGAGACTATGTTTCTCCGTTTTCACTAACAGGACGACAACTGACAAGAGGAAGCCCTGGCCCTTTTTATGGGCCCAGTGATATCAGGCATTTGACATCAAGAATGGGACGTAAGATCCGCAAAGTCCGAGAGGTTTGTGAATCAATCTGCCTTTGGATATGATAGTAGATTATAGTTGACAATCAGCTAACTAGATACCCTGTATGTGATCGTTCCAACAGTTCAAAATATTGGCCTGACAAAGTGGCAGAGAAATAAGAAAACTGTCCCTGTACCTGTCTACTAAACAAGGTCAGTAGATTAGGCCAACCAGTGACTAATGGCATCTTCCAACTATTATAAACAGCCTGACCGACTCAATATTCTGTTTTGTTTTTATGTCTATTAGAGTGCTCAACATAAAGGGTTAGAATATTAAAGATCCACTAAAGAAACTACTATCTGTCCTGACGAAGGCCTTCCAAACCATCGGGGAAACCTACCAAGGATGGGGTTTTTCCCGTTATTATAGGCTGAAATGCAGTGCGTCGACATATAACCTTGATAAACAACCAACCCAAACAAATACCTGTGGAAGTAACGGACATTCATTACTTCACAGAGACGAGGAAAAGCAGTAAAGAGAAAGGAGTATAAGATAGAATAAAGTCAAGGTCCCTAATGTAGAAACATCAAAACCATGTGATAAATATGAATACACTATCGATGCAAAAAAGTTCTGTTTGAGTAAGAAACCACATTGTGAAAGTGCCCTTCTTTCTGTACGTTTTTCAAATCGCTCTGCAACAGGGTGTTCAATAACCAACACAAACTTCTAAAAAAAAAATGTTGTTGTAGAATTAATGATTAGAATGCATAATAGAGATGTCAGTATTTTTGTATACTAACCCACCTAGAATGACTTATGATTGTCTCTTGTACTTGTGAAATTTGTGTTGTAATCTATGTTTTTTAACTCTAAATCTTGCGATTCGGAAACTATTTTCTGAAATAAATATATTCAGAGTTTCTTTTGCGAGAATTAGAAGGTGTTCAGTCTTGTCTATGCCTGTTGATACGCGTCAACCTTTCTGACACTGTTTTGGGCCTAAAAACTGGTGAAACACAGGCGATTCCTATATACATTACGTGGTTCTCACCCCATTATATCACAGACCCCTCAACAACCAAACATCCTGGGTGCGACCTGTTGAATATCTGATCATGTTATTAAGAATCCATACTGGTAAACCAATGGGAACTGTATTGCCCACGTTTGCCTGTACCTATGTATGTGTGTGTGCTGCTATAAAAACCTAGGGTCTCTTGTATCTCTATTTGTTGTTTTCTTCTATCCTTTAGTTATCATTTAATTTAGATTGCTGGATCCTCTGAGACTTGCATGCCAAGGTTGTGTATTGTTACAGGTTTAATCACAAGCCTCTGGGGACGATGGGTAAACAGAGCGCTTTGCATACAATCACATCAGCACACATTTCCAGGCTTAACGAAAGCAGTTCATACAGAGTGACGAGGCGCCGATTGAGCGCGATTCACTAAGCTGCCAGTCGCACAGGCACAGCGTTTGGAAGCCTCATGGTTTATCATAACACGCTGCCTCCAGGCTAGGATGCTGTTCTGTGCCTGGGATGACAGTATCACAGCTAAGAAAGGTCAAATCAATCTTTCATCCTTCTGAGGAAGATAACATCAGGAGCAGTAGCAATGCAAACATGATACATGTGCAAATGCTTCTCAAAGCACTGCATCACTCCCTGGTAAAATAATGTTCTGCGTTCAGGCTGCCGGCCGGTGTCATTGATTTGCTTGCAAGTCTGATGATGCGTTGTCGGAGTTAAGAGAAAAAAAGGACAACTTGAACTCTGCCAAAATAAAAACTCCAAAGTTTTTACCCTACCGCTTTTTCTTATTGAATTGGTGTGATGTGCATTACAAGCACACCATTAATCAGGCGATGGCAAACAATACTAATTAATTCAACATGCTTTCTTGTTATGTTATGTTATGGTATGTTATTTTCTGTTAATGGTATTTATATAGCAAAGCGTCAGCAACGGAATTGGTCCCCAGTCGCTCTTTCTTAACTTGACGGTGCCTTTTGCTATGGCCAAGACAACACAATGGGCAGTGGCATGGGCTAAATATTATATAATATGATGTATTTTTGCTATAGTATGGTGTCATCATACCATAATACTCTTATGCTGGCGATGCTGGAATTTCCAGACATGTTAAGGATTAAAATTGAGCGCTCGCTGCCGTGATGAAGGTGTGGTCTGCAGTTCACAGGTCCGAATCCTTTCCGAGGTCGATAAATGAGTATCAACTTCGGTTCAGATGACACATGTATGTACATATGTTCTATGCACAGCCCCTAGGCATAAGCGTTAAATAGATAACACATCATTACAAAACCAGAATTTGTGCATTAGCAAATTGGTTCCTAGCCAATTTTACAAGAATTGGCAAAGCCAGCACTTTGGGCCTTTGGGTAGGCATGGGATAGGCATTTGTTAGGCACTGATATAATGGTAGCACCTGGCCATAAAGTCACGACAACTGGAAAAGTGAGCAACTACCTGGACTTACGACGTTAGTATCTGGCAAATGCTTGTTTTTTGTTGTTGCAGGATTTCAGTGTATTGATGCCTAAGTGCTCCTTGTGCTATACACATGTAAAATAAATAAATAAAGAAATGCACATCAAATGTCTGAAGGCACACTTGGTTAAGACATTTTTACACAAGTAGCAATTTACAGCTGATCTATGAAATCTCAGCAAACTGCTTAGAACAAAAAAAACCTGGCATGGTACCGTTTGATGTTACTGCTTGATAAAGTGAGCTGAAAAAGATCCCAGGAGAATGCGTTTAGCTTGGAGAAGGGCAGATAGTGGGTGGGGATGGCCGTAGGGACTAGTATGGCCAGGGGCCATCAATTGGATGGGTAAATAACCAAACAACACAAGATTTGTTTTCCTCCTCACATGTAATCTCCCTCCTACCTGTACTCCAATGCAATATTTTCGGCTTATAGGTGGTGCTTAAGCACCACTTAACAGCCCAAACTAAAAAGGATGTTATCCAGGTGGCTACAGGTCCTTGCATCATATATTTTGCTACAGCCCCCAAGAGGTTGAAAAACAAGAAAAACCTGTATGTATTCCTGCCTATGCCTTATCTGTTGGTCCGTTTAGGAACCTTCGACACCCTTTACTCCGGATATATTTATGTTTCCCTGCATCAATGATATCTAATCTCTTCAACATGCGGCTCTTCAACAAGTTCCATGATCCCTGACCTTTGAGTGTTCTGTCTAGGGCTGACCAGGGATGTCATTTCACCAAAATGCCAGGGAAAGCAGAAGTGACATCTCATGACCCTTGAACTCTGACATCATGGGAAGTGATGCAATGTGACCCCACCCCAAAGTGACATCACAGGAAGCGATGGAACACAACCTTTCACCCCTTGGCAAAACAGGAAGTGGCATCACACAGCATTGTTTATAAATACACTATGAAAAATATTGTTACAATATCACTTTAAAGTGATATACATTTCATATACGAATGGATGACCATACGTATCGTTAATATCAGTGCGTATATGCCCATTTACCAAATTACTGTGAATGCAAGCAGATGTCCAAGTCCAAACGATAATGCTATGCTATTATATAGCACTTATGCTTATGCGCTTCATATAGACAAATTATACATACAATTACACCCAACCTGTGTTGGTACTCATTTATCAACCTTAACAGGATGAAAGGCTGAGTTGACCTTGCCGGGATTCGAACCTCCAACCTGAAGATGAAACACACATTGCAGCAGCGAGCCCTTACCCCAAAGAGCAGTCATACTGGCAATAGCTATTAGAAAACCAGCCACTCCAGAAAAAAAGAGCAACATGCTGGTGGCCTAAAGAGCAACATGCTGCTGACCACAGCACAGGAGCCTCAATTGAAAAAAATAAAAAAAGTATTTTCCTTTTTTATCAGGGGTAGCAAGGAAGACCACAAGGATAGCAAGGGGGACCTCATGGGTCGCATATGCGACCCCTGGTGACCCCTAAATGACGTCCCTGGGGCTGATGGGAGTTGAAGTACAAAACATCTGAAAAGCCAAATGTTGCTGACCCGTGAGCTAAGACACTTCCTTTCTCTACCTAAAGTAAACTCAAACGAGCTTGCATTGGTGAAGTACCTTTTACCTCTTGCTTTGTCTATCGACTGGCTCTACAAATGGGGTCTCCCTGTGCAACCCATTGCCAAACATCACGTGTGCCAAATGCAGAAGTCCATTTAAGCATCAGATTTACTAAACAAATTAATGTCTTGAGTGCTTATTATATCTCTTTGCACTGCCTTCTGGTCACAGGCACCATTCTGCTTAGGACCCTTTCTGTGTATCATTGGTTAGTCCACTGACAGTGCACCCCAAAACCCTCTATCAGAGAAGGGGGACCCCACATCCCCACCATTTCTGCTTGTTTCAGTGGCCACAGCCACTTTCTAGCTCACAGATTCTCTTGCCTCACTTGACTGAGAATGTGCTTTAGAGTTTGGTACCGCTGCTAGTGGAACAAGCATTCCCTCATTTATAATGGAACCATTACTTAAAACTGATCTCTTCAGCCATTTACGTGGCCATCTTTTGTTTTTCTGAGTGCTGTGATGATCTCCAAAAGACAGTTTGGTTTAGTAAATGAATCAAAATAAAAAGATTGATTTTTACAAAGAGCTTGTCACTGTCCATGTCTGTTAAATGTCTTTTTGTTGATTTTGTTTATATGAGAATCAAAGTTGCTAGGGTTTTCAGCCTTCTACGGCCTCTTCAAACTGGTGTTAGTGAGTGGAAGATATGATTAATCATGATCTCTATTCACTCGCAGCTGCTACCTCTAGGTTTCGCGAAGTTGAGAGGGCAAACGTCACATCCTGACTTTCTGCTGTCATTTCTGGAGAGGTCAAAGTGTCCCGTTTTGCCATGATTTGGTGAACTATTTGCGTGGTAGCCGTTAGCCAAGTCGGTCTATCTCCACTAGTCATTCTTGACCACCAACAAAGTTCACTGTCTAAAGAAGGGTCCAATGAGAAGTGTCGCATGTAGGCGGTCCTGATTGGTTTGGTTTCTGGGCAACCCAGTAGGAGATGTCAAACTTTCTCTTTTTCGTTTGTATTGTGACATAATCTGCAGTGTGATAGAGTTGACATATCCCTAATGGCTCTAATTTCATTTGTAGGCAACAAATTCAATCTCACTCTTAGAATACAGTTTCTTGCTTTTCTGTTGGGAAATTGTTTGATGTATCCCTGTAATTCATTCAGTTTCTTTGTATTCGGTGGCAAGTGTTGAGTTAGCTTGTTTTCTGAAGCTTTTGCCAACGTCTTAATCCAGTCTAGCTCTTTAGTTTTTTTCAGAATTTTTCCCGGATTTGTGATCAAGTCATTCTCGTCACATTTAATTTCTTTTAGCAGTCTTGAGATGTAGGTCTTCCAGGATTGTAGAATTTTGTTAGACTCGGCTGCTAGTTCGATTTTGATCAGTCTGTATAGCAGTGGACTTTCAGGAAGTAAGATTTTTCTGTAAAGCCTTAGTGAATTACAGTTCAACGTCCCTTGCAGGGACAGAAGACTCAGTTCCCTTCGAATAGATGCTACCAGCGTAGACGTAGGAAGGCCAAGAACAGTTCGCCAGTAATAGGCTTCAAGTTTTGGCCAAATTTCACGCGGGAGCAATATCATTGCTTCAGTACCGTAGGTTAGAGCAGGAACCACCTTCATTTTGTAAAAATCAATTGCCAGGATCTTAGAAAAGTGACACAGCTTATGATCGATAGCTTTTCCTTGTGAGGCAAGTTTCCTGGTTTTTGTTCTCAGATGATCTTGCATGGCTGTTTCTTTTTTGGTGTTGTCCAGCACAATACCCAGGTACTTGAAGTTTTGAACTTTTTCGATCTCCTCTGATTGAAAAAAACACTTTAGTTTTTCAGTTTTCTTCGTTGATTTTCCCAAGGGAAGTATTTTTGTTTTGGTTTTGTTTACTTCCAGGTTATTTGCTGTAGTATACTCGTACAGGTTGTCCAGTTGACGCTGTAGACCTATGGGTGTTTGATCGATCAGTATAAGGTCATTGGCGTAGAAAATTCTGCTAATGGTGTGTTGACCCACCCGGGGTGGGAAGGCTCTCACAGAGGCTTCTGAAATTTGAAAATCACCGAGGTAGGCCAAAAAGAGGGAGGGAGCCAAGGAGCATCCCTGTTTGACACCTCTTTGGGTAGCAGGCCTTGGTAGTTCAGTTTAACACGGACTGTCGTGTTCATATATAGTGCTTTAATGGGGTTCAGTATGGACTCAGGGCAAGACCAGGTTTTCAGTTTCCTCCAAAGCGCAGACCTGTCGACTCTGTCAAATGCTTGGGAAAAGTCTATGAAGGCCAGATGTAACCTAGGCCCTCCTTCGAGCATTTTGATTTTCAGTATACTTATCAGAAGAATATTGGCTGTAGTTCCCAAGTTCTTTTTAAATCCAGGTGGAAATGGATCATTACATGCGGCGTTCAAGGCCCTTTGTTGGAATCTTTTCAGTAGCAAAGCGCCGAATAGCTTTCCTATTGGATCAAGGAGCGCTATGGGGCGGTAGTTCACTGGATCGTTGATGTCTCCCTTCTTGTATATGGGTACAATTGTGGCTGTGGTCCAAGAAGCAGGAATTGATTTTGATTCCGCACATCTTGAGAAGACTTGACAGATAAAAGAGGACCAAGCTTCTGGGTTGGATTTCAGGTCTATATTTGTAATACCTTCGGGGCCAGGAGCCCTTGAATTTTTCAGGTTGACGATTAGGTCGAAAATTTCTTCTTGATCGCTGATTTTTACCCAGGGTAGTTCTTGAATCTCTAGTGTAGCGGGTTTCTGGCCCCAAGGTATACCAAAAGTTTTCTTTATGTATTTGTCCCAAGTTGCTTCTCCAATAGCGTTTTCAATGCTTGCACTACTGGTAGATGATTTGGAGTTAATTAATGTCCAGAAATCTTTTGAATTTTTTGTGCAGATGGCTCTCAAAATAGCTTCGTAGTCTTGTTGATATAGAGTTCTGCGATGAGATTTTAGCCAGGAGCGGTAAGTGGACTTCACTTTCCTTTTCTCCCTCTTTGCTTGGTTAACTTCAAGTTTTCCGGCAATTCTAATTGCTTTGCGGTATTCTCTTCGTTTTTCCACTAGCCGTATGTCATACGAATGCTTTGATTCTAGGGGGAGAGATCTCGTAGTACCAGGCTTCCTATATGTTGTTAGCAAGGGGCCGTAATTGGTCTCAAACTCCAGGTTACTTGTTTTGGCCTTACTGTACTTATTGGATAGTTCTATAATATCTTTCGCTGTAAGGCGTAATCTGTTTCCCTGAGGATTTAGTTCCACCTGGTAGTTCAACGATTCAACTGCTTTTTTGGAGCTTTGCCACGTTGTAATTAGAGGGTTGTGATCACTTGCCGTTGTTTGTTTCACCTTGAAGTCTAAGATCAAGTTCAAGAAAGGGCGTGATACGAATATGTGGTCAATTGATGACTCGGAAACCCCATTTGACCAGGTCGGTGGACGTGACTTGTCTGGAAAGACCGTGTCTAAATTCTGGAACTGTCTAGACTTCATTAGGTCGAGCCACTGACTTCCTCTTAAGACGGCAGGGGTTATGGCTTTTTTTGGTTTTTGTTGGGGACATGCTGCATTTAGATCACCGTAAATTAGTATATGCGTCACTTGGTGGACTGTCAGAATCTCGTCTATTTCTAGTTCCATTTCTCTAAGGAAAGTAGTCACTTCTGTTTTTGCTGGATTCCAGTATATATTTAAAATAGCTAAGATGTGTTTTGGTCTTTCTTGTCGTGATTGCTTTGTTGGGACCACTTTAGAAGAACTACTAGAAGGTGTTGGTTGGCTCTTAAGACTTTTTCCAGTTGTAAGCCGTGCCCCATGTGGATGGCTGTCAAAAGGCCAGACGATGGCCGGCCTTTCGTGTTTTTTAAAGCTTGCACCAAGACAAGTTCGTACCCTTCTAAAGTCGGTAGTTTTGTTAGCCACGTTTCTTGTAGACATAGTATATCATAATGTATTATTTCAATAATATAATGTAGCATTAATCAATAAAATCTCACACCAGGACACTAATATTTGTTAAGGAAGTCCGGGCTGCGGCTAAAGCATAGCCAGATGTCCTTTAAAAAGAAAAACTATGAAACAAAATGGCCGCTGTTCAAATCCCTTTTCTAGGTTACTCACTGCCATCGCAGGGTGATGCAGCAGATTGCAAGGGACTGGAAAATCAGATTGCAGGAAATAGGGTGATGGGAAATAGGGTGACACCCAGGTGGGAAGGGGTGCACTAGGGCAATGTGGGGGAGGAGATGGGTGACAACATTGCAGACCGGATAGAGACCCATGGTGGAATTACGAGCTTTATGGTTATTCCAGTCCATTCAGTACCCCTTCCCACAGTATCATAAGGGAGAAGTAAATACGTTTCAAGTATGTACTCAGCAGTGAATAGCTTTGAAGTGGAGAGGGCTGAGAATGTTGTAGTCTGAGGCCATATTTTACAGCAAATACTTACTTGCCCCCAACCCCTCCCACTCCCTATTCTGGAAATCACAGCATCCATAGTGAATAACAACTTTGTCATTATTTTATTTAATCATACATTTGGTGACCACGTGCCCAACCATTAGATGGATGCCTACCCACTGACATCAATACTAGCTAATCTGTAAAGAACAATCATTTGGGGTGAAGTAGGCTACATATAGCCTAAAATCTAAGATTGAACTTTATGTAAAATCTTTTTTAGATTACACTCTATAGCTTCAAATAAAATCAAAAATATGCACCCTTTGGCTGATACTTACTCAAAACACGCATAAGGTAGCATTCATTATTGTACTTTCCAAAATTACAAGATTATAAATATTGTACTTCTATGGTGCATGCTGCAGCCATTGCCTATGTTTATGTATGGTTAGGTTCCTGTATTAACAACAGCACTCCAATACAATGTTGTTTAGATGAGTACATTCTTTAATACATTAAGTAGTTCGCAATAGGTCTCCCGATCACCCCTGACATCTTGTTACCAACATTATAAATACAACCCCTTGTAGGGACTTTTCATCAAAATGAATTTCACATGTGATGTCATAGTGATGTCATCAATGACATTTGTGATGTTATCTTTGATGTCCTGGGTGTTAGTCTTAGCAGTGCACGGTGGTGGGGCGAGTTATGATTGCTTAGCTTACCATAACTCACAAATGTCTGAGGTTTTTCGGTTTTACTTGAAACAATAACGTCCCTTTAACAAAGTTTTTTCACTGAATTTCATGAGTTTTTACCAG
Source organism: Ambystoma mexicanum (assembly GCF_040938575.1). Classification (NCBI taxonomy): domain Eukaryota; kingdom Metazoa; phylum Chordata; class Amphibia; order Caudata; family Ambystomatidae; genus Ambystoma; species Ambystoma mexicanum. The sequence continues at coordinate 576,754,146 of NC_090940.1, forward strand.
TGCATGCTATTTTCCTACAACTTACTAATATCATACTTACCCCAATATAGCAACACTTCTGTCCAATTTACAATGTCTCACCTTAAATCTCCGCCATTTTCCACCTTCTAGCAGAATTTTTAACTCTTCTATAAACTTTTTGCAACTTTCTTCTCTGTTTTTGCCTCTGTCGACATCCGCAAACATCTGATATTATCACAGACCTTCCGGACAGTGCCACGTGACCATGCGTTCGCATGCAGCATGATGAGATGTCTGCGAAGGCGTCTGCTCTGCGCGATCGGGTCTGTGCTTCTAAGACTGTTTGGAACTGCATTTATCGACTGATCTACGTCAAGCTCAAAATGTACCCGTGCACAGCTCCTACACCTATACTTACTCATTATCCATTAACAATATGGTGCAAAGCACATACTTGGAAGAATATTAGTAAAACTGCTATTTCTCTTAAAAATGGCATTAGCTCCTCCTCACCAAGAGCCACCACCACCACCAGCTGGAGTGCCTACACAACAGAAAAAGCACAGTACTTCCAAAGACAATGAAGAGGACCAAGAAGATGAGGTAGAGGACGTGCCTACCCCTAGCACCCAGAGAGAATCATGGGTGTGGCAATTCTTTACCACTGTTGGGAGTGTACCAAAGGCTTAAGATACCAAAGTGAAATGCACAAAGCGGGAACCCGGGTTGCTAAAAAGTAGATTTTTCGTCCTACAACGGGATGCCGTGAAGGAAAGATTTTCCTTCCTACAGTGGGATGCATGGGGCGTCCCGCTGTAAAAATGGCCACCATGTAAAGAGAAGGCGGTGCTCCGTACAGAGCCCCTCTTCCCTTTCTATGGCAGCCTGCAGAACCCTATGACCATATTACAACAAGCACATTTTTTTCCCTTTCAAACCTATCCTACTTTCGAATAACTTTACCACACAGCTGGTCCCAGGTGGACATGGGCACTTGAACATCATTTTTCAGCCGCAACAGGGGATAACAGCACGGCAGCCCAAGCTATCGGCCCAAGCGAACTGTGTCTGTGTGCGCCCTGATGATTCCAGGCTTCAGCGTGTTATAAATAAATAAATAAACAAATAAATAAATAAAAAATATATAACGAGGACTCTGGACCATTATCTTCCATTGCAGCCCCTGCAATTGGGGATAAAGGCCATTAGTAACCCTGGTTCCCAAAGCGGGAAGCCGGGGTGCTAAAAAATTGATTTTTTGTCCTAGAGAGGGACGCGGAAGGATTTTCCCCTTTTCAAAGAATCCCACAAAACTTTGCAAAACCATTCAGGATTAGGTCTAGAATAAAATTGCAAAATTACATGCAGTTTCATTGAGTGGTGCTAAAGTTATATGCCATCCAAAAACTGCTTTCCCCCAACCCTGTAATGCAGAAATAGGTACAGATGTCCTAGGACATCTGAACTGTCCGCGGACACCACAGGACTGCCCCAGGACATCTGGAGTGTTCGCGGACTGTCGGGGGTGAAACAACCTGTTTTTTGGCTTCTTATGGCATATCCCATCCCATCCTCACCCCCCCTCCTCCCCAGTGATTGTTTGTTGAGTTTGACAAGTACAATGTTGCTTCTATTTTTTCTTATTCAACATGGCGGGCGTCTCGCGGAAACTGACGCATTTCACATTTTCTCACCACCCAATCAGTGTCTGCCTTGTGAGATTTCCTTTCAAGATAACTGATTGCATGTTGTGCTTTGAGAGCATTGTTGAACTTAAAGCCACTATGTGCATATTTGAAGGTGCTTCAATCAGAGGCCCTTGGTGCAGGAGAATTACAGGTGTTAATGCATAAAATGAACTCATGGGAAAGGCTAGAAACATAAACAGGATCAACATATCTAGCGGCGCAATAACCATTATATCTCTTGTATCATTGCACTCATTTCTGCCACAGGGACTATTGCTTTGATCCTGCAAAGTCAAAAGGCACTGAAAAAAAGTAAAGAAATATATTAAATATGAAACAGGTTGCTATATTTGTGATAAGGACATTAATTGAGTTACACTTCCAAAATTAAAATGAAATGAATTACAGTGGCCTAAAAAATGACACTGACTAAGTGAAACTGCCCAACCCTTTGATGTATTACACCAGCTGTGTACAATAAAACATTATTTTCAGATGACACATTTGCCAAGTTATTACAGTTGCTCATAAAATAGGGAAGTTTGCTGTTGCCACATCCCACAAAAACATTGTCGCTGTAACTCGGGGAGCACCATTTGTCAATCTGTGACCTGGCCTGTAGAGGACTTTCAGGTCATACCGTTTTATAAGCCCATGCCCCATCTTCTAGTGCAACAAAGCTAAGACTTATTTCTTAGGGCTTGCCTTGGCTCACTCCTCATTGGTTGCTCCACGTACTGATGACAATATTCTTCCGAGGTTTGCAACTGATGCAACTATCCTTTTATCTTAAATTACACACACTTACCTGCAAACCCTTCTCTGTTCTGCTCAATCTCAACACCTCCTTACTTATCCTCTCAATCTTTGCCACCTCCTTTCATGCAATATTCCTATCTTCAAACCTCCAACTCATGACTCATGCATTTCTCCATGTCATTGGCCTCAAATCATACTCCACAGGTCCTTACTCTGGCCTTATACTTGTGGTTGGAGCCCTCGCTAGGGAACTACAAACTCCTCAGGTATTCCTTTTCGCTGTGCAAGTCCCAGCCTGGTTCTGAAAACTGAACCTTCAATTAGGTGGGTATCATCTGGATTCTGAATTTGTAGATGATGTCGCAGAGGTTGCTCAGCTGAGGCTAATGCTCCTCCTTGTCTGTGGTAGGTCACTGTAGATGTGCCTGCCGTTCCATTGATCCCCAGAGGCAACTTCATTTGCAGCCGTGAAGCAGCTGCCCATTTCATTTGTTCAAACCACCTTGTCAATTTCATATTGCTGGGCTTACTGTGATCCTTAATAGCATCCCTCCGGGAAGACGAGAAATAGGATTTGCATTGCCGTCAAACAAGGTTTTCTCCTTTCCATGAAAAGCCATGCTCAGTTACTTGAAACATTTAACATTTTCTATAGGAACAACGGCAAGATCTTTTGAGTCATTAAAGACCTTACCACTTTACATTGTCGAATGGTTCTTTCCTGACTTTAGGAATGGGTCCTCTGGAATGGTCAATTCGGTTGTATACGAAGTGACCGAAGGTCAATTAGGATATGTATGTGGGAGGAACCCCCCGCAACCGCCTGCCCAATCCAAACCCACCCTTCCACCGCACACCCAATCCCCTTATATTATTAACACCCAAACCAACCCACTATATATATAAAAATAACGAAATGGTCAATTGTACAGAATGTCAGTTAGGACCACTGTAATTCGGTCAATTGTGTCATTCGGACAATTGTTTTTGGTCAATTTGGCTAATACCGTTAATTCAGGCTATGGGTTGGGCAACCTTCTTGATATAAGAAGTTCATGGATTGTCGCTGGGCCCTAACAGGCTACCAGTCTATTGGGCCTTACAAGAAAAGAGTTGGGCCCGGGCTCCTACACATCTTACTTCCAGGAATTGACTTTCTATTCCATCCCTCCCTCATTCTCATGGCAGAGTTCCCAATTCGGAAACCATGCACTTTGTATGTCCCAGTCTCTCTAAACGTAGCGCGCCAGTTATCCCTAATGTTCTTGGAGAAATAATTTAGCATGATGCTGTTGACGGACTGGGGCACCTGCCTATGCCTCCTCCAGAGCCTGCATAATGGAGGAGGCCCCATCAGCCAGCCCCAACCATAGGAATTTGTCACAGCTGCTTTTGTTGAAAAGAACAAAGTTGCTTTCATTGGAGTTTAATTTGACATAGTCAGGGTTGTCCAACTCCAGACCCTGAGGGCCAGAATCCTGATGGGTTTTCGGGATATCCCTCATTAACATTCGTGAGAAACATTGTGCATGGATTTAGAATCGTTCTATGCAATTTATCTCATGAATAATAATGAGGGGTATCCTGAAAATCTGACATGTTTCTGGCCCTGGAGGCCTGGAGTTGGACAACCGTGACATAGATGGTTCATTTCATATGCAGTCCAGGAAGTCCTTCTTCATTTGTGGATATGTTCTCCTAATTATCTCCACCTAAAATGAATGGAAAATTGAAGTAAAGGATTATAAGTAGAAGTGTGAAATCCTGTTTAGATAAAATCAAATTTTAACACTGATTTTATAAATCCTCAATCATTGTCATACAAATGGCAAGCACATGTGGGAGGAGCCGCTTAATGTGTTGTCCCCTTTGGGGTCACCTGGGGATTAAATGGCAACGCCTTTGATTCATCAACCTTAAAAGAATATGGAAATGGAAGGGTGCTGATCCAGGGACTTACCAGTGACCTGAGGAATTCCAGCTGGTTGGAAATTCACTGTAGTGCAGCGTCGGTGGCCGTGGAAACACATTGACAGAGACTGAGCCCGCCTTTGCATCGCTAAACAGTATCCACTGTCCGACACCCTCAGTAGCCACTCTCTCCACATCCTTCGACAATATCATATTAATATAATATTTGATTATTTTAAGTTTGTTCCTATTACTGTAACGTGTCACTGCTTCACCGTGTTGCACAAGGCTACACTGCTTCCCAGCTGTGGTTGTGCATAACAAACACAATGCACACACTCCTAGACAAACACATGCCGGCAGTGAATTTCATTAACTGGCTGCACTTTTCAATAGAATTGCATGTGTGTGCTCCTTTTTGTTGCACAGTTCAAGAATTATGTGTACGTTCAAAAAATGCAACTCTAGCATGGGCAAAAAGGCATCTTTTTTGCATATTTGAGCACATTATGCAAGTGGTGCAGCAGAATTTTCTGTAATTTATTTTATGTTTAATCATTAAACATTCAATTTTGTCAGTCAATTTTGCCACTATGGTGAGCAAAGTGGCATGCATATTTGCACGAGCAAACTGATGCACAATTTCATCATTGCACTGATTAATAAGTGCATATGTAATTGTTGTCCTTGCAAATACTCTTGCAAAACTTCCCTGCAAATTGACCAGCTTTGATGCAGAATTGCCTGGCTGGTAGAATTGAAAACAATCTTTTCATTGATATTAGCAAAGGATGCCCCTTTTGTAGCCAGCATCGCGAGCGCGCGAAGCGGCGTATTTGCTCCGGGGACCTTGGATTCGGATCCCGATCATTATATGGATGTGATGGTCACCAGGGGAGTTGCTAGGTCTGGAAAAGACCTGGGGCTCAGCTGATGTTGGAACTGTTGGGACTGGGGGCTAGCTAGTCTTTTGGCTGTAGCTCCTGAGATTCTATCCGGGGCTACAACCAAAGAATCAGGGGCTTTAGCCCCCTTAGCCCCCCCCTAGCAACGCCCCTGATGGTCACGACCCAGTACCCGCTGCCTCATAAGTGCTCTGTGTTTTATGACAACCTTTATCCGGTTAAGATTGATCTTGGTCAGAGTCCAGCTCTAGCGTGCATTGAGCTCCTGAACTCCTGCTCTCAGACGTCTGCCATATTGAATTAGGGAAAATAAATTTGGGCTGATTGCTGATTATTTAAAACATCACAGGAAACTGGGAATGGCTTTTTAAAGGATGAAATAGCTTTTGGTGGCCCCGGGAGGAAGGCAAAACAAACAGAGACTTCAATATATGAAGAGTGCGCGAGCCTCTTAATCGGCTTATTAATACCGGAATGGATTCCCTTAATATACTAATGAGTTCCACACAAAGTACATCATGGGAGAAGTATAACATTAATGCATTAGGTTTAGTTTATCGTTCGGTCACCTTATGCATGCAAAAGTAGCATATTTTATCATTCCCCATGCACTCTGTGTTTGATGTTCCGGTGAAGAGCGGCTTAATTTGCTCTGTAAGCTCCCAGTACAGGAGCCTCATCATAACGCACTCAACATTAGGGGGAAAAACATTCCGCTCCAAAACCCAGTTGGCATGATGGGGGACAACCACCAAAAGTTAGGGTGCTTTTAAAGGCTGTGATCAAGTGTCACCCAACCGTCCCTGCTTTTGGGGAGGGAGATGTAGGCATACATACAACAATGATCCATTCAGGAGACTCCAATTCAGCCCTGTTCTTAGCTTTGCATTTTGGGAATTGTAGTCCTGTATTTATATTTGGGAAACCCAGGACTTCAAGACCACGAATGCTAATTTAAAAACCGGACTGGGTTTGCATTCCATGAATGGAATGGATGATGTTGGCATGAGTGTAGAGGCCAGAGAAATATTTAGAAGCAGGTTTGTGTTTGTTTGAAACCATAAGAAACATTACTATCTATAAAGTATGTTAAATATGTCTAATAAATGAGACCCCCATGTGCATTGTGCGAGGTGTAGGTGGCTCACTCATGCTTGCATTTGCTTTGCATTCTGGGACTTTGAGTCTTACCTTCATACCGGGACACAATGCAACTTCAAGTACTATCATTTAAAGAATAGAAACAGGACTGAATGGGCACCTCCCAGTGACATGGAACATTTTGAGAGCATGAGGTCAAGAAATAATATAAATAGGCTTGGCTCTCAAAGAGTTGGAGTGGAGCAATTAAGGAGATGCTCGTTAGCATTGCTGATGTGCACCTGCTTCCTTATACCTCATTCACAAAGCCAGACAGCTGATGCAGAGCTGCAGAAGCCTGGAGCATCCCTGGAATGCTTCTGTTGGAACCCTTGGGAGTAACAAGTGCATATGAGCATCTCAGAGATGTTGCAGGCCTCTCCAGATTTTCTTTAGTTTTAGTCTTAGTGAATGATGGTGGAAGGTACCAATTGGGCTTCCCCTCGTGTGTTCCAGTGCATGCATTTGAGAATGTGACCCATGGTGTTCACGTCAGGTGTGGGTGATATACTTTGTGTTCTGAGACTCCAAGGCACCTTAGAACGTTCTATCTGGGGGCCTGACTACGTTTGTCAAATGTGGATCTGTAAAATGGCAAACTGCATGTGGCGCAAATAGCCTGCACTGACTTGTCTCGGGAGGATAGCTCAGGGGCTACGCGCTCTCCTTGGAAGCAAGACGCCATGAGCAACACAGGTTCGAGCCCTGGGTCCGCGCGTAGAAATCTCTGCATTATGAATGACCAATCATCATTTTAATGGCATGATTCATCTTATTTTAAAATGTATTTGTATACATCTTTTAAATCTAGAAGAACATTTCAAAAATCGAAGAAATTGAAAGGAGCAACGGATCGGGGTCAAGCTGGTAAACTTAAAAGGCCACATGGATGAGCCGTGGAGACCAAGATAGGAAGATATGCACGATTGCTGTGATCAGGGAGGGAGTGTAAAGCTGTACAGCACTGCCAATGGCCAACACAAGGCTATTAGAGTCTTGTCAGGACTTGTAGGTCAGGCTTGGCCTCCCCGGAAGCATCTTGTGATCCTGTTGCAGATGGATAATTGATCAGTGGTGGATTGAAGGAGGTGAGCCTGGATAGGAGGACCCTTCCGGAAAAGACAGAGGAGAAGGAGTATGGAGGGAAGGAAACTGGTAAGGAGCGAAAAAAAAGGGAGTAACTGGAAACAGTTGTGTATAGGCGCCATACAAATTCCCAATAAATAAATAAATAAATAAAATAAGAAGCAGCAAAAGAGCAAGGTCCAGGAAACAAGGGATGCGAAGAGGCTGTAGGAGAAGAATGTGTTTTATGGAGAATGATCAAATGCATTTCAGATGCAAGTTATCCACCCTCTGCTTTCTATGCATAGATGGAAGGCTATGAAGACATATGGGCAAAGCGGCCATTTTAGAGCATGTATGATGGACTATTGTTGTGGAAAACCTTCCGAGGGTTGTGGATATCTCTCAATGGGACCCCTTCTAATGCTATTGTCTCCTACTGCCCCCGCTTCATGCCCAGAAATACCCTGCCCTTATAGCGCTGTGCCTTGGTGACAGCAGTGAAGACTCCCTGCCAAGCAGCACCCTTCAACAAAGACGTTTATATAGGAGGGCAAAAGGGGCACTTGCCCTGGGCCCTCACCTTGGATGGCACACCACAAGGCTGCCTGATCTAAAGAAGTCTGTTCCCATTGTTCACCAAACTTCAATAGCACACGTCAGGATATTTTATGGCATGCTGCTTAGGGTCTGAACCTGTTACCCGTCTGTTCATTCTGCTCTGATCAATTATATGATTTCTGTGTTCATTGTGGTATAGATAGTTTGTGTGTTCATTATAGCACACCTCCAGTAGCATTTCCACCTTTCTGTGGGGATTATATTGACCATGTGCAACAGCCAAAGTTGAACTGCATATTGATAAATGTGAGGGCCACAATGGTTCAGAAGATTGTAAGCGATATTCAATCAACACTACAGCTAAGTCAATGCCTAGTCTGGGATGCTGAGGGAAACCCTTATTGATATATTTTTAGGTCCAGTTCAGTACTCTGGATGACAACCCTTGTATAACACCCCCCTCTTAGAATCCCCCTGACCCCACTGAGCCAAGAAGTAGGTTTGTTTTGCAAATTAAAAGGTTTATTTGGAAAATTAAACAATATATATATATCACACTTTTATAATAAATTAATATCTGATAGTACACTGAGACATATGATGTGGATCCACAATGGGTAATGTTACAGTGGTACACTTGATGACTTAGGAGTAGTATAGAGGATGAGGTAGCTGAAAATGCTTTATGGTTTCAAGGAAATGCAAGGTGGAATAAAATGCAGTACAGCAAATAAACTTGATATGATTTCAAACAACAACAATGTAATCACTTTTTCTCTGGCCATTCACCCCCCCCCTCCTATGCAATGTAAGAAATGGTAGGAGATGGAAAGGGGAGCACACAGTTTTCAGGAATACAATCAAATACAATACGGAATTCAGTTCCCCCCCAGCAAGCTTAGAGGAAACAGGTAGAAGTTTGAAACACAGGCCCAAAGTGCTTTTAAATGTGATGGCAATGGATGGGAAGATGTGCTAACTTATTTTAATTCCCGGCGGAGTGAGCTGCTGAGTGAAGTTGCAGACTGTGCAGACCCTGGCCCTCATTACGACCCTGGCGGAAAGCGACTGACCGGAGCGCCCCAGCGTAAATAGCGTTTCCGCCATTGCACGAAGGAGCAAAGTGCGGCCCATTCCGACCCATCGGGCACGAGCACCACGGCATGGCGGAAGTGCAAAGTCCGCGATGGCGGAAATGACCCCAAAACGGCCCACACCGCCGCCGTACGGCGCCCTAGGTGCAATACCGCCACCCCTCTTAGCGGTCACCGCAGTGTGCGCCTACCGGAAAGTACGGTGGCCGGAAATATACGGAAACGGAAGCCAAAACATGGGCCCGGAACGGGAAACATCCCGGCGTACACCTATAAATACACTAAAACCACACAACCACTAAAATCACTACCCCGAAACACACCCCAACCCGCCAACCACCCTAGCGAAACCAAGAATAATGGGAAAAGCAGCGAAGAAAGCGTGCGACCGCAAGCGGCAGGTCCACTTCTCCCGTGAGGAACTCACCGTGCTAACAGAGACCCTCCAGGAGAATGCTGCCGTCGTCTTCTCCACGCAAATGACCAGGACGGCACTTGCAAACAAGAAGGCCATATGGGCTCTGGTGGCACAGCGGGCAAGTGCGGTGGGGACCGCACCCCGCACCCCACAGCAATGCCGCAAGCGATGGGACGACCTGCGGATACGCGTCCGCAGCATACTCTCTGCCAACCGCAACATTGCCACAGCCACCGGGGGAGGTCCTGAATCACCCATCAAGTTGACCCCCTGGGAAGAAATCTGTGCCTCCACCATCGGAATGGAGAGCATAGAGGGAGTCGGAGGGATGGAGAAAGGAGTGCAGACATCCGAAGATTCAGGTAGGTGGGCCAGATAAAACAATGCCAAATCCACAAAGTCCATTCATGTGAAGTACCATGTGTCCCCATAGTGCAACAGAAACACATGTCCAGGAGAACGTCCACACACATCGGCCTGATAGCGCACGTTAAAACCCACAATAAATACATAAATAATTAAAAACCCCTAAAACACGCACTACACGTGCAGCAGGCACACCCTAACTGCAGGCTGCCAAACAACTGCACCCTCACTCCACACACAAATGAAACCACCCCCAAGACCCCGACCCAAATCACCCTCAGGCACCACCCCAATGCATGTGATACAATGCCATTCCAATTCCCACTGACCCATCAATAACCCTCGCCCTCCTTTACTCCACCACAGGGTCCGATCCAAACGACGAGCTACAGGACACCCCTACCAGCACACCTGCAAAGAGGGCCAAGACCAACGGCCAGAGACCCTCCACCTCAGCTGCACGCATCAAGACACGGCAGCAGCACAAATCAGGTGGCAGCACACAGGAGGGAACATCAACAGGCACCCCAGCAGCCAGCATGCCCACAACACCACCACCACAGGTCCCCCCAATGGATGCCACAGAAGGCACTGCCTCTGGTGGCAGCAGCACCATAGGTGACACCCCATTGATGGCAGCATGCTCCGACACAGAAGACGGGGATGTCGAAGTCAGATCCATCCATGACCTGTCCCAATCCCCCTGTCTGTCCCCTCCCGTACAACATGAGGATACCACGCAGGGGCACCCACAAGACGACGACTGGCCATCCCCCACAAGCCCTGTGGCAAGGCAACATGAGGACAACAGCCCCTCTGTGACACCACCGCAAATGGCCATGGCCCAGCAGAGGCAACAGTCCCTCGACAAGTTAATCGTCCAACAGCAGCAAATGGCCACACTCCTCAAGGGCCATGCCGATGAATGTGGGGGCACCAAGGCAGACATAGAAACATCAACAGAGACACTTAGGGCAGAAATGGAGAGAGGTACAGAGACGCTAAGGGCACAAATTGAGAGTAGCACCGAGAGCCTGAGAGTCCAAATGGAGAGTAGCACCGATAGCCTGAGAGTCCAAATGGAGAGTAGCACCGAGAGCCTGAGGGGGGAACTGCATGCGACGTCCAAAGACGTATGTGCCGAACTTGCCGCAGTGCGCCGTGTGCTCACTGAGCTCTCGCAAACCCTTAGGGACATGCATGGACGTGAGCAGGCAGACACATCATCCGTTGCAAGTTCCGTCCAGGGCAGCCCCCAACGTAGATCTGGAAGGAACCTGCGCTCCACAGGCAGGGGTGCCCCTGATACCCGCAGAGGGGGCATGCAATAGCGACAGCCCACTGACAATGAGCATCTTTGGACACTGGTGTTCGGGGGGGAGGTAGGAGGGTGGAGGGGGTGTGTTGGGCTCACTTGGGTGGCGGGTCGATAGGGTGTTCAACATGATATCACATATGCCATAAAAAGTGCACGATCAACCAATGAGAAGTGTGGACATTGATCTTTGTGTACTAGGCCATCATAGGCGTACAGTCCATATTGTGCATGTCCCAGACACACGCAGTGCCACGAGTCCCGTGTCCATGCATCAGCCACCAGGCGTGAGTGCTAGAAGCATACATCAATGAGATGCTGACGAATGTCACGGGCCTCCGGTGCCTCGCAGACTCCATGAGGTGCTGCCACATCCCCACCCTCATCATGACCATCTTCAGGTGCTTGCAGTTCTGCGTCAGGGGGCATGGGCACATTTCTACGTACGCACATGTTGTGGAGCATGACACATGCCATCACCATCTTTGCAACCTTCTCATGGCGGTACAGGAGTGCCCCGCCAGACCTGCTGAGGCAGCGGAAACGACCCTTCAGTAGGCCGAATGCCTGTTCAATGACTACACGGGTACGTGAGTGGGCATGGTTGTAGTCCTCCTCATGCTGGTCCCGTGGGTTCCGGACTGGTGTGAGGAGCCATCTCTTCAGTGGATATCCAGCATCACCTGTATGTGGACGAGAAACGTATGATGTGGAATGCCATTGATACGTACGCACACCCCCCCCCCCTTCCTGGCAGGTCATTGCCGCTTCACATACCCCACATCATCATGCATGTAATGAGACTCACCGAGTAGCCAGGATCTGTTCCCTGCGTGTCGCTCCATGTAGCGTGGTATTGTCGAGTTCCTCAAGACCATAGAATCATGGGTTGATCCAGGGAATCGGGCACAACAATGTGTAATGATCCTGTTGGAGTCACACACCATCTGTACATTCAGGGAATGAAATTGTTTTCGGTTGCGGTACTGGGCCTCCATGGCATGTGGGACGACCAATTCAACATGGGTGCAGTCGATGGCACCAATGCAACCCGGTATGCCGGCAAGTGCATGGAATCCCACTTTTGTGTTGGTTATTTCCAGCTCCGAGCGTGGTAGAGAGATGTAGTCGTCTGCGTGCTTCAGGAGGGCATCGAGCACTAGCAATAGTGTCCGTGAGAACAGTGGCTGAGAAATGCCATGCAACTGTCCGACTGTGTGCTGGTAGGTGCCTGTGGCCAGGAAGTGGAGTACAGACACCACCTTCAGTAGGGGTGGGATGGCGGTTGGGCTGTCTATCATGCTGACAAGGTCAGCCTGTGTCATGTCCACAATGGCGGCTATGGTGTCCCGGTCCAGACGGTAGAGGGTGTGGATCTGCTCATCAGTGAGGTTGAACGGATGTGCTCGGAGGCGTTGAATTGCGGGCTGCCTGCGTGGTGGTAGTGGCTGTGCTGGTGGGCCTTGCTGGCCCTGCCTTGGCCTCCTCCTCCTCCGTGCGGCTGGTTGTAGTTGGTGTTCGTCTACTTCTTGGAGTCGGAGCACTTGCAGTGCTATCAGGTCCCCCAGGGCCAACATCGCGAGTCCTGCCGGTAGCATTTCGGTGTGGTTGTGGGAGGGGACTGGCTGTGCAATTTATGTGTTTTCAGGCTGTATGGCCTCCACCTGTGGTGATTAATTCCACCTGTGCAAACTGCTCTCCCCTTTGGCCGAGCACGTCCCGCGCACAACGCTGCAATTCGGGGAATGGCATCTTGCTATTGCAATCATGTATTTGTACCCGATGGCCGTGTAAGATTGGTTGATATGTCCATTCTGCTGTGGTCCCATTGTTTCACGTACTATCTGTGCAGTCGCGAACAGACTTGTGAGGGGTCAGTGGGACGTAGTACTCGGTTAACGGTGGGCCCTCATGCATCACTGTACCGAGTTGCAACGACGGGCGGGGCGTCCCATTCGTGGGTGAAGGCAGTTGCCATTTTCACACACAGCCGCACTCGATGGGATAATTAGTGATTTCAAACGGCCACAGATGCCTTTTCGACGTGATGTTGCAAATGAGGAATTCGAAGGGCGGCGCTTTCGGTTTCCAGCTGGCGGCGAGGAAATGCCCACAGGTCTGACTGCAAATGTAACGTTCTATTGTTCTATGTCCTTGAGACAGGGCCCATGGCGAGGGAGCAATGATTGATATGAATAGTTTGGGATGCGCAATAGCTACGTGGGCGATGAGGCCGTCCGTTCCCAAATACATGTTACTTCACAACACTGGAATTACGGGCTGGGGCACTGTGGATTTAGCAGGCTGCATAACGCACAGACTCAATGGATGTTTCTAATGTCATGTGAGTAATCATTCAGGCATTTTGATCCCGGGATGAGGGAATGATGGATGGATGCATGGGCAGGTGATTTGGTACAGAGTTTGCCATGTACAGGGCTTCTTGGGATCTATCCGCCTCCCCTACGCTATGTGATGCAGGGCTGCCATAGTGGGACCATCGTCCATCTGGCCTTGTTGAGCCCTCCCTGTCTCGAGGCGCCCTCAGACACTCGTTTGTGATGGTGTTTGCACCTCGGTATAGATGGTTGTGAGTCGCAAGTGGTTTTGGGGTGGTGATGTTCCTTTGGAGTGGGCTAGCATGCATATGGCTGTGGATTTCGTGTGATCATTGAAGTGAGTTGTTGGTATGTAGTTCTGATGGCCATTCTGTTCTTTTTCTTTTCTTTTTGTTGACAGGTTTCTCCTCCCCTTTTGCCACTGCCATCTGTATGCCACTCCTGCAGATGGATTTTACTCCCGACACCTGCTGCTTCGTGTTAATCAGTGGAGCAGCATTACGATCTTATGGGACGATCGCCAATGGCCCACATGCCCTTACGCAGTACTGGTGGCTCGGAGCAACATTTCGGCCTTTCAGCTGGACTAGTGCCTCCCCATTGGGACGGCCCTGCGGTTGTGTGCGCTTCCATGTTGCCTTTTCGTACGTGAATGTGGCTCTGTGTACCATGGGGGAACAGGGCGACACACAGGTAGTGGCTGGTCGTTTCTTGCGGAAGCAGCCCACAATGGTGGTTGGTGTTTTGGATTTCATGGCCTGATGGCTGTATGTGCTTGGTGATTTTGATGTGCATAAATATCTATTCTGATTTGGCCCGTGTAGCGTTTTTCTTTGCAAGTGATGTGGCATATGCCTATTTGGGGGGCGATGTATTGTGAGGAGATCTGCATTGGGTTCCAGCTTCGGGGTTTAGTTGCGTGGTACTGTGCTGTGCGCGTTTGCCTACGAAGCCCAGTGAGGTCAGGGATGGGGGCTGCCAATATGCCAGTTTGGATGTTGTCATGCTCAGGGGCGGGGGATTGGGTTTTGTGTAACAGATGCCGGTCAGCCAGGTGGACTGGTGGAATGATGTGGTTTTCGGTATATTGCTGGTCACAGGTGCCTGTGTTTGCGTGCGTTTCTTGGTGGGGGACTGTGGTCATGTCCATTGGGATGGCTTCTGTATTCGTGCCATCTGTGCCCTGCAGCTCCCATTGGCCCCTGTTGTGTTTCTTTTGTTCGTTGGCATGCATGGGTGACTTGTACATTTCAATGGTTGCATTGTGGCTTCATTGCACCTACGGGGAGTTGTACTTTGTGGGCAGGGAGCGGTGTACAGGCACTCAGTGGGGCCGTTTACGGTTGATTCGCGATGCCGTACTTCTCGCCATGGCGGTATGGTCCATTCCGCCATGCCTGATGGCGTTAGGTACATGTCCGCTAGGGTCGGAATTGGCGTACCGTTGCACCATGGTGGTGTTTACGGTTTGGCATGGCGCGCGCGCGCGTGCTTGGTGCAGTTAGCGTTGGCGTTCACTACGGTGTCGCTAATGGCATCGTACTTTGCGGTGACGGGTCATAGTCGCACCGAGCGCTATTCGATGGCGGTATTGCATTTCCGCCATCGTTTTTCGATTTCCGCCAGGGTCGTAATGAGGGCCCCTGAGTCTTTCTGCAGTGGACACTAATTTCCCAGCTTACCTGAAATCCTTAAAAGCCTGTCTAAGCCGCTGAGCGGCCGCGGAGTGAGCTGCTGAGTGAAGTTGCAGACTGTGCAGACCCTGAGTCTTTCTGCAGTGGACACTAATTTCCCAGCTTACCTGAAATCCTTAAAAGCCTGTCTAAGCCGCGGAGCGGCCGCGGAGTAAGCTGCTGAGTGAAGTTGCAGACTGTGCAGACCCTGAGTCTTTCTGCAGTGGACACTAATTTCCCAGCTTACCTGAAATCCTTAAAAGCCTGTCTAAGCCGCGGAGCGGCCGCGGAGTGAGCTGCTGAGTGAAGTTGCAGACTGTGCAGACCCTGAGTCTTTCTGCAGTGGACACTAATTTCCCAGCTTACCTGAAATCCTTAAAAGCCTGTCTAAGCCGCGGAGCGGCCGCGGAGTGAGCTGCTGAGTGAAGTTGCAGACTGTGCAGACCGTGTCATGACCGCGGCATTGGTCTCCGCGGTTTCTTTGGCCAACATGGACTCGCAGCCTTACGACCCTGAGATGGCCATGGTGGCGAACGTGGCGAACTATACTATGGAAAGCCCGCGACAGTGACCGCCTCTTTCATCGCCTCCAAAGCCCGCATTGTTTCCATCGAACAGCCCTAGACCGGGCACAGGTAAGGCATCACTTCCCCTTTCTATACCCGAAAAGTGTCTTACTATTCCCGTTTCCCTACTTTCTCCCACCCGTGCCCCGTCATCTTCGACATCACTCCCTTTTCCCTGCCCACCCGTGCTTTCTCCACTCCCCTCTCTTCTACCTTCCTTATCCGTACCGCTTCCCCCACCCCGCCTTACCTGTGTGCCGTCGAGTCCAGAGGCAGAATCCACTCGCCGCGTCCTTCGACCGTTGAAATAAATGCTAACGGGAAGATCGAACACCAAGAGGCGTGGCGAAAAGTCTGCGGCGCCGAAACGGTGCCGAAACGGACCATCTCGTCAACCCAGCAAGATCTGACTGCGGAAAACCAATCAAAAAGCGCTAGGCTTTCGCCTAAATTTCACAACCGTGATATTCTCCTCTCTGATGCTGCAACATCTTTTGCCCCGGGACTGGTGTCGGGGACTCAGAATGATCATTTGCAAATAGACACTCGATGTATGTCACTTCCAGTGGTGGATCTGAATCAGCAGATGATACATATCCCCACGTTAGAGGAGGGTACTCACTGTACAAATGAACGGACCAGCACTGAAAATGTGGACCTGCTGACCCTGGACACCGAGAAGCAGGCAAAACGCACCGACCGAGAGGAAAGCACCTTTGGGCTTGAGCCACGGATGACAACGACCAGTGAAAGAACGGGATATTCGCCTATAACTTCAGATGACAATGAACAGAAGCTAACGTCATCCTCAAAGAAGGTTACTGTCCATACGGTCCAAAGTACGGAAGTGCGGGAGTGCTCCGCAGAGGAAAGCACTGTAAAATCATGTGCCTCAATTAGCAAGAACGAAGAGCTAATAAAACGAAAAAGTCAGCATCGAAATCCAGCTGTATTAGATTCAGCGTCCTGCAAACTTAAAGATGCAATTGAAGTTCTAACAGAAGCAGTCACTTTAAGTGGGAACCCAAGAACTTCTGCAGTGGTGTGTCCACAAATGGTAATTTTACCGAAAAAAAGAAAAGATAAACAAGGAGTACATAACGATGACCAACCTAAATCACTCCTCTTGATGCCAACGAAAACTCAGCGACACACCCATAACAAGGTCAGAAGAAGACTGACCTCAAGACCAAAGGTCCCCCTAAATAAGAAAATGGGCCCAAAGACCGCTCCAACTAAGCCCTGCACAGTGGCACTACTGAACGACTTCTTCAGGAAAAAAATGGAAAGGCGATCAAATTCCCAGCGGGAGCTGTCGGACAATGAAATGCTAGAGAGCCTCATTCATGTAGAGACAGACGTACCAACTGTCAGAGACATCCCAGAGGAACCCACGATAAGCTTGGGCCCCCTGGGAAATATTGTATCCATGACAGCGGCATCTGTCGCTCCACCACTTAGATGGCACTATTCAAACAAATCTACATCTCTGGCTACAAATGGTGAACTCCAGGAGGGGAAAGGCGAAAAGCCTAATCAAGAGAGAATGCCTGATAATACAATAATCGAAATTGCAAACTCTAAAGTTAGGGGACAGAATCAACAGGCAAGTAATAAAGTGACCGAGATCCCACTCAACCAATACCGCCATGTCTCGGAGCAAAAAAATGAAGTGACGAATAGTGCCGTCAGCCTTGAACAGCAGCCAATTACGACACAACTACTTATGGCAAAAAACCCTGTGCAGATTACTGAGTTAGACTTAAATAACTCCATGAAGGAAATGGCTATTGAATCAACAAAAACATCTTCACTGATCCCTACGCCTACACCCATGCGCAGACTAAGTAGAACTCTGCCCTCCTCTCCCCAACACTTGGATTACCAAAATTTAGACTTAACAACTATAACGTCGACAGTAACGATAGCATTGGCACCGTTCTCTAAGCTGTACGAGAGCATTAACGACACGCTCCGAGATCAGATGACCATGTTAGCCTTAATGCAGTCAAAACTGCAATATCTGGAAGGCTTCATTACGGGGTTCCAAGGATCTGAAGCAGGTGATAGAGTACGTGGGATAAGGCCTGCCGAGCAAGAACCTTATAACCATCCGACAGATTCAGACGTCGAGGAACGCACAAACCGACGGACGCAACACTCAATTGGCACTACAGCAGCCCCGTCTACCACCTCACATGAGGCAACTAGAGTGATAACTCTAGAAGATCGAGAAAATGTGACTCCAGCCAGTAATCTAGTGATCGAACCTCTGGACGCCATTATAGCTATATTGGAGGAGGATGATGTGCGTTCAGCGCTCAGTCAATTCGCTGCCACAGAACTAGTGGTGGAACAAGTGCCTAACCCCTTTTCTTATATAAAAACTATAGAAGGCACAAAAAAACCAAACAAAGGCCTCGAGAAAAACACCAAGAACTTCACGTATGGTATATTTAGTCAGCAAAAATCGATAGTCAGTCAAAACTCTAAAAAGGATAACATATCACAAGCTCAGAAGAAACTACCCAATGCTGCAGCGAAGAAAAAAGATGTCCCGCATAAAATAAAAGAGACTCAAAGTACGTACCAGAATCCTACGATGGAAAAACGAATTATTTGTTTAAAAAAAAACACTCCCGTCCTTATTGTTGAGGACCAGTCATATTGTAGTATTCTGACAATCGACGATACCGATCTTGAAAATCACCCAAAAAAACAATCGAAGAGAAAAGCAACTGTATCAACCACAGAAAACTCAAATAATTAACCCCCTAAGAAAGTACAAATCGTCGAAAAACCTGTTCTGTCGCCAAAGTCCCCAGTGAATACCCAAAAATCTCAAAAACTGGAGTCCGTGAAGAGTGCAACTTCAAGGACAAACGCTGCGGACAAGAAAAGACTGGACCCGGTGCGTAGAGAAAGCACAAACATCTGGAAAAGGAACAAATCCTCGAACGCACCTCCCCTTCCTCGGAAACAGGGGGAAAGGCTTGACCAGAGAAAAAGTCCAAAGCCTGTAAGGGAAACAGGCCAAAAGATCTCGGATTCATATTCCCGACATATTTCTGCCGAGAATGGGAAGAGAAAAAATGACAGAAGACCCGAATCAGAAAGTGATCGGAAACAGGAGACAAAGCGCATTGTGAGTGATTTTACTCTAAGGTTGAAAAACATCAACTCAAGACGGAACGATCTGACCATGAATAGAACTAATATTATTAGAATCTTAACCCAAATCCCCAGTCTGAAGCATATTCAAAACAAGGACCTATGAATAGTCGAACCAAGTACATCAGGTAGAACAGACTACTCCTATATACATCTTGACTCTGAAAGTACCAAACTTCGTCTACTGAAGGAAACCAAAAACCTTCTGGAAGTGGGTTTCGAATTATTGGACATTAGGCATACAAACACACAAGCCCAGAAAAAAACAAGGTCCCAGAGAGAAGTAAGTAACGGAAAGGATCCCTCGCAAATGACCAGGGATAACCGTGTCCGTTACATCAGCAGGATGCCTCATGCCTGCCCCACGCAGAAAATGCAAATAACAAATAAACCAAAAATCCATAGACCTAATCAAGTGGAAAGTGAAAAACCTGAGAGAAATCAGAATGCACAAAGCAATCAGGATCAGAAGTATGTGCGAAGCAAAAGGTTTTAAGATTCATCACGAAGTGATCAAACACCAAGGAGCTATGGAACACCAAGGGCGGATAAAACTGTGCCCTGGTCCTGGCTAAAAACTGAGAGCAATCGTAGACAAAAATACTAGCAACGATCTCTGGAAAAGAAGATCCACCCGGAGATGTCTAAGGAGAAGATATCAGACAAGATAACCAATCCATTGCAACCTTTAAAATTAGGCTGCTGGAACACGAGGGGTTTCATTCATTTAACTAAAAGAACCGATGTCAACCTGGGTACCTTCGATGTACTATGCCTACAGGAGACGTGGCTGACCACTAAACCCCAGCTGGATGGCCACAAAATAATCTTATAGAGTGCCAGGAAAGGAGCAACAGGACGTCCATCTGGGGGTCTTATAATTGCGATTAAAGCTGGCTGAGGACTAGAGGTTTCTGAAATTTTCCTGTCGCCCCATTGGATCCAAGCTGTAATACTTACGAGAAAGCCTGTGCCCAATGAACATAAAGAGAGCACTTTTCTCCTAATAAACGTTTACTGGAACCCGGAGACGACTACAAACGAAGATTTTGTCAAAGAACTTAATAACCTCTGGGAAGAAGCACAAACAAACAGGGCTGACCACAGCATTATCATCAATGGAGATTTTAATGCCATATGTGAAGGGATCGGCATGTCTTCAAAGCTGTCGAACCAGAAGTCCCCTGTAAGGGAAAGAGGGAAACTCCTCGATAAGATAATGGCGGACAGGGACATGCACAACCTTCATTGGCATCGCTCCATATCAAATCTGCTGATTCCGTCATGGCAAAGAGGTGACCAAAAAGGGACGATAGACCACGTATTTGTCTCAAGAGAAATTTTGCCAGAGATCCACTCCTTTAGGGTCAGTCCCACAGTCTTCAGCGACCATAACCTCCTAATTTTAGAAGGTTGGTCGTCAAGAACTCAATCGATCAGGTGCACCTTGCCGCTCGAGCCATCAGAGAGAGGCAAAAGAGTGAAGATCTCAGAAAAAGGGCTACTGAAACTTGAGGCACAATACATAAGATCTGAAAAAAAAACTAATACACAAGGGAAAAGGGATGTTAGTGATCTGGACTATACTCCCTTATTAACCAGATTCCAGATGGACCCAAACAAAACATCTAAACCACAGAACGGATACCGACACTCATATAATAAGGATCTGGTAATGAAAAGGTCGGAACACAGAAGGTTGAAGAAATACTATCAAAAGTTCCCTTCTCCTGAGAATATGGCACGTTGGATAAAGGCTGTGCGAGAGTACAGAAACTGGTTGCTCCACTATCGTTATAAACTCCATTTGTACGATTCAGAACAAATGCTGATGGCAGTCTGTGGAAATAAACCAAAAGAATTTTGGAACCTGATAAAGGGGACCCAAAGCAAAGTCAACGATAACATCCAGAATAATGTGGGAGAATCCCGCTGGATTGAGCACTTTTCCAAACTATTTGCACCAATCCTTGACGAGAATACCACCTATCCCTCTATCAGAGAAAGTACCACAAATGATCCAACGTGGAACATTCCTGTCGACAAAGACTTAATAGTAAACAAACTTATGAAATTGAACAACTCCAGGGCGCCGGGCCCCGATGGCATTAGCAATTTGGAACTTAAAAAACTTCCCGAGCTGTGGGAAAACTTTATGAGTAAGCTTTTTTCAAATTGCAACCAGTCGAAAGAAATTCCATCTGCCTGGAAAAAGGCAAACATCGTCCCAATTTTTAAGAGAGGTGCAACCGATAATCCAAATCAGTACAGGCCGATTGCTCTTTTGGATGTTATGGGAAAAGTCTTCTCGTCCTTTGTGTTGGACGACTTCCAAAATTGGGTGCGTTCAACTAACTTTATGGATCCCTTCCAGAATGGTTTCGTCAGAAACTCGGGGACAACCACAAACATTCTGCTTATGAGTGCCCTGAAAGCAAAAGCAATACAAGGTGGTCTTCCGGTATATGTTGCCTTTATTGACCTGGTCCAAGCCTTTGACCAGGTCAACAGACGTCTCTGGGCGAAATAAGAAGCAAAAGGATGTCCGGCCTCAATTCTAAATCCCATAAAGGCTTTACACCAAGGAACTTCCATTCAAGTCCGCCTCAGTTCGGATGGACGTCTGTCTGAGAAGATTGTGACAGCCGGAGGAGTTAAACAAGGCTGTCCCTTGGCACCCTCTTTATACAACGCGTACATTGCAGACTATGGGGAATCAAGTCTTGCTATCAGACACTTTACACCGGCGTTGGGAGGAGAGAAGATCGACCGTTTATTATATGCTGATGATATCATCCTGATGGATCTGACGCCCATCGGCCTTCAGCGTCAGCTGGACAATCTGGTATTATATATGTCAGAAAATAATCTCCGGCTAAATAACGAAAAAAACAAAGTGCTTGTTCTGGGCAGGCAAGAATAAAGGAATCAAAAACATTCTTGGGATTGTGAGGATAAGAGACTGGAAACAGTACAAGCTTTCAAGTATCTGGCAATCACAATTAGCAATGACAGAAACGAAAAGACCATGCTAGATACACTTTGGATAAAGCTAAAGAACCTTACAGCACAAGCAAAGGCGGTGGATAGGAGGCATGGCCGCTTCTCAATAATTCCCATCCTGAGATTCTACAAGGCCAAGGTGGTGCCAGCTCTGATATATGGCATAGACGCAATGCCACTGGTCCCGAATTCTATCTGGGTGAAATATGAAAGGTTTTTTTGGCGAAACGTCCTGGGCCTACCGACATCAACTCCCATGGCACTAATAAGGAGGGAACTTTGCATAACATCAATGTTGGCAATCAAAATGAGAGCCACTTTGATGTTATATCGCAAAGTTATCAACAAACCGGAAGCACGAGTGCTAGACCTCATTCGTAAAGAAGTCATAGACGGAGATAACTGGATGCTCGCGGAATGGGAACAAAATAATCAAACAATCTTGAAAGACTGGACCTGTCTATAGAAACTCTAATCCAAAACCCAAACAGAGTAGTGAAAAAACTGTTTGAAGCGGACTGGATTCACACGCAAGAGATGGCAAATGACTACTCACTGACAGCTAGTTTGCCAAACGCTCCAATAAAGCTAAACGCAGTCCGAGGCTACCTTCACAAATTTCCGGATAAGAGACTTAGTCGCTTATTTCTACGATTCAAACTAAACCAACTGAAAACTAATGAGATTTTGGCAATTCGTAAACAAGCTCAAACGAATTTATGTCGCTTCTGCAAACCAAATGAGCACATAGAAACCACAAAGCATCTGATAATGGAATGTCCAGGTTTGGTAACAGAAAGGCAACGCTTTCTCACGGACCTACTGAAACATTATTCAACACTAGACCTGGAAAACCTTTGGTCACTATTGAATAATGGGAACAACAAGAGATGCGTCATAGGAGTAACCTTGTTTCTCAAAACACTGAATCTATAGCATAAGAAACAGAACAGGAGAGGAATGTTTCACCCCAACTGTGATCCCTCTGGAAAGGTCTATCTTAATGTATGAAGAACTGCGACAAAAGTAAAACTCGAACTCACTACATTAAGTCCAAGGGATTCAGGACTTACTATCAATTACAAGCCAAAGAAAAGACATTTTCACACAAGCTGTAGACAGGAGTTTACAAATGCTTTTCTGTTTTGTAAAAATTGTTATACAATTAAATCAAAATAAAAAAAAAAATAAAAAAAAAAAAATCCCTCTAGATATTCAGGGTGAGTGAGAGATGCTTGTTGGTAATAGTTCAGGCTCACTTTAGCAATGCTCTATGAGTTATTACCAGGTTGCAAACGGATTTTAACAAAGGAAAGATGTAGCTGCTATTTTGACAAGTGGAGAAATTGAGCCAAAATCTCAAATCGCGGTAAATTTCACGAGTGCGTAAATCGCAATTGCGGAAAAAGTATAGGGAGTAGGAAGTCGGTTCTAGGTTCGTTGGAAAGCCTAGAATCACAGCTTTAAAATGAAAGGACAAACGGTTCCGGAGATACAGACACTTTAATAAAGGTAGATTTTCGGATTTAAAGTAAAACTCAAAATGACAGGTGACAGCTTGCAGCTGCAGAATTGACAGGTGACAGTTGTGCAGCTTTACAAATGACAGATGACACGATTTCTAGGAGGCTATTCTAATTAGGTTAAAATAGTTTGGATTAGATTATTTTAACTAAGAGATTGGGTTCTGCACAGTTCTGGCGGATACTCACTCCTAATTTTGAAATGAATGGGCCTCGTCATGGATCTGGTCAACACGTCCAGCGGCGGTTCTCTCTGCTCGGCAGGTCAATCAGGCACCGGTTCTGCTCACAGCGATCCGGATCTCTGGTTCTGCTCACAGCGGTCTGGGTCTGGTCTGCGGTTCCGGCAAAAGTTCTTGGCAAAAGAATTCAAACAGCTCGCCCAGCTGTTAAATAGTTTGGTTAGGTTTGCTGGATTCTGAAGGCCTGGTGAGAATACTTTTGCTTGCAGTGGGCCTTCTAGGTTCAAAGTTCTGTAGTCTGGTTCTGGTCTCTGTCTGGATGGGATGTCGGCCGTCAAAATGCCCCGCAGAAATGGAAAATTAATGTCTCTACCTGTCCCAGCAGTCTCTTTTTATGTGTTTTGGAAGTGGCTGTGTGCGTGGCATAAGCCTGCCCCTCTCTACTTGTCATTGGCCCAATTCTCCCCTCTCCCATGATTGGGGGAAGGAAATGGATTGTCATCATGATGAGGTCTGTTTATGGGTCAGAGGCTCCTCCCCTGGTCAATTTGCCCACAAATCTATATTTGATTCAAATACATATTTCCCAGGTACACAAGTGGTTGACATTACATGTACATATTACACCTTGCTTAAAGTAGTCTCTGTTCTGCCTCTGGTGTTTCTAGGAGCTTGCATTCAAAAATGGCAACTTGTTTTCGATTTTAGTGGGTTGTGCAATATGGGATTTTCATCAAAAATTATACAAAGATACATTTCCCTTCCACATATATCCCAGTAACCTTCCATGACTCTAGCTTAAATACATTGTCTACAATATTCATAACTAGCGGGTTTTGCCCCAGAACATGGTACAAATTGGAGTTTGTACTCAAATCGTGAGGGCATTTTTCAAACTAAGACTCTCAAAGTTGTACATTCCTGTCATTTGGTTACAATAAGTTATCACTGTTTCTGTAAAATATATATTTGTTGCAATTTAACTCCACAAAGTGTTTGGGTCCGCCTCCAGAAGTCTGGGTGGGTCAGTGATCACATGTCTCTCCTTGCTGGCAGAGGGCTGTTGACAGGAAACACTCAAAATTAACATACCCCATTCAACAGAAAGGGGCTATTGTCTCTCTCCTCCAGGCTGAAGGGGAGACCACCTCCCTCTCACTCAGAAGGGCCATGTGATATCCTGCCTCCTGTGGTGAGTCTCTGGGGTGTTAAGAGTTCTCAGCCTCTTGGCCTCTGGGAACAGCAAGTGGCTAAGGATTTTTTTAATTAACCCACAGGCTTTGAAGTCCAGTTGACTCAGGTCCCTTTGTCAGCCAGTTCTCCTGTCAGAGTTTAGACCGCTAGCGCCGCCTTGTGGAATTTGTCAGTACTGCATCCATTTTTGGGATCTGTCTTGAATTACTGCATTTCAATAGAGTGGTCTTTTGCTTGATAGTATAGGACCCTTGCTTAACATTGTTTTGATGGCATCCTTACAGTATAGTGGTGATGTGGAACCCCCCACCAGAAGGTTGTATCTTTGGAGTGGTCTTGTGCCAACTGCGCAGTTCTCCTGGATTCTGGCGCACATGTGGGCTTTTTGGCCATCTTGGATTTTCTAAGCCCACAGCACCAAATATTGCAGTTTAATGACTCAAACGTGGGTCAATACACCTGACAAAGCCTCCCCACATGACTGCACTTTGAATTTGAGTCGAGGGGGAGTCGGGTGCGAAGAATGTTTTGACCCACGCACTGGTATGTCCGCATCATCTTCTTCCAATTCCGCAAATGGCACAGTTCAGCATCTTTTCCTCCATCTGGTTGGATTGATCGGTTCTTCTCGCCGGTCCTGATGGGAATATTGGGTGGTACCCAGGGCCCCTCGGATCTTTGCTCCCGGTCCCCAGGTCACCTTCCGTGGTCAGTCTCCATGTTTTCTTTCTCCTAGGACGACAAAGGAAAGCAGCAATACCTATTTGTAGACATTTCTTCCCCACCATTGATATAGTGGGGTGGCATATACATTTTATAGTCAACACATTTGCGTTCTTATTTTAACAAAAAACAAGATACAATCATAAAACATTTTTTTTTTTTCCAAATCATTATAGAGACTATATGTGGGATATTTTAGGGTTGGAATTGAATTACTCTGGGGCGGTCCCCTCTGGTATTGCAGAGGACTCCTCCAGTCGTTGCAGATTGTGCCTGGGATGGCAACACTTTAACTGATTTATATGTACCCACTTGTCTTCCCCCTCTGCCGAACTGCCTTTGGGGATTCGGATCTTGTACGCTACAGGGGAGATCTTGTGTATAATTTCAAACGGTCCCTTCCATGTAGACAAACATTTTCACTGTTTGGCCTGGTTCCTTTGGAAATTGTACAGATAGACCCAGTCCCCCACAGTATATTCCTTCCTGGTGGTCTTCAGGTCGTAGTGGGTTTTCATGCTATCAGCTGATCTTTCTAGATTCCGCTGAGCATAGGCAAAAGCATGCTGGAGGTGTTTCCTTAAATTCTCCACATACTCGTGAGTTGTGGAGGCATTTATCAGTGTCTGCTCTTGGGTCCTGTAGAGCAGATGCTGGGGAAGCACCATCTTGCGTCCGGTCAACAACTCAAATGGTGACATTTTAGTTGCAGATGAAGGGGTAGATTTGATGGCCATTAGGACCAGAGGTAATCGGATATCCCAACTTGGCCCAGAATCTGCCACAAACTTTTTTAATATGCTCACAATGGTTTGGTTGTATCTCTCCACTTCTCCAGAAGAAGCTGGCCTGTAAGCAATGTGTAGCTTCCTTTTAATCCCCAGTATCTCCCACATCTTTGTCATTACTTCGCTGGTGAAGTGGCTACCTCTGTCTGACTCAATACTTTGAGGTAGACCAAAACGGGAAAAGATGTGGTTAATCATCAGGGCAGCTGCTGTTTCTGCCTTGCAGTTTGGGGCTGGGAGACATTCCACCCACTTGGTAAACAAGCATGCAACGGTCAACATGTACTTGTTTCCTCTAGACGAGCGAATTACAGGGCCTACAAAATCGATTTGCAAATCTGACCATGGCAGTGTCATCCCCCTCTTTTGGAGAGGCGCACGGTGTGTGAGGGATGATGGCTGAAATTGTGCACACACAAGACACCCCTTCAAGTATTGGTCGAGGTCCTGCCCCATGTGTGGCCAGTATGCAACCTCTCTTAAGATTTCCAGTGTTGTGTGAAACCCCCTATGACCGGCAGTCGCCGCATTATGGGTGTGACTTAACATCAGGCTTCGGAATGAGGTAGGAACCACCCACTGATCATGGCCAGGTTGGGATTTCCTTACCAACAAACCGTCTTGGATTCAGAACCTTTTTGGACATTCATCAACACTCTTAGGTCCTCTTTCCCAATGTAATCGGTATCCGTCAGGAGAAAGTTCTCAGGGTCCTCAATGTGTTGGTAAAACTTACCAATTATTGGATCCCCCTTCTGAGCTGTAATCAAATCAGCATCAGGGGTCTCCTTACTCCATTGTGCAGTTGAAAGATCATTGTGAGCATTGGTCTGGGACCTAGTGATAGCAGTGACCTGGATTTCCCCCAACAGGGACTCTATTTCTATTAGATCCCCTTGTATGGCCCCAGTTTTGGCCAGCTGATCAGCTAAGTCATTTCCAGTTTTGTCTGGTCCCTCTACTTTGGAATGACCCCTGATCTTTTTCCAGTAGATGGTCACCCCATTCGATGTGACCAGATCATCAATATTTTGGATTAACTTCCCATGTTTCAGGGGTTTGTTATTAGCACATAACATGCCTCTGGTTTTCCAATTAACCAGGTGCTCCACAAACCCGTTCCGTACATAATCCCAATCTGTGATTATGACCAGTTCGTGGAGTTGATGTTGGACAGCAGTGAGGATGGCCTGATGCACAGCCATCAACTCTGCCACCTGACTACTTCGGGGACCAATTTTGTATCCAGCGGAGGGTTCTGGGGACTCATTCACCCATGCATTCCCTACGCCGGCCATCAGTTCTTTCTCCCCGTTGTTGTCAACATGGTAAGAGCATCCATCCACATAGACAGTGGACATTCCCTCACACTTGTCTTCTTCAAAGACTTTGTGTTTGGAATTAAGGTATGCCTCCATGTTGTCCTTGATTTTTAGACTTTCGTCCTCGAGACAGTTTTCTCTGGCACAATCATGCAAGTCAGCCAGACCTTGCGCGAGGGGACTCTTCTTGTTTTGGCCATATCTGACCTCCACAGGAAAGCCTTCTATTGACAGAATCCAGGAAGTAATTCGGGAATTACTCACATTTCCGGCCCGGATTCTGTCACTCTGGAGATATTGCAGAGGCTTGTGTGGAGTCTCCACTATGATGTGTTCCCCCTGGATAAACGGGCGGTAATTCTTCAATGCCCACACCGTTGCCAGGAGTGCCTTCTCACAATCGTTGAATTTTTCCTTCACAGAGGATAAAGTTTTGCTCGCATAGGAGATTACTTTATTGACTTTGTCCTTCTTTTGGTATAATACTGCCGTCAAGCACGTATTAGAGAACCCTGTCTCCAGGAAGAACTCCTTGTTTCTGACTAGGCAAGGCGCTTGTGAGAGGCTTCTTTTGAGTTGTCTTACTGCCTCGGATTGTTCTGGACCCCATTCCCACTTGACCCCCCCCTTCAAGAGATGAATCAGGGGTCTAGTGATCTCTGCGTAGCCTTCAATGAACTTTCTGCTGTAATTAGTCAGTCCAAGCAGGCTCCTTATTTCCCGCAGAGTCGTGGGGTCTTTCAGTTTCTGAAGTGCTTCCACTTTCTTTTCCTGGGGACAGAGACCCCGAGGAGTAATCTCATGCCCCAAGAAATTAACACGGGTTCTACACCACTGTGCTTTCTGAAAGGAAAGTTTTGCTCCGGCGGCCCTCAACTGCGTCAGAACATAACGGATCTCCGCTATGTGTTCCTCCACAGATGAACTTTTGATGAGGACATCATCTACATAAGCCAGGTTACCCCTTGCACCCAGGTCGGGCATGGCCTTATGTAGGAAAATGTTGAATTCATTGCCGGAGTTGAGGTATCCGAAGGGAGTCCGGGTCCATGTGTACTGCTGGCCCCCAAAGGTAAAAGCCAGTTTGTATTGGTCCTCCCTACTGACAGGCACGGTCCAGTATCCATTGGTCAGGTCTATTAGAGTGAATACCTGTGACCCCTGAATCTGGGCCAGCCCTTGGTCACTGTAGGGCAGAGGCCATCGGGAAGTATGGACCCGTTTGTTGAGCTCGCTAAGGTCGGTGCAGAGTCTCCACTGGCTGTTTGGCTTCAATATTCCCAGCACCGGATTATTGAAGGTGCTGTGGACTGGACGGATTATTCCCCGGGACTCAAGGTTCTTAATTATTTCAGTAAGGGACTCCATGGATGCGAGAGGCAAGCGATATTGCTTCACAAATACTGCAGTCATGCCATGGTCCGTGGGAATTGTTGCTGTGTGGATGTCGGTGCGACCACAGTCATATGAGTCTACCGCAAAGAGATCTTGGAAATCCAAGAAAACTTGTTTCAACTTTTGCTTCTGTTCCAGAGTCACACAGGCATCAGCTAGGTTGACTCTTTCTTCCACCATCTGCCTGAAGCCTGGAAAGACTTCTGGTTTGGCTATCTCAGCGGCCTCCTCCAGCTGGGTGGAGAAGTCCCTGGTCAGAGTGCTGATTTGGACTGGAGGCTTCAGGTGGGTAAGGCAGCCTTCATGGTCCTGGAAAATCACCTCATCCCTCCAGACGTCACATCTTCCTTCCTTACCATAAGGGCAAGAAGTGTACACCAGGAGTTCCCCCCATGCCGGGTGAAAATCCTGTCTGGTGTTGTATTGTCATCACTGTCACTGTCAAAACAGTCCTTGGGGATTGGTCCTAACAGTTCATTTCCTAAATCAATGGAGAAATGTCGGTCATCAACCGCCATTCCAATAATGGTGCCTGCGGCTAGAGGAATACTCTTTAAGTTGCTGTTATCCACCTCTATTGGAATGGTGTCATGTTCTATGTTGACTAATGGTGTTGGGTTTACCCCCAACCCTTGCTGTTGGAGAGAAGCATTTAGATGAATATAAGCATCAGGGTTTTTCAATTTTTGTCCTCTTTTAACTTTCACTTCCAGGGAGAATTGTCGGGTCCTTTCTGGGATGGTGACTTCCTCTTTAAGCTGAATTTCTACTGCATAAGGTAGCAATTGAGCTGACCTAAATGCTTTTTCTTGATCATCAAAGCCCATGGGATTATCCGCTAATCGGGACCAAGCTTTGAAGTTTATTAGGTCCAAACTAATGGCAAAGCGATTGAGAATGTCACTGCCTAAGTAAAAGGCGGGAGTGACGTCTCGCACGACCCAACAATGATGGACTATGCTCTTGTTGCCAATGGAGATTTTGAGCATACACCTGCTTGGAAGGAGATGTTTGGAATTGGGTGCTTCCAGGTCCATTTCCCATTTATCTATAAGCTTGAATGTGGGAATGGCTGGATCTTTTGGGAGTTGGCGCAACATGGCTTCGCTGATGAAGCTCTTACCGTTGTTCACACACACTCGAGCGAGAACAGAGTCCTTCCCATCATTTAACTGAACAGGGATGAACAACTGCTCTCCAATTTGCTGAATATCAGCCAGGCTCTGAGCTGATTTCACATCTTTCTGGACTATAGGAGTGGGAGTGTCTGATTGTGGATTGGTAAAGAATTTCAGAGTGTTTCCTTCCAGTGTGGAATACCACCTTAAACTGGAAGGAAGGTTGATTTTCAGAAATAGAGAGGACCTCCCATTACCAGTCTGTTGTCCTACTGCTATTACTGTGACGTCTGGAATTTGGTTGTTCTGGAAGTGAAATTCTACTTGGTCAGATTTTTGTTCAACCATGTGGCAGGTGCCATTTAAACTAACATGGTTGACACTCTGTTTTACTTTTATTGGTCGGCTAGTCTGGGTCTGGGTCCAGAGGACCTTGTTTACACAATCTATTAGGGGTGACAACCTTCTCAGGAGGTCGTTCCCTAGTAAACAATAGGTGCCCTCTGGAGTCACTACTATGACCGGGTGTTTCACCTTGTGTCGCCCAATTTTAATGTCCAAATCTGCCGTCCCCTCGACGGGAATTTCCTTCCCGTCAAAGTTCTGGAGTTGTCCAGGAAGAGAGGTGAGAGGAATACGATAATTCTCTCCCCTTCCTAAATTCAGTTCATCAAAGGCCCTTCTGGACAGAAGGGTAGCTTGAGATCCAGTGTCCACCAGCGCTGAAATTGTACCCTCCCCCTGTACTTGTACCGGGGCATAATATCTTCCCTCCTTCTCCTCAAGGGGGCACAGATAATGCACATTTTTGGACAACTGGTGGGCTAATTTTCTGGTTTTGGACATGGCGGGAGAAGAGATCTGGGCAGAATTCTGCGGAGAGTCTTGGAAATCTGAAAGAGAAAGTTGGCAACTGGAGATCAGATCAGAGCCATTGTTGGTTCCCCTGGTTCCGGTTCTGGCCCGCCCCCCCCTTTTTGGAGGCAGTCACCAGGATGGGTTTGAACCAGGGGATTTCGGTATTGTGGGTTCTGGGATGAGATGATGGGCGGCGGTAGCTCAGTCTCCACATCTCCCCAGTCTGAATTGGCATCCGTTGGGACCCTTTTTTCCTTGGGAGGAGTTCCCCCATCTCTGAAGGAGAAAATCCTTTTCCCAGGATCTTCTGAGGATCCCTCTCCCTCAAATTGGAAGACCTGTACCTCCTCCACAAAGTGGGTCTGTTTGGGTCCTTTGTTTCTCCTACCCCCCTCTGCTCCTTGGGAGGCAGGCTTTCAGGGGCAGGATATTTTGTTTCCGGTTCCTGGTTTTCCAGGGGCTGTTTACAAGTTGGGAAGGAAGCTTCCTCCAAGGCTTTACACCCCCCTTCCCCTTGTGCCTCCTCCCTGGGAACCGGTGGGTTATCGGGGTGCTGCCCCCGTCATTGTTCTGGAGCACCAGGTCCAGAGTTTGGGGCATTCTGCGGTGGCATGCTCATCTGAGAGTTCTGTTGAGCCCTCAGTATGTGACCCAGATCCCGTGCCATATATTGGACCTGGCGCTCAAGTTGGGAAACACGCTCAGGTTGATACAGGGTTCTGTTTTCTCCCCTGTGCTGATCCCGGGAAGGGTAGCTATCCCTTCTCTGGTAGTTATTTTCGATGGGCTTCTGCACCTCATAGATCCGGGTAGCCTATTCAATGACCCAGTCTAAAGATCTTTTCTCATGAAAATCTCTCACGAGCTGGGTCATGATGTATTTGGGTAAGGCATGGAAAAACGTATTGATAAATTCTCTGTTATCCGTGCGCACCCTTCTGGTGGTCTGCTCAAAAGCACGCTTTAATTCTTGCACAAACTCTTGTGGGGCCTGATCCTTCCCACATTGCAAATTATAGGCTGCCTTGCGAGCCTCTTGAGGATTTCTGTGCACAGAAAAATGTTTCAAGATGGCCGCCCTGTATGTGGACCACCTTGAATGGTTTTGATCCTCCAGCCCTGCAAAGAAACTGGAGTATTCTGGTGAGAAGGTCCATTTGACGTACTGGATGCAGCTACTGCTGTCCTTCAAATGGAAAGTCTCCATCATTTGCTCATAGAGCTCCAAGTGTTCCCAAACAGAATACTTGGCGTTCTTATGATAAGGCGTGATGACACTCCTTATTGCCTTTATTTGTTTCAATGGGTCCTTAAGCAAGGCCCTTTTTGCCTTATTGGCCTTTTTGGTTCGGGTAACCCTGGTCCATTCATCCTCTGACTCAGAAGCACTGCTCCCAGAGGTGCCCGTCTGATCTTCCAGGTTTTCCTGGATTCTGCAAGCCTGGGAATGGCTGGCAGAATGTGGGGACCTGGTCTCCTGTGTCCTGTAATGCTCAGAGGAGTCTTCAGATCCCTCCTTGATGCCAGGATTTGATGGGTACCCCCCCCCACTGACCTAACTGGGCAGAGGTTTTCAGGATGCCCTTAATGGGCCTACTCTCCTGAGGTTCCCCACTAAATTGCACTGTGCTTGGGTGCCCATACCCGGATGCCCGCCCCTCCATTCCTGGGTGGTACTGGCCTATGAGCCCCATACTTTTAGCTGGATAGTAATCTGCCATCCCTGTGGCCCCGTGCTCATGTGCACCAGGGAACATGGGGGTGGCAGAGTCCAGGGACTGGTAGAGGTGAAGGCCTCTGGCACTAGGGCTCCTGAGGTTATGCTTCGGGGTTTCACTTTCCCAGCGAACTTCGTCTCTATCAGCCCCTGCTCCCTTTTGCAATGCAAGAGACTGTGCTTTCAGTTCCTCAGTTAAGGCCTTACTAGACTCTATCAGTCTCTCCTTCATGGCTACCTGTTGCTGGAGCCTATCATTGTGCTGGCAGAGAGTCTCATTCTCTCTCTGTGCCTCCTGATTGGTCCTGGAGTACTGGGCCAGTCTTTGCTGCAGGAGGGTTACCTCCTGAGCTGTGTCCCTATTGGCCTGCTCCTTTCTTGCCAGAGCATCCTCCACCCTCCTGGTGTGCTCTAACAAGTTCTGGTGTTCTTTTTGGAGGTCACCCAGTCCCTGGTGGGCCAGGTGATTTTCTTCCATTTTCCTTTTTAAGTGGCAGACTTCCTGGCCTAAGGTATCCCTTTCCTGACTAAGAGCCTGCATCTGTGCCGCCAGGTCGTCCCTTTGCCTTTGGAAGGCACCAGCTTTCTGACGCTCCTGGTCAAACTCTGCCTGGGTATTCAGGTCTTTCAAAATCAGTTTATTGCTCTCTGCCTTCTCCCTATCTAGGTGGCTTTGCAGGGTGACTACCTGCTCAGCACATGTCCTATTGAAGTCTAACTGTTGCTCCAGCTTTTTCTGGCTCTGCAGTAGGGAGTCCAAACCTTCTTGGTACTCCTTCTGCAAGGCCAGAAATCTGGTATCCTGGTCAGCCTTTTCCTGTTGCAGCACATCCATATCCTCCTTTATTTTAGTGATGTACTGTGTGCTGTCATTTTCTGACTCCTGGCTCCTGAGCAGCCTCTGCTCAGAAGAGTCCAGATCAGATTGGGCCTTCTCTAACGCCATCTGTTGCCTATTTGCCAGATCTTGGCCTTCAGTACATTTGTCCTGCATGGCTCCCATATATAGGTACAAATATGCCGCTATCCTGACAATCTTATTATGTTCATCTTTGGGTTTAGGGGCCATATAAAGTTCACTCAGGGCCACGTGTAGGGGACCCTGATCTCTCCATATATCTGACCCTGTTTTAGTGACCTGTTGCGCGATTGCCTGAAACCAGACCGTTTGGTCCTGATGAGTCCACTCACCTCTCACAAATAGCTTATGTAAGAAGTGCTCTCTGGCTATTTTGATGTCTACCAGTGTCGTCATTCTGGAATTTGAGTTCCTTCCTGACTTACAGAAGTTTGTATTTTATTTTTGCAAAACAGACCGTTTCCTTAGAGCTTTCCTTTGAGGAGTGCTTTACAGCGTAACACCTCGTGGTGATCCGACCGGATGTATGTCTCGGTCAGTTGGCACACTGTATTAATCTGCACAAGTGGTAAATCTAACCCAGAATATCCCGGCTCCAAGCCCCCACTTTGTAAGCGATATTCAATCAACACTACACCTAAGTCAATGCCTAGTCTGGGATGCTGAGGGAAACCCTTATTGATATATTTTTAGGTCCAGTTCAGTACTCTGGATGACAACCATAACACCCCCCTCTTAGAATCCCCCTGACCCCACTGAGCCAAGAAGTAGGTTTGTTTTGCAAATTAAAAGGTTTATTTGGAAAATTAAACGATATATATATATCCCACTTTTATAATAAATTAATATCTGATAGTACACTGAGACATATGATGTGGATCCACAATGGGTAATGTTACAGTGGTACACTTGATGACTTAGGAGTAGTATAAAGGATGTGGTAGCTGAAAATGCTTTATGTTTTCAAGGAAATGCAAGGTGGAATAAAATGCAGTACAGCAAATAAACTTGATATGATTTCAACCAACAACAATGTAATCACTTTTTCTCTGGCCATTCACCCCCCCCTCCTATGCAATGTAAGAAATGGAAGGAGATGGAAAGAGGAGCACACAGTTTTCAGGAATACAATCAAATACAATACGGAATTCAGTTCCCCCCCAGCAAGCTTAGAGGAAACAGGTAGAAGTTTGAAACACAGGCCCAAAGTGCTTTTAAATGTGATGGCAATGGATGGGAAGATGTGCTAACTGATTTTAATTCCCTCTAGAGATTCAGGGTGAGTGAGAGATGCTTGTTGGTATTAGTTCAGGCTCACTTTAGCAATGCTCTATGAGTTATTACCAGGTTGCAACCGGATTTTAACAGAGGAAAGAATGGAGCTGCTATTTTGACAAGTGGAGAAATTGAGCCAAAATCTCAAATCGCGGTAAATTTCACGAGTGCGTAAATCGCGATTGCGGAAAAAGTATAGGGAGTAGGAAGTCGGTTCTAGGTTCGTTGGAAAGCCTAGAATCACAGCTTTAAAATGAAAGGACAAACGGTTCTGGAGATACACATAATTTAAAAAAGGTAGATTTTCGGATTTAAAGTAAAACTCAAAATGACAGGTGACAGCTTGCAGCTGCAGAATTGACAGGTGACAGTTGTGTGGCTTTACAAATGACAGATGACACGATTTTTAGGAGGCTGTTCTAATTAGGTTAAAATAGTTTGGATTAGATTATTTTAACTAAGAGATTGGGTTCTGCACAGTTCTGGCGGATACTCACTTCTAATTTTGAAATGAATGGGACTCGTCATGGATCTGGTCAACACGTCCAGCGGCGGTTCTCTCTGCTCGCCGGGTCAATCAGGCACCGGTTCTGCTCACAGCGATCTGGATCTCTGGTTCTGCTCACAGCGGTATGGGTCTGGGCTGCGGTTCCGGCAAAAGTTCTTGGCAAAGAATTCAAACAGCTCGCCCGGCTGTTGAATAGTTTGGTTAGGTTTGCTGGAGTCTGAAGGCCTGCTGAGAATACTTTTGCTTGCAGTAGGCCTTCTAGGTTCAAAGTTCTGTAGTCTGGTTCTGGTCTCTGTCTGGATGGGATGTCGGCCGTCAAAATGCTCCGCAGAAATGGAAAATGAATGTCTCTACCTGTCCCAGCAGTCTCTTTTTATGTGTTTTGGAAGTGGATGTGTGCGTGGCATAACTGAGCCTGCCCCTCTCTAATTGTCATTGGCCCAATTCTCCCCTCTCCCATGATTGGGGGAAGGAAATGGATTGTCATCATGATGAGGTCTGTTTATGGGTCAGAGGATCCTCCCCTGGTCAATTTGCCCACAAATCTATATTTGATTCAAATACATATTTCCCAGGTACACAAGTGGTTGACATTACATGTACATATTACACCTTGCTTAAGGTAGTCTCTGTTCCACCTCTGGCGTTTCTAGGAGCTTGCATTCAAAATGGCAACTTATTTTCGCTTTTAGTGGGTTGTGCAATATGGGATTTTCATCAATAATTATACAAAGGTACATTTCCCTTCCACATATATCCCAGTAACTTTCCATGTCTCTAGCTTAAATACATTGTCTACAATATTCATAATCAGTGGGGTTTTGCCCCAGAACATGGTACAAATTGGAGTTTGGACTCAAATCGTGAGGGCATTTTTCAAACTAAGACTCTCAAAGTTGTACATTCCTGTCATTTGGTTACAATATGTTATCACTGTTTCTATAGAATATATATTTGTTGCAATTCAACTCCCCAAAGTATTTGGGTCCGCCTCCAGAAGTCTGGGTGGGTCAGTGATCGCATGTCTCTCCTTGCTGGCAGAGGGCTGTTGACAGGAAACACTCAAAATTAACATACCCCATTCAACAGAAAGGGGCTATTGTCTCTCTCCTCCAGGCTGAAGGGGAGACCCCCTCCCTCTCACTCAGAAGGGCCATGTGATATCCTGCCTCCTGTGGTGAGTCTCTGGGGTGTTAAGAGTTCTCAGCCTCTTGGCCTCTGGGAACAGCAGGTGGCTAAGATTTTTTTTAATTAACCCACAGGCTTTGAAGTCCAGTTGTCTCAGGACCCTTTGTCAGCCAGTTCTCCTGTCAGAGTTTAGACCGCTAGCGCCGCCTTGTGGAATTTGTCGGTACTGCATCCATTTTTGGGATCTGTCTTGAATTACTGCATTTCAATAGAGTGGTCTTTTGCTTGATAGTATAGGACCCTTGCTCAACATTGTTTTGATGGCATCCTTACAGTAGAGTGGTGATGTGGAACCTCCCACCAGAAGGTTGTATCTTTGGAGTGGTCTTGTGCCAACTGCGCAGTTCTCCTGGATTCTGGCGCACATGTGGGCTTTTTGGCCATCTTGGATTTTCTAAGCCCAAAGCACCAAATGTTGCAGCTTAATGACTCAAACGTGGGTCAATACACCTGACAGATAGCTCATTGTGTTAAGCACACATTGCAGAGGTCTGTGTTCATATGCAAGATTACAATACCAAATTCCAGCAAGGCAGACTCAGTCTTTCCTATGTCTGAAGTTGATAAATCTGCATGCATTTGTACTTTGCAGTCGAACAGTTGTTCTTATCAGCAGTGCGCCTGCACCAGAGAGCAGTTGCTATTAACAAATAAAACATATCATCAGTATGGTGAAGGTCTAGAAATTGGCTTGTTGAGATGGGGAGTTGTAAAATCAGGCAGCCGCTTCAAATGATGAGCATAAAGTGTTAGTCCAGAGAAGTGATTAGGTATCCAAATTTAAGACTGTGGCACCAAAGCTTTCATGGTCGTGTTCTGGATTTGTCACCAGACAATAAAGTGTTCCTGGACAGATCCTCTTATATCACTGACATTACTGTGCTGTCTTCTGTGAAAAGGTTTGACTTCTAAATGCTGGTAGCATTGTTTAGACCGTTACTCAATCTTTCATTTCATGCGGGTGATTGGAGTAGAGGTATTTCTAGACAGAAGAAAGTGGACTAGATATGGCAGGCCTCTGCTTTTTTGTACAATACAAAGGTTTTTCTGCACATTTATAAATAACTAGTTCACAAGCCTGTGTTTTTGGCATATTTAATGCTGTAAAATACAAAAGAGACATCCAGATAGTATATTTTAGGATCACATCAATTAGTAGAATGATAATTATATACTTTCCTTGATGATGGAGACAATGAATCTAGAAACATTGCCATTTTGCATTATGTGCTTCTACAACATTTTGTTTTTAAAATTGGTCATGTTGGATTATGTGATGTGTGCACTTTCTAAATGTGTCGTATCTCATATAACTGTAGTTTATGGGAAGAACTGGAAAAGAAAGTGGATATATTGCAGCAATTTCAGATTGGGTGCAAATCCCAGTGTAACCTCTTAACTAATGTGTAGTCCAGGGCGTCTCATTTAATCTCGATTTGCCTAACCTGTTAGAATTGCAATAAACCCTTTAAAATGGATGCCTATTTTGTTCTCAAAGTCTAATCTTCAAAAAGGCCTGGTTATAACTGCGCTAACTCTAGAGCAATAGTGAGAATTGATATATTGCACATCACATCCACCTATTGTTGGAATTGAAATAATATTATGCCTCCTGTCGCAGTAATTGAATGTGTATTGGCCTACGCCAAGTTGTCTAAAATATCATGTGAATAGACTCCGCGGCAAGGTTTGGACCTTAACGAAAAGTAATGTAAGTCGCCATCTTGGATTTAGCCGCCATTTTAGGTTCTCTTGTAAATGTGGAAGTCACCCTGAACATCAAAATTGAGGCTAAATGACATTCTGAGTGAGATTCTGGCCGTTGTGACCTCCGCACACACGAATAATTAATATGCCTTCAGGCCACTTGTCGGGGTTGCAAACTGAGACCTTGTCCTATTGCTGACCTATGTGTAAATGAACAACTGTATCAGCGAAACTGATCAAAACGCATACATTATAGGATTGACCTGGCAAGGAACCCTAGGCCTGATCCCAAGAATGGTTAACCCGCGAGAGGGTTGGCCAAAGGCTGGACAAACCATATAAAAGACCCAAATATTCCAATGTACGGTCTCTCTACTAATGCATCAAACCTTTGTTGAAGTTCGTTATGCTACTCTGAGAGGCGAATAGCTATCCGTTTGTCAATTGACTTTGGTAACTGTTGTAGCTTTTAAATAAAGCACTTGTATGTTCTTTGTAACCTGTGTTGGTGTGTTTCCTTTGGGCTTCCCAGCCTCATAGCAATTTTTATAGGGACTATAAAATTGGGGGACCCTCAAGATTGATGCCCGATCATTGAAGTTTGACGCAGACTATCGAACCGGGATCGGACGGTGTGATACTGAGGGCCCGACCGAACAAGACGCGATACCTCGGTAGCGCTGCACAATCCGATCCTTGGATGATATTCGTGTGGTCTGACACGGCATCTTGACGAGGGTCCACTTTTTGAGGCGGGCAGATTTGTCGAAACCACCAAACACAAGTTAAAATTCGTTAGGTAAGTTCTTTGGTAAACCGTACGGTCCTCCTTAGGTTTGGTCAGGTGCAGTCGTGACCCGGCTCTTAATTTAACCCTGACAATTTGAATTTGCCGTATTGTATCTGCAGACACAATTATTGACCAGGTAACACCAATTTTTTGTGAAATGCCTGGGAAATTGTCTAGCTGCTTTAGGGCTCTGTTCCGCAGCAATCAACAATCTTTGGAATTTAGCCATCCGGCACCACAGGAGGGGTCGCCGGCATGTACTATGTACTGTAAGTATGGCATTGGTATTATAGTATTTAATGATATTTGGCACGGACATACCAGACATGCCTCCGAATTTCAGTGGCCAATCAATGGCAGTTTTGAGATCCCCCGTATTGAATACCTAGAATCGGTCTTGCTAAAAAAGAAGGCTAGACCTGCAGCCTTTGATGTTTTACAGAATTGGAAAAAGAAGCATTACAGCAGCTTAAAAGTAGGGATAAACATGCACGCCGTCATAAAACAAATGCCGAAAAAGCGTTGTTATATGATAAAGAAAAACATTCAGAATCAGTTAAAAATATGGATAGGGCTTTTTCACTCGGAATCCAGAAAATGTACCCCTCTAAAGATTTTCATGTTTCTGAAGAATTTATTGAAAAATTGTTAAACGAACGCAGGCCTGGTGCCTCTGCGCCACCTCGGTATGATCCCTTTTTGGGCGCTCTGCCCATTCCTGCTGTTGTTCCTGCTGTTATTCCTGTTCCCCCTGCACAACCTATTGTTCCTATTCCTCTAGTTGTTGTTCCTCCACCTATCGCACCGCCCCTTCCTCCTGCGCCGATAGTTGCACCCTTATTAAATTTACCTGCACCTCCGCTCCCGAGTGGTCCCGTATTGACTGAAGTTGATAAAGGTGCAGAGTCAAAGATTGTCACTCGTAATACTGTTTCTGTAGATAAGAAACAGGAATTGTTTGCATGGGCTAAGCACTGTATGGAGAAAGGTGATCAAGTTGATGTTTTTTCCACATTATCTAATTTGAACAGTTTTCCCGAGAAAAATGTTTTTA
This sequence comes from Ambystoma mexicanum, assembly GCF_040938575.1. Classification (NCBI taxonomy): domain Eukaryota; kingdom Metazoa; phylum Chordata; class Amphibia; order Caudata; family Ambystomatidae; genus Ambystoma; species Ambystoma mexicanum. Next base: position 576,794,282 of record NC_090940.1, read on the forward strand.
TCGAAGGTTTGGGGACTCATTTATGTGTGATGTGGGGTAGATTACAAAATTCGGATCTTCCACAAGGGGTAAGAGATCTAAATGCTTTGGCACTTTCGAGGGACACAGAGCAGAAAGTATATGGTCATGTTGAAAGATTGTTTGAGTATAGGAAGGACTTTGAAAAGTCACGAGATGAGGATGATGAAGACGATAGTATGTTTGCACAGAAACGGTTCCTTCCGTGTCGTAGATCGGCACCTGAGGAAGTACGAATTTGTACCAAAGATGCGATTCGATGGATCTCGGATTCATCGATTCCGCCAGATGAAGTATATGATACGTATAGTCAGTATACAGTAGAAATGCAAAGAAAGGTAATCCAGGTAATGGTACAGTACCTGCAAGAAGAATGTGTAAGAAAGAAGGTTAGTTGCCCCATAGAGTTGTTGGGGATTTGTAAAAGGGCTTTTTCGCCCGACACTTCTTTGGCTGCCTTAGCGCTCGACCTGGCTCTGTTGCTTAGTAAGCGGCCGGAGGTGCCTACATCTCAGTTGCCTATGAGAGAGGTTCCTCCGACCTTCGTCCCAAAGGTTGAGATTCCCGCTAACGCTGGGACTGGTGCACCCGCTGTGGATATTCCTGCGCATTATGTATCGCAATTCGTTCACGTCCCGTTTTCACGACAGGAAGTGAACACTATTAGACAATCAGTTCCCGATATCAGGAAAAACCCAACAGGGTTTTACAAAGAGATAGAGTCCGTCTTGCAGTCCTCTGTGTTCACCTTAAGTGATATTGACTTGCTATTCCCTGTACTCCTACCCGTAGATGTATGGAAGCAGGTTCGGACAATAGACGATGTGCCAGGGCTGGGAGATACGTGGGCTAATATGATTAGGGTTGATGGGGAAAGACCAGCAGGTGAGAAACCACCTCAGGTAATACTTACTTTGCCTGAAAGAATTGTCGCAAAATTAAAAGCTATAATTCCAGAGAAAAGAATTATTTGGGACAAGCTTACGGCCTGTGTTCAAGGGAAAACTGAAGGCGCCACCGAATTCTTTAACAGATTCGAGAAGGTATTTTCTGACTTCAGTGGGCAGGACTTGGGTACAGAGTCTGGGAAAAGGTTGTTTGTGGACAAATTTGTACGTGGATTGTTGCCCGACATCCAGTCACAGATTATGTCCTCTGAGAGCGCTTGGCAGGCAAAATCTCAATCTGAAGTTTTGCACTTGGCTCAGTATTATGAGAACCGTGTTAATAATGAGAAGGAGAAAATAGAAAGGAGGAAAGGAGATTTGAAAACCAAAGTTTTATTACAACAAATAGTTAGAAACCCCAGAGGAGGCACGACACAGACCAGAGGTCAGTATCTCCCAAAAGGAAATGCTCCTTTGGGTTCTGTGAATATTAATCAATGTGCTTATTGACGCCAGGAAGGTCATTGGCGAGCAAAGTGCCCCGTCCTTCGACAAAGGTCAAACAGTGCGTTTGGGAGTATGGGTAGACGACCTAGAGGCCGCCCTGGAGTAGGGGGCCCTGATAGAGGTCAGTTTTTGCAAGATCCTCAGCAACCTTTTTCATGGGAAAATCAGACCTCGAGTGTGGACTCGAGGAACATATTTGATCACCCTTTTGCTGCCTACCTTTCTAAAGAGCTTCCTTCCGACGATACTCTATTTCATTAGGACTGCCCGAAGCAGGGTTTGGAACCTTCACCTATTCCCGTTAATCAGAGAGGCCCCTACGTTGAATTATTAGTAGGGAATAGGAAACACCAGTTTTTGATAGACACTGGAGCACAGAAGTGCTCCATTGATCATTCTCGGGTTCCAAACATTCCACTGTCAGGGCAAACAAATGTTTCCGTAGGGTTTTCTGGTATACCAATTGTCTGTCCGGTTTCTTCACCGGTGTCTGTTTCTTTGGGTCCCTTTACGGACCATTGCCCTTTTCTTTTGACTTTGAACTGTGGAGAGAATTTGCTGGTGTTAAATTTGTTAAAGAAATTGAATGCAGTAATTCATTGTTCCTCTGATGGAGTACGGCTGACGGTTTCACCACAGCAACTTCCTAATTCTCAGTTTCTGATTCGACCTTTGCCTCCTGAGTTTAGCATTGTCCCGGAATGTTTATGGGCGATTGACAACAATGATGTCCGGGTACTACAGATTGAGCCCGTTAAAATAGTTTTGAAACATGGAGTTAAACTACCACGCATTCCACAGTATAAAATATCAGTTGAGGGCGAGCGTTCTTTGAAATGCATTGTCTCCGATTTTGTGCATCGTGGGGTGATCGAGGAGATTACAGGTAGTTTGTGTAACAGTCCGATCTTGCCTGTATATAAGAAAGGCGACAATGCAATCCCATACCGGTTCGTAATTGATCTTCGTGCTATTAACAGAGTTGTCGCCCCACAATTTCCAATTGTGCCTGATGTAACGACGATATTGACAATGATCCCTGCTACGGCTATGCACTTCAGCGTTGTGGATTTAAAAAATGCTTTCTTTAGCATTCCGATACATAAGGAAAGTAGATATTTGTTTGCGTTCACCTTGGGGGGACGTTCATTTACATTTACTAGGGCACCTCAAGGGTATACTGAAAGTCCAAGCATTTATAGTAGAGCTTTGAAAGAGCAACTCGACACCCTTGAATTGCCACCTGCTTGTACACTGCTTCAATGTGTCGATGATTTGCTTTTGGCTGCAGACTCTGAAAGTGCTTGTAAAGAAGGCACTGTACTGTTGCTTGTTCATCTAGCTAAAAATGGTCATAAAGCTTCGCTCAAAAAATTTCAATATTGTTGTCAGGAGGTCGCCTATTTAGGCTACCTCCTGTCAAAGGAGGGGAGAAGATTGACACCTGAAAGAATAAAACACATTTCTGGCATGTCTGTTCCAAATACACAGAAGGAAGGCAGAGCCTTAATAGGTATGGCTTCTTACTTTAGGTTGTGGATCCTGAACTTTTCACTAGTGATAAAACCGATGTTGGCTTTGACGAAGAAGGGCATTTCTCTGCCACTGCCATGGAAATCGGAACATCAACAATTATTTGAGCTTCTCAAAACCGCATTATGCTCTGCACCGGTTCTGGGTACTCCAAATTATGACAAGGCCTTTGTGTTGTTTGTGCATGAATGTGATGGATGTGCTTTGGCTGTGTTAACACAGGAACACGGAGGGAAGAATAGGCCGTGCGGCTACTACTCCTCTGCCCTTGATCCTGTCGCATGCGCTTTGCCACAATGTTTGCGAGCTGTTGCTGCTGCTGCCGCGTCTGTAAAACAGATTGAGGGAATGGTCCTAGGCCATGATTTGATTTTGATGGTACCTCACTCTGTAGATATCCTATTGAACAAAACCCAAACGCAACACCTCACCTCTGCACGGCTAACAAGGTATGAATTAATTCTGTTTGCCCCTCACATTCAAATTAAGAGGTGTTGTGTTCTTAATCCGGCTGAACTCTTACCTTTCCCGCAAAACACTGTTTGCGGTGACGAAGAATTACATGACTGCCTGTATACCACTGAACAAGAAACGAAGGGCAGGATAGATCTTATAGATACTCCTTTGGACAATGCAGAAGGGGAGCTGTTTTGTGATGGCTCCTGCTTCAAACTTTCAGATGGTACATCTACAGCTGCTTACGCAGTTACTACGTTGAGTAAAGTTGTTGAAACTAAGAGAATTTCGTATAACTCCGCGCAGGCCGCAGAGATTATAGCATTGACCCGAGCTTGTGAACTCTCCGAAGGGTGTATAGTAAATATATATACTGATAGCCAGTACGCCTTTGGGGTGGCTCACAACTTTGGGAGGCTCTGGTCAGAAAGAGGGTTCCTGACCTCACATGGGACCAAGATTCAGCATGGCCACTTGATAGTACAATTGCTCTCGGCACTCTCGCTCTCTAGGCAGTTAGCAATCATGAAATGTGCAGCACATCGTAAGGTCATAGATGATGTGGGAAAAGGGAACGCTTTTGCGGACCTGATAGCCAGGCAAATGGCCACAGACCATAGCAAGGACATGTATGCTCTAAGGGAAATGAAAGATGCTTATGTAATGGATGAAGGTATCGGGTCTGTGCGAGATATTCAAACTGATGCCACAATAGAAGAATCTAAAAGGTGGGCCGAAGGAATGGGGAAACTAGATGATGATGGGTGTTGGGTGGATACATCTGAAGGAAAATGGTTGCTCCCTGATTCATATGTACTGGCAATGGTTACGATGGCACACGGTCCTACACATGTGTGTGCTCAGCAGGTCACGAAAATGTTAGAACAAGTCTGGGTGAATAACAAGATTCCGGAGACTGCACGACGTCATGTCCGGAACTGTATGATCTGCTTGTAGCACAATATGGCAAAGGGGACAGTAACTCCAAGGGGAAGCTTTGGGCCCCTTTCTGTTCCCTTCGAGGTCATTCACTTTGATTTTATCGAGATGGAACGGTGTAACAATCTAAAATATGTTCTTGTAATTATTTGTGCTTTTAGTAAATGGGTCGAGGCTTTCCCCGTTAAAGATGCTACTGCCATGACCACTGCAAAGACTATGGTAAAAGAATTATTTCCTCGATTTGGGCTCCCAAGGGTAATTTGGTCGGACAATGGTCCTCATTTTGTTGCAGCAGTAATTTTGCAGATATGCACAGCGTTACATATTGAGAAACGATTTCACTCAGCCAGACATCCTCAAAGTGCTGGGTTGGTGGAAAGACATAATGGTATCTTAAAGAATAAGCTTGCAAAAACATGTGCCGATACCAAGCTGAAATGGCCAGATGCCTTACCTATTGTATTATTAGCTATGCGTACCACACCTCAAACTAAGACTGGGCTTTCTCCATTTGAGGTAGTAATGGGGAGGCCTGCTAACATTTGGGGTCTCCCAAAGCCTAAAGCCCTGAGAGAGGTGGAGAATGTATTGCTTGTAGATTACTGTAACCAGTTAACTAAAAACCTGTATTTCATTTATCACCAGGTTTATTCAGATTTACCTATACGTTTTAAGGGCCCAGGACACGATATACACCCTGGAAGTTGGGTCCTAGTGAAGGCCTACGAAAGGTCTTCCTGTCTCGCTCCTCGTTGGAAGGGACCCTACCAGGTGCTGTTGGTCACCCGGACAGCAGTGCGGTGGCTGGGAAGAAACACTGGATCCACGCGACGCATGTCAAGAAACTTCCTCACCCGCGCCACACGTTACAGAAGAAGCAGAACCCCTCGCTGATGCTACAGTCTCTGATCTTGGAGTAGCAAACAGCGCTGTGAGTGCGTCGGAGAATTTCTCTGAGCCCGTGGAGCTTGGGGAACAGTCCATTTCGTCTCCGCACTCTCTTGAAAAATCACTTCCGGAAAACACTGTTTCAAGTTCTGCGACTTCCGTCGCCTCTGATACGTCGCTTCCCTCAGGAAGTGACGACACCTTATTTTCGGATCAAACAGTCTTGGGTACCACCAGGTATAACCTTCGACGAAGGAAATAGAACTACGGCACAGGTTTTTCCGTGCATTTGGAAAAGAGAAGTGGTTGAAAGTTTTTCTTTTGTATAAGAAAGTTTCTGTTGAACAAAAGGGATTCTGCTGGCTAGGGTTGGGAAGGACTAAGAAATCGCGCGACCGTAGCATCGCCAGCAACGAACATTGGGGTCGTCGATTGAGGAACTACAATGCCTGCCACCTCCACTGCTGCTCCCCGCACTGGACTTGTGAATAGGGGGGTGACCAACTTGGACAATGAACAATGTGCCTGGGCCCCGAAAATGTATTGCTGTGTTTTGATAATGATAATTGGTATTTTTGCAATTACTGCTGTAGGACTTTGGTACTTTGAAGAAATGTATCCTCTAAAACCTCTACTACCAATCGAAATTGTACCAACTGCTTTGACTCCCTCTGTACACCTTCACACTCTGTCCCCTAGAGACTCCCAACATAGACAAAAGTATCATAATATCACTTTAATGATAGCAATGTATGCAACGCATGCCATTTTTAATAAGAGTAATTGTTGGATTTGCACTCATTTACCGCAACATGGGAACAAGGGGCTAGGATGGTACATACACCCTTTACCTTTAACGACTGCTTGCTATGCCTCTCTTAGAGCACTATTCTTTGGCCGATGGAATGATAGCATCTGAGGGAACTTTGATGGAACTAATTTGAATGATTTCGAGAAACGTGAATTTACTCCCCTGGGATGCTCGCTTTTTGCGAATAGAAGTAAACCTAACGTCGCTTCTATAAGGCCGTCTGATAAACTATCTCTTCCCTTTCAAACTCTAATTTCCTTTAAAATGGCTCCGATAGGCAATAAGGACGCCGTGCCTCCTTCCTACTCTATAAATCATAGCCCTGATTCAGTCCCCTTTTTTGTACAAAGAAATGGCACTCGGCCAATGGGAGATTTTGAAGGTTGTGTGAACATTGTAAATTTGACTGGAGAAAACAGGCCTCTTTATGTAGGGGGGCATGTCTATTTTGTTTGTGGTAGTACAGCATTTCCCTGGTTGCCCAAGGATTGGCAGGGAACCTGTTATTTAGGAATCCTGTTACGTGGGGTATTTGTAGCTAGTACATTGGAGGTTTCTAAGGCTCTCCCACGGCGGGACAAGAACGGAGATACCCCTGGGCAAGTATTGGGAGATATAGCAAAATCAGTTGTGCCCTTTTGGGGACAGATAACAAACTCTGAGAACATTAGGGGATTAGCAAGGGTACTGGAGAGAACGATCAACCGGACCACGGACATACTCTACAATATGACACTAGAACAAAAAGCAATAAGATTGGTAGCACTCCAAAATCGGATGGCATTAGATGTCATTCTGGCAGAACGAGGTGGAGTATGCAAATTGGTGGGGTCCACTTGCTGTGTTTTCGTACCAGATTCCTCGCCGACAATTTTTAAAGCAATACAGAACTTGCACATCCTTAGTTCAGAAGTGCATGTTCCTGTAGGAGATTGGAGTATTAGTGCTTGGTTTTGGATTCTTTACGACCTTGGGGCTGGAAGGTGCTTTCTGTCATTCTGGTTATATTGGGGATCCTGCTATTCCTTTGTTGCTGTTTTCAATGTCTTCCGAGTATATGTGGAATGCTAGGGGGATGTTGTGCCCAAGCAGTGAGCACAATAGGGCATAGAATATATGCCCCAGATACAGCATCTAAAGAGTTCGTGTTACAAGAGGTTCTGATGAACGACCTAATGGCTATAGACATTACAGACAATGATTCGGGATGTATGGATGACAATGCATGGAGTTATTTGCAAAAGTATTAGAAATTATATTAGCACTTGGCATAGGCCAAAAGGAGGGTCTGTTGGAATTGAAATAATATTATGCCTCCTGTCGCAGTAATTGAATGTGTATTGGCCTACGCCAAGTTGTCTAAAATATCATGTGAATAGACTCCGAGGCAAGGTTTTGACCTTAACGAAAAGTAATGTAAGTCGCCATCTTGGATTTAGCCGCCATTTTAGGTTCTCTTGTAAATGTGGAAGTCACCCTGAACATCAAAATGGAGGCTAAATGACATTCTGAGTGAGATTCTGGCCGTTGTGACCTCCACACACACGAATAATTAATATGCCTGCAGGCCACTTGTCGGGGTCGCGAACTGAGACCTTGTCCTATTGCTGACCTATGTGTAAAAGAACAACTGTATCAGCGAAACTGATCAAAACGCATAAATTATAGGATTGACCTGGCAAGGAACCCTAGGCCTGATCCCAAGAATGGTTAACCCGCGAGAGGGTTGGCCAAAGGCTGGACAAACCATATAAAAGACCCAAATATTCCAATGTACGGTCTCTCTACTAATGCATCGAACCTTCATTGAAGTTTGTTACGTTACTCTGAGAGCCGAATAGCTATCCGTTTGTCAATTGACTTTGTATGTTCTTTGTAACCTGTGTTGGTGTGTTTCCTTTGCGCTTCCCAGCCTCATAGCAATTTTTATGTTTCCACACTATGTCTGTGCTCTCTAATGACAAGAATTCTGAAAAACCTTGTCCATCTTCATCTCCGTCTGTTTGGACGTGGACACCTTCCTTGTAGCTTCTAATCTTCATCCGCTATCAATGGTATGATATGTGTAGCTTTCTCCTTTCTTCCTTGTGGTTACTTGTATCCATGATTGACCACGTTTGCATTCTGTGAGGCAGCTAATCTGAGTCTTCTGTCTATTCTAGACCATGTGCACCTTTTTTGTATGAGCTTTGTCCTGCATTTATACTATTGCCAATACACCATCCATGTGACTGCTTTTGATGAAAAACGTCCTATACCGATGCTAAAACACAAGTACTCTTGTCATGGACTGCTAATGTTGACCTTGAAATGCAACTGGTTTATCATTCTGATTGCAGCAAGAATAAAGAGGGTAGAGGAACTGAAAGGGAGCCCCCATGCTTATTTATTTTGATTGCTGAGTGGCATCATAGAAAGCTTGTGATCACGATGGGGGTCGTGATCAGATATTCTGGATCCATTCATTCCTTTGGTTCTGCGGAGGTGGCCCGCAAAGCTGTCCATTCCCCGGGCCCTAAAAAGGCTTAAGATTGCTCTGCCCTTCAACAAAAAAAATGTATCAGACAAGTGATATTATATCTGCAAAGTGGCATTACCACATTCAATGCAGGCAACAAGTTATTTTATCTCCTCTGGCCGGTTGAACAAGTCCGACTAAGTGGAACGCCGTCGGTATAATCAATGACAATTGCATTGTGAGCGGTACAATAACTTGGGATCGGCGTACATGGAACATAATTCTCCAGGAGGGTTACAGCCTATGTCAGTGAAAATATTTCAAAAGAAGCATCTTCTATAGTGAAATGGGCTTTGCAGGGAGGAGCAGGGGAAGAAACATTCAGGAATGTACGGAAGGACCAACCACAGAAAATTATTCTTAATATTATTTAAAAATAAAGCAAATTTAATTTCAGTTCGAATTTACAGGATGAACTAAACTTTAAAAGTGAAACTCACATCAGAAGAATTGAGACACATGTAATTGAAAATAAGAACATGTAAAAAAATAACATCCTTTCAATGAACTCCTACAGGAGCACAGAACAACCTAAGCTTTGGGAGCTGCTGCAATTTGGGACCAATGGTGGTTGGGATGTTTTTTAAGACCTGGATGAACAAGTTGTTTGAAAAATTGTCATGGTTCTGTGTCAGGAATGGGACTGGCCGATGGCAGCATGGCTGCATCTTAAAGTAGAGACAATGAGACCGAGCTCTCGGGAATGAGACAGCTACCCTTGATGACAAAGAGTACACATCTAGGGGAGATGCCGCACTGTATGGGCGTTCCAATATGAGACAATCACCCAAGCTAGTTTCTGTTTGCAAAATCCCAAATATGATGAGACATCCAATCAAGAATGTTTTTGCAGGAAACAGCAGCACTTGAAGAAATCAAGGACTCCACATCTTTCCAATTAACAGGTAATACCACACTTGCAAGTAAAGCCACCGTTCCATTTTGTGTCGATTCTCATGAGATGTCAACCATGCGCTGCAACCGTCTCAAAAAGGGATTTGCAGGTCCCAGAGCCCCAACAGATATATTTGCTTCAGTTAATCATAGCCCAAGTGTTAAGCTGTCCATTTTAGTTAATTGAGGGAATTTGGGTGCACACCTGATATATAAAATCAAAAATCAAAAAATCAAAAATCAAAAAGGGCCATGTGGGGGCCGGGGGGGAGGCCACCCAGGAGGTCCGAGGACAGGGTGCACACCAACAGCCGCCTGTGTGGATGTTGGGAAAAAAAAACACCTCCATGGGCTCATGGCCTGCACGGCTATGCCAATGTGGGAGAACTGCTGCAGTCGCTCTGAACACCCTCTGCTGCTACCACAGGAGGTGGTGGTGCTATGAGAGGCAGCCCACGCAAAGCCCTGGTATGGTCCTCCATGGCAGCAAGCATGCAGGTGTGGAAGGTCTCGTTCTGGAGGATTATAGTGCGGAGATCCCCATGCAGCACCTGACGTGATGCCCGGATCTCCTCCCGAGTTGCCTGCTTCTCAGCTGAGAGCGAACGTGTGAGCTGCTCCAGCTGCTGTTCTGTCCTCAAGTTAGTGGAAGTCTCAAGGTCAACAAGAGTCTCCCTGAGGTGATGGAGTTCTACCCTCAGGGCTTCCCTGTAGCCCTGGGACTCTATTGATATCGATTGGCGTAGAGTCTCCAGTGCCGCCCGTCTGTCCCTGTTGGACGCCAACATCTCCTCCCTGTGTGATTGGCAAATGGAGTCTGTTGCCTGCTGTAGTTGCTCCAACTGCCTTTCAGGGGGGACAATGAAGTGGCCACCCTCTCCATTGCTTGAGCCATCATCTCAACTGATGCTGCCTGTTGGGTTGCCATACCGTACATGGATTGTTCCCATGCGGTATTGCCTGGTGGCGTACGGCCACCACGTCGGCGGGCACCACACCTGTTTGGGGCAAGGCGATCTGCGCCTTGCTGTGCCGGCACTGCCTGAGGCTGCTGGACTGCATTCCCCCTCTGATCTGCTGGTCCAGGAACAGGATCAGATGCTGTGGAGTGTGACCCTGCACCGTAACCGCCAAAGGCTGACTAACCAACACTGACATCCCCATAGAGGGTTCTACCCCTGGTGCAGGTGGGTTGGACAGAACAGAACCCCTTCCAGAAACACTTACCTGCGACGCCACATAGGTCTCATCATCCGAATCAGCACCTGAATAGAGGTCTGGGGAGGTGCACCTAAAGACACCCCTTGACAGAATCGTCTGCAGCAAGAGTGGGTTCTCACCCACCACCACACCATGTCCCCCACTGGTGGCCGGTTGTGCCTCAGGTTCCTCCTGGGTCTGCACCATCTCCTCAACCTCAACAGCATCAAGTGCGTCATCCCCTGCAAAAAGATGAAAGACAAAAAATGGAAACAGGCATTAGCACCATAGCACACAAATAGGCCTGATAAGCTACAGAACCAGTACATGATTTACACATGTCCCACATGACTATAACCCTCCCATGCGTGCAGTGTCACAGAGTTGGAAGGGGAGGCAAAGGTCAGACACTGATGACACCAAGATGGAAGAGCAACACATTTGCTGCATGCTGGGTAGCACTGCCATCACACATTGGCCTGTGAGTGGCATGTTCTATACACATAAATGACACATGCCATCACACAGATGGCATGTACCATAGCCATGGTACATTCCACAAGTACATCCATATGTCAGTGAATGAGTACTGTCACCCATCCATGTGAGATGGACATGAAGAGATGAAAAATGCCACATAGTGTGAAAGATACGCCAGGTGCCACACACTGCAACACATCCAGTGTACAAAAATACAGTGATTGCAGGGCCATGTACACATCAATGGTTGTGCACTTCAACATGATAGGAAACAACTAGCATGTTCCACATTCAAACAGGCCCAAAAACATCATGTGATCAGGACAATACTCATTCAGCCTGAATGGTCAAATCATTCAACTACCAAGGTGACACATGTGGGCCAATGTGGGGTTCTTCAATGACAGAGGCATGTCACATATGTCACAATAGGGCTGAGGAATGTGTTGCAAAAGTGGGAGAATTGAAACAATCAGCTTGAAAGAACACTGAAAAATACAAACAATGTTGTTGCATGATACCACCTCAAGGGCAACTGCCGTAATGTTGCGCTATATTACTACTGTGGGCAGAAGGGATACTGTCACACCCAAATTCAAGGCCACAGAATGTTTTGGATGAAGCACATGGGTGACCCATACTACTCAGTCACACACACCCTCACCTGCCACTCAATCAGAACCCGTAACCCAAACAACATACACATGCATTACACACACACGCATGGGCACTCACCGGACAATGTGTCATAATCGGGTAGTTTTCCCACACCTCGGATCTGTTCCTCTGTGACGAAGGTCCCAGCAACAGACTCATGTTCAGTGAGTTTGTTGTCCTCTTGTGGAGACCCACCGCCAGTCACCAGAGTAGCGGCATGATTTGAGGCCAGCTTGTTCTTTGCTCTGCGTTTCAGGTCGTTCCACCGCTTGTAGCAATCATCAGCTGAGCGCCTCACAAATCCAAGGGCACTTATGTGGTTGGCGATGGTCTGCCGGTGTGCCTTACGTTGGCCAGGTGTGGTCTTGGACCCTGCAGTCACCACCATTTCGTGGCTATGTGCCAACACATAGCTCACAAGTGCATCAAGTTCCGAATCATTGAAGCAAGGCTTCCTTGAGGTACCGGAGTGTGTAGCCGTGCCTGGGGTCTCAGCCTGTCGTGCCAGAGCACCCTTCTTCCTCTTCTTTAAAGGTGGAGCAGAGCCAGAGTGGCTCTGGTCAGTAGGGGCAGAATCACCGGTGGACTGGGTAGTAGGAGTGTGGGAATGCACAATGACCATAGTCCTTGATGCAGGCATTGTTTCAGGGTAATGTTGGCAGGGGGAACGTCAGTTTGATGGACAGGGACTGACGCTGCCCTGGCTGGGGGAGTCAGAGCTGGGGCGGATGGAGCTGCAGCTGCCCCTGCAGCCTCCCCACCCTGCATACTTGGGGCAGCAGATGACATAGCTGCCCCACATACACGTGGATTGGTGACAACAACTTGCACCGCCGCACGTGGCCTCGACTTGCTGACCTGGAAGTCAGCCAGGGAGTCATCCTGTGCCAGGTCAGGTGCCACAATGGGCTGGTCCAACAGGGGCTGAGCTTGGATGGTGTCAGCCACGTTTCCCTCAACTATGGGGGGGGCATGGGTGTCCCTGATTGTTCTTCCACACATGGGGGCATAGGGGCACCCTGCAAATCCCGGCCACGTCCCCTACCGCGACCACCACGCCCACCCTTTGAGGGTCAGCCACCTTTGCCTCCCTTACCGCTTGCTCGCCTCCCAGCCATGGCACTGATGTTGTTGTGCGTATGGGAGTTGCAGTAAACTATTGTCCTGGCCAATTGGGGGTCAAAGGGGTAGGATACCAGATGGAATTCGTACCCTAGTGCTCTAACAAGGCTGTCTAAGACCCCTGGGGGAATTTGACGGGTCACTCAAAGTACAGGTAGCCCAAAATCAAAAATAAATGTGCACGCAACCCCTTGTAGACCACGTGCGTGAAAAAATGAACCAGCACTACGCTGTGGCACCCATAAACACAAAAATAAGCGTACGCGTAATACACGCAGCCTACAATGACCTGTGAAGGGGAAGGCGACACACAGGGCAAGCACAGTTGCTAAGTACGTGCGGAACTCACCGTCTGCCTGGAAAAAGAACGTGAAAAATACGCGCGTGTGCGCGTTGGCAACACCCCTGCCAAAAGAAGAATTGTGCGCTGTCTGAGGAGACAGGACAAAAGGAGAAGTGAACTCTGTTTGAGGAAACAGGCCCAAGAAAAAAACTGAAAATAGCTGTCGGAGGTAACAGGGAGTACGAACTAGAAACGCTGTGAAGTAATCGAGTGTGAACCGACAAGAAGTACAGATTTCACCCACTCGCTCTCCACGAAAAGCACGTACAAGGAAATGGCGTCCTACATGCAGCTTTTAAACTGGCCCACACGTACACGTCAGAGACGCGTGTACGTGGGCGCTTTCATCCAATTACACGCGATGACACTCGGAGGTGCAGTTTTTCCATGTGTGCTCCGTCATCACGTGCTATGAGTGAAACGCCCGCGCGCGTAATGTAACTTACGCTCCTACGCACTAAGGCCTTTCGTCCAATGGAATCGCATGCGTGTGCTGACGCGCTTACGCACTAAGGGCCTTTTCTCGAATTACACACTGACATGCAAGATTTTCACGTGCCAAATCACTCCATATCAAGCTGGCCACGCGAAAACACACGGAAGACCACGCTCCTGCCCTGAAGGCCATTTTCCTGCCCCCAAGAGCCCCGAGCATGCTCCCACCTGCCATCTGCTGCTGCCTGCCTGCCTGCTGCCCATGTGCCCTGCTATTTGCTGCCTGCACATCAGCCAGGGCTGCAGTTGCTGTGACCACCCCTGCTGGAACTGAAGACTCCCGACTGGGATACCATCACTCCACAGCCCAGCCCCAGGACCCAGTTGCCCACCCACACCTCCCTCTGGGGTTGCCATGTCGGGCACACCACCTTCTGAGACCACTGGCAACCCCCAGCCAGAGAGGCAGAGGGCCACCAGCTTCACTGCCACCGAAGTTGGTGTCCTGGTGGAGCAAGTCCTGGGGCAGTATGATGCCCTCTTTGGAAGTTTGCGCGCTGACAAGGAAGGACAGACCAGGATCTGGACGGACATTGTGACTGCCATCAACGCGGAGGGGGTGGCAGTCCCCAAATTCCAACATGTCAAGAAGCGCTCGGAGGACTTCAGGTCCAGGACCCTCAACAAGGCCTGGCGCCTCTTGAAGGCAGCGGATGCTAAGGGGGGCCGGGGCCACCTGTCAGAACACCAGATGAGGGTCGTGGAAAGCATATGCCCATCGCTCCACGTCCAGGTCCTTGAGAGGCAGACCCTTCTGGAGTCGACCAGTAAGTGTACATGCATACTGATTGGAAGCTGTGCGTGTGGTGGTGTGCCAGTAGTGTGCAGGTTGCACATGTGGTTTTGTAGGGCCATGTATGGATGTGTATGTATAGGGCCGTGAGGCTAACACATGTGAGTCCTCTCATGTGTGAGACACATGGATGGTGTATGTGTGGGTAAGCATGCAGGCCAAATGCATATGTGTGAGCACACATGTTTGAATGACTGTGAATGTAAGTTGGCATGGTAGTGGTGTCACACATGGATGTTGGTTCCAGCTGCATGTATCTGCACCGTGTACATGTGCATGTGTGTGTATTTGACAAGGGTGCAACAGTGATGCAACATGGATGCATGTGACACTGATATGTAGAAGGCTGATTGCCAGATGTGACATGGATGCCGATGTCATCACTGTGACAGTTGAGGAGGTGTACACATGCATGTAAGTGTGGTGGCATGTGTGCATGTCTAGTGCACTCCCTGTGTTTCATGTGATGTCTGGCTCATCTTTGGCTGCTCATGCTGTTGTATGTGTATGGATGGTGCTGGCCGTTTTGATATGGCTGTGGAATAGCTCATGTGTGTGATTTCAAATGACATGTGTGTTGGGGATTGTGATGCCATGTCTGAAGTTTGACACTGCCACTCATTTGGAACTGTCATGTGTGTATCAGTCCATTGTACAGTGCCCTGATGCCTGTCTCCTATCTCTCCCTGTCTGCAGCATCAACTGATGAAGAGGGCGGAGATGGTGATGTGGAGCCCAGCGGCAGGGATCGCACCGCCAGCCGGAGACGCAAGGCCCGGCTCCCCTCCCAGGTTGTGATCTCGTCGGGGAGTGAGGAGTCCGGTGTCGCGTCCCAGGCCGCAGATGCCGAGGGTAGGTCCAAGAGGCGTAGGTCGGAGTTGGACTCCTCGGCAGCAGAAGAGGCAGCTGAGACCCCACAGGGTCCGACGGAGGAAGATGGCATGGAGTCATCCAGGTTGGTGGGGGGTTTGGTGGAGGAGGAGGCCATGCAAGGGGCAGAGACGGGGTCTGGAGGTGGGGATTCCACTGGTGCTAGTGGTGCAGTGCAGGGGCAGGGACAGGAGGCAGCACAGGCCGCCGCAGAGGTGCCTGTGTGTAATCCTGTCCCCGATCCTGTCACTGCATCATCCCGCACCAGCAGGGATGCCTACGTCCAGACCCGTTCTCAGGGAGGGGATCGGATTACACCAATTGGCCTTCCTCTCCCTGCGGATGTGGCTATCCGGCACCGGGTTGAGCCTGTCCTGGGTGGGGTGGCGTTGCGTCAACGTGCCATGCGAGCTGACCTTCAGTCTTTTCATGAGGAGACTGCACGTCTTCTCGCATGGCTCGTTGACTGCAATGACCCACTGGGACAGCTCACCAGGGCCGTATTCCTCCGTTTTCTGGACCTTGTTCCGACCCCCTCCTCAACTGAACTCCCTATGCACCAGTCGTCCTCCGTGCCATCTTCCCAACCATGTGTCACCTGGGTGCCCTGTGGAGCTGCCTCTGACCCTGCGGCCAGGCTGGTGGAGGACACATCCCTGCCACAGTCGGGAGTCGGACGTCCAGCAGGGGTGGCCACCTCAACAACTGCGCCCCAGCCGGAGGAGGGTGTGCAGGCTGCAGGAGCCAGGGCACAGGCAGAGGCACAGCGGCAGCAGCAACAAAGTGGGAGCCATGATGGCTCGGGGCCTTCAACATCGGACGGGCAGGCATCGGCCAGAGGGCAGGAGGACCCAGGACGGGAAGTGTCTTCCATGTGGCAGCGGTTGGGCCATGCTAAAGATGCAGAGCGGCAGCGGGCGGAAGAGGCACGGCTCACGATGGTCAGGGCGGAGAACTCCATGCGTAGGGCCCTGAGGCAGGCCGAGTACCTCAGGCCATTCGCACGGACCTGGGGGTCCAGATGTCATCGTCCCTGCAAACCCTGGGGCCACGGAAGAGGACCGCCTCTGGGACATCGAGCAGGAGTTCGATGATGCCCTGGCCCGGGAAATCAGAAAGTGAGCCGTTGGACTAGCCGCTGCCATGGTAAATAGTTATATAGTGTTAGGTTTCCTTTTGTTTTATTTTTTTCATTTGTGGCGCTTGGACAATGCCACACCTTTTTGTATATAGTTGTTCATTATGTAGGGTTTTTGTAGGTTTCCTTTCAATGGTTGGGCTCATGAACCCTGGATTTGTACTTTGTATATAGTTCCACAATGGATTTCACCTCATTTGCCTTTTTTTAACCATGGATCAATGGATTTTTCTTTTTTTTCACTTTGGATTTGATTTGACGGACAGACTCTTTGGACCCATTTGCTTTCGGATTGATTTTTATTCTGGTTTTACACATCTTCTTTTTCATATTTTGGACATGCAGCTTTTTATTTATTATTTATATTATTGTGTGATTTCAATTCATTCCCTTGCTTTTGTGTGTAATACATTTTTATTTGATACTTCATTGTGTGGTATGCTTTCCTTGGTTTCCTGCATGTCATGATGCATGTTTTCTCATTCACTTGCACCCATTGTGTGTGTGTGATGGACATCTATTGATGTGCATACTTGCCATTTGGGATGTTTCATGTGATGGGGATTCCAATGTGGGGTGTATGTAATACTTGGTTGTGTGTTTCGACTGGGGTGGCATCGGGTGGGATTTGGGTGGCCATTAGGCCCATGATTGTGGATCGTGATGACATGTTGTGGGGGACATGAGTGGGGGCCTGCTGGCAGGCGCCCCGCATTGCTGGGGGGTGGGGGTGCAGGGGGACATGAGTGGGACATGAGTGGGGGCCTGCTGGCAGGTGCCCCTCATTGCTGGGGGGTGGGGGTGCAGGAGGACATGAGTGGGACATGAGTGGGAGCCTGCTGGCAGGTGCCCCGCACTGTTGGGGGGTGGGGGTGCAGGGGGACATGAGTGGAACATGAGTGGGGGCCTGCTGGCAGGTGCCCCACACTGCTGGGGCGTGGGGGTGCAGGGCGACATGAGTGGGACATGAGTGGGGGCCTGCTGGCAGGTGCCCCGCACTGCTGGGGGGTGGGGGTGCAGGTGGACATGAGTGGGGGCCTGCTGGCAGGTGCCCCGCACTGCTGGGGCGTGGGGGTGCAAGGGGACATGGGTTGGTGATCAGGGGTGCAAGCGGACAGGTGGCTTGGCTGGGGTGCATGCCCATGGTGGATGGGCTGCCTGCGGGACATGACCAAGGGTGCGGGGTAGTCCCCTGTGGTGTGGTCTGCCTGCAGTGGCCGTGGAGGGTGTAGAGGGAACACCTGGGAGGACCCACACTGCCAATTCACGTGTAGGACCCGCGCCCCCCCCCCGAAATTCCCGTACCCCGCTCTGACAGCAAAATCGCGTGTGAAACTTCCCGCAAACCCCAGTAATACACGTACCCCACTCGCACAGGGGCTATCGCGTGTGAAACTTCACACGAACCCCAGTAATACACGTACCCCACTCGCACAGGGCCTATCGCGTGTGAAACTTCACGCGAACACCAGTAATACACGTACCCCACTCGCACAGGGCCTATCCCGTGTAAAACTTGCCGCGAACCCCAGTAATACACGTAACCCACTCGCACAGAGCCTATCGCGTGTGAAACTTCACGCGAACCCCAGTAATACACGTACCCCACTCGCACAGGGCCTATCGCGTGTGAAACTTCACGCAAACCCTAGAAATATTGGCCCTGTGCGAGCGAGCGGCGTACAGCGTGAAGTTTTACACGCGAAAGGGCCCTGTTGAGCAGAGTACGTGTATTCCTGGGGGTCGCGGGAAGTTTCACCCACGATTTCAGCAGGGCATGTGTATTCCTGGGATTCGCGGGAAGTTTCTCCCGCGATTTCAGCAGGGTACGTGTATTCCTGGGGTTTGCGTGAAGTTTCACCCACGATTTCAGTAGGGTACGTGTATTTTGGGGTTCGTGTGAAGTTTCACACATGAAAGGGCCCTGTTTGAGCAGAGTACGTGTATTTCAGGGGTGCGCTGCAAGTTTTACACACGAAAGGGCAACGCCCGTGCACAATACGTCACAGACGCACTAACGCGCTAAGGGCCTTTGGTCCAATGATATCGCGTACGTGTGCTGATGCGCTTATGCGCTAAGGGCCTTTCCTCGAATTACACGCTGACGTGCAAGATTTTCACGTGCCAAATCCCTCCGTATCAAGCTGGCCACGTGTACACACACGGAAGACCACACTCCTGCTCTGAAGGCCATTTTCCTGCCCCCAAGAGCCCCGAGCACGCTCCCACCAGCCATCTGCTGCTGCCTGCCTGCCTGCTGCCCACGTGCCCTGCTATTTGGTGCCTGCACGTCAGCCATCTGCAGGGGTCCAGTTGCTGTGTCCCCCCCTGCTGGAGCAGAAGGCTCCAGACTGGGAGTCCATCACTCCACAGCCCAGCCCCAGAACCCAGTTGCCCACCCACTCCTGCCTCTGGGGTTGCCATGTCGGGCACATCTCCATCTGGCACCACTGGCAACCCCCAGCCAGAGAGGCAGAGGGCCACCAGCTTCACGGCCACCGAAGTTGGTGCCCTGGTGGAGCATGTCCTGGGGCATTATGATGCCCTCTTCGGAACAAGACGCGTCAACAAGGAAGGACGGGAGAGGATCTGGGATGACGCAGTGGTTGCCATCAATGCGGAGGGGGTCGCAACCCGCAACTACCAACATGTCAAGAAGCGCTGGGAGGACTTGAGGTCCAGGACCCTCAACAAGGCCCGGCGCCTCGTGGAGGGGGGCCGGGGCAGCATGAGTACCATCCAGATGAGGGCCCTGGAATGCGTAGGCCCAGCGCTCCATGCCCAGATCCTTCGGAGGCAGACCCGTCCGGAGTTGAGCGGTAAGTGGCCAAGCATTGCTGTGTGAGACAGGGCATGTTGCAGGGTGCTGGGTGTCTGATACTTGCCTGTATGTGTGACATAGGCCATGTACGTATGTGTGTGTGCAGGGACATCATGGTCATGCATGTGAGACCAGTAATGTGTGAACCACATGGTTGATGCATGTGTTACAATGCAACATGCGGAGCAGCATGGGGAATGCACACATTAATGCATGCCTGTCTCTGTTATTGGACATGGATGGGGTGTGAGAGATGGGTGCTGCTGTCATGGACATGTATGGTGTCCATGTCTGTGTGTCTGACTTGCATGTCTGTGACTTGGAAATGCCATGGATGCATGACACATGTCTGTGACAATGTTCAGATTCACTGATGCAGCCTACTCATCCTTGTATCCACTGTGTCTAGGGTGTACGAGGCCAGATGGATGAAACTAGGGTGAAGTGTGTGCATGTGATGGGCATGACCCATGATGCATGTGAATTTCAAACCAGCATTGTATGTTTGAAGAGTCCCTTGGACATGTATGCTAATGTTCATAGCATGCGCCATGCCTGTTACTGCATGTGTTTTGCCTGCACTGACCCATGTGTTGTGGAGGGACATGATGGAAGTGATGTTTGACAGTGCCACTCATCTGCTATTGCTTCCTGTCTAGGGGACCAATGTACAGTACCCTGATGCTTGTGTTCTATGTCTCCCTCTACACAGCAGCAAGTGATGAAGAGGGCGGAGACGGCGCTGTGGAGCAAAGCGGGGGGGATGCCCCCACCGGCCGGCGACGCAAGGCCCAGTCACCCTACCAGAATTTACCATCGTCTGGGAATGAGGGGACTGGTGCTGAGTCTACCACTACGGCTGCAGCGGAAGGGGTGGGTGAGCCCCCACAGGGGCTTGCAATGGCAGAAGACGGTGTGGAGCCATCCAGGTAGGTGGTTTCCACAGAGGAGGAGGAGGCCGCTACTGAGCCGCATATGGGGCCTGGTGGGGGTGGTACCACTGGTGCAAGTGGTGCAGTCTAGGGTCAGGGGCAGGAGGCAGCACAGGTCACCGCGGAGGGGCCTGTGGATGTCGCTGTCCCTGACCCTGTGACTGCACCACCATGCACCAGCAGGGATTCCCCATCCCAGGCCCGTCCGCAGGTAGGGGGATGTCCATGTCATCTGACACTCTTCTACCTGCGGACGAGGGGACCCCTGGCCGTATGGAGAAGGTCCTGATTGGTGTTGCGTGGCACACGCGTGACATTCGTGATGATGTGCGTGCTTCCCGGGTGGAGCACGCACGTCATCACGAAGAGCAGCGGGCCAAAGTGGCCCAGTTGGGAGTGTCCATTGTTGGGGTTTTTTACATGTGTCGGCCACTCTGGCGGCCCTCTCCTCCTCTGTGGAGACTATGCACCAGTCGTTCTCCATGCCGTCATCTGGCCTAGATGCCACCAGGGCCCCCTGTGGACCTGCCCTGACCAACGCAGCCAGCTCTGTGGGGATCCCATCCCTGCCACAGTCGGGAGTCGGAGGTCCAGCAGTGGTTGACACCACAGCAACTGGATCCCAGCAGATGGAGGATGTGCCGGCATCATCGAAGAGGGCACGTGCACAACGGCATCAGTGGATTCCATCAGCCCGGATGCCGTCATGCCTGCAGAGGCAGTTGCGTCGGAGGCAGCGGCAGGGTCAACGTGGGAGGCATCATGGCTCAGAGCAATCTACATCAGAGGGGCAGGCATCGGCCAGAGGGCAGGAGGACCCTGGAATGGGAGTGTCTTCTGTGTGGCAGCAGTTGGGCCAGTAGATAGGTGTGGAGCGGCGACAGGCAGAGTAGGCACAGCTCATGATAGTCAGGGTGGAGAATTCCATGCGCAGGGCGTTGGAGGTGGACATGGCGTTATCACTGCGAGACCTCGGGGCCAGAGAACAGGCCCGCCTCCAAGACATTGAACAGGAGTTCGATGATGCCCTGGCCCATGACATCAACAAGTGAGCCGTTGGACTTGCCCGCCGTCATTGTATATAGTTCATTAGTGTTAAGTTTAATTTCTTTTTTCTTTCATTTGGGGCGCATGGACTATGCCCCACATTTCTGTATATAGTTAGTAATTAGGTAGGTTTCATTGTAGGTTTCATTTATGTCGTTGGGTTTATGGACCCTGCATTTGCTATTTGTACATAATTTTACAGTGGATTTTTCTCCTTCATCTTTATTGTTCTTCACCATGGAGCAATGGATATTACACTTTTCTTTCCCTTTGGATTTGCTTTGTTGAACGGTGACTTTGGACACATTTTCATTTGGATTAATTTGGATTCTCATTTTCTTTATCATTTTTTGGGACATGCTGCATTTTCATTATTATTGGCATTATTGAGTGTTTTTATTTCATTCCCTTCATTTTGACTTGATTACATTTTTGTCTCTTACTTCAATGTGTGGTCTTCTCTGATTGGTTTCATGCATGTCACAATGTGGGTTTTCTCAGTCATGTTTTGCCATTGTGTGGGTCGGACAGACTTGTACTCATGCGCATACTGCTTATTTGTGATCTATCATGTAATGGGGATTTCAATTTGGAGTGGATGTAAAGCTTGGTTGGGTGTTTGGACTGGGGTGCTATGGGGTGTGATTTGTGTGGCCATAAGAGCCAGGGATCTGGATTGTGATGACGTGTTGGCTGGGGGACATGTGTCCAGGCCTGCTGGCAGGTGCCTGTCAATGATGGGGGGGGTGGGAGTGCAGGGGGTCATGTGTGGGACATGTGTAGGGGCCTGCTGGCAGGTGCCCCTGACTGCTGGGGGGTGGGGGTGCTGGGGGGCATGTGTGGGGGCCTGCTGGCAGGTACCCCTGACTGCTGGGGGGTGGGGGTGCTGGGGGACATGAGTGGGACATGAGTGGGGGCCTGCTGGCAGGTGCCCCTGACTGCTGGGGGGTGGGGGTGCTGGGGGACATGTGTGCGGGCCTGCTTGCAGGTACCCCTGACTGCTGGGGGGTGGGGGTGCTCGGGGACAAGAGTGGGAGATGAGTGGGGGCCTGCTGGCAGGTGCCCTGCACTGCTGGGGGGTGGGGGTGCAGGGGGACATGTGTGGGGGCCTGCTGGCAGGTGCCCCTGACTGCTGGGGGGTGGGGGTGCAGGGGGACATGTGTGGGGGCCTGCTGGCAGGTTCCCCTGACTGCTGGGGGGTGGGGGCGCAGGGGGACATGTGTGGGACATGAGTGGGGGCCTGCTGGCAGGTGCCCCTGACTGCTGGGGGTGGGGGTGCAAGGGGACATGTGTGGGGGCCTGCTGGCAGGTGCCTCTGACTGCTGGGGGGTGGGGGTGCAGGGGGACATGTGTGGGACATGTGTGGAGTCCTGCTGGCAGCTGCCCCTGACTGCTGGGGGGTGGGGGTGCTGGGGGCATGTGTGGGGGCCTGCTGGCAGGTGCCCCTGACTGCTGGGGGGGTCCTGGGGGACATGTGTGGGGGCCTGCTGGCAGGTGCCCTGCACTGCTGGGGGTGGGGTGCTGGGAGACATGAGTTGGTGATCATATTGCAACATGACATGTGGCTTGGCTGGGGGGCATGCCCATGGTGGATGGGCTGCCTGCAGGACATGACCAGGGGTGCGGGGTAGTCCCCTGTGGTGTGGGCTGCCTGCAGGGGCCGTGGAGGGGATAGAGGGGACAACTGGGAGGACCCACACTGCTAATTCACGTGTAGGACTCCCCGCGCACCCCCAAAATACGCATTCCCCGCTCTGACAGTAAAATCGCATGTGAAACTTCATGTGCAGCCCGGTAATATACGTACCCTACTCCAATCGCGTGTGAAACTTCCCGTGCACCCCTGAAATACACGTACCAAGCCCAATCCCGTGTGAAACTTCCTGCGCACCCCCGAAATACACATACCCAGGCCAATCGCGTTTGAAACTTCCTGCGCACCCCTGAAATACATGTACCCAGGCCAATCGCATGTGAAACTTCCCGCGCACCCCTGTAATACACGTACCCAGGCCACTCGCGTGTGAAACTTCCCACGCACCCCTGAAATACACGTACCCAGCCCAATCGCGTGTGAAACTTCCCGCGCACCCCTGAAATACACTACCAAGCCCAATCGCGTTTGAAACTTTCTGCGCACCCCCGAAATACACGTACCCAGGCCAATCGCGTGTGAAACTTCCCGCGCACCCCCGAAATACACGTACCAAGCTCAATCGCATGTGAAATTTCCCACGCACCCCTGAAATACACATACCCAGGCCCAATCGCGGGTGAAACTTCCCACGCACCCCCAAAATACACGTACTCAGGCCAATCGCGTGTGAAACTTCCCGCGCACCCCTGAAATACACGTACACAGGCCAATCGCGTGTGAAACTTTGCGCGCACCCCTGAAATACACGTACCGAGGCCAATCGCGTGTGAAACTTCCCGGGCACCCCTGAAATACACGTGCCCAGCCCAATCGCATGTGAAACTTCCCGCTCACCCCTGAAATACACTACCAAGCCCAATCGTGTGTGAAACTTCCTGCGCACCCCCGAAATACACGTACCCAGGCCAATCGCGTGTGAAACTTCCCGCGCACCCCTGAAATACACGTACCAAGCCCAATTGCGTGTGACACTTCCCGCGCACCCCTGAAATACACGTACCCAGGCCAATCACGTGTGAAACCTCCTGCGCACCCCTGAAATACACGTACACAGGCCAATCACGTGTGAAACTTCCCGTGCACCCCTGAAACACACGTACCCAGGCCAATCGCGTGTGAAACTTCTCGTGCACCCCTGTAATACACGTACCCCACTCGCACAGGCCCTTTCGCTTGTGAACGTTCCCGCGAACCCCAGTAATACACGTACCCCACTCGCACAGGCCCTTTCGCGTGTGAAACTTCATGCGCACCCCAGTAATACAGGTTCCCCGCTTGGCGTTTGCTGTTTGGCAGCCCTGTAAACTGGTCCAGGGTTAGCGCAGCCCTTTGCCCTAAATTGGGAATTTTGATGGCTTTTCCTTGCGCGAGGGCGTTCTTGGGGGCGTAACTGCCGCTGCTGCAGGGTCGCTGTGCCACTCTGCGCCGCGGCTGGTTTTGGAGACTAAAATCCATGAATACGCAGTGCGCGGAAATCGATTTTAGCACACACGGCTGGCGCAGACATTCGCACGCGCTTACTGTGCGCCAGCCGCGTGCGCCACTTTTGTGCGAAATTCTATGAATTACCCTGTAAGTTATGGTACATTATGGTTACAAGTAAAACCGAAAACCCCCGGAAATTCATCGATTGGGTACACTAAGCAACCATAACTCGCACCGCCACCGTGCACTGCTAAGACTGACACCCAGGACATCAAAGATGACATCATAAATGTCATTGATGACATCACTAACAACATCACGTATCAGGGCCACATGTTTTTGTTCAGACATATCTAATCCTGGCGGTTTTGTTCACTGACAGTCAAAATATGAACATTGAAAAGGCACTATATATCTAGACGTTAACCTTCTTGTATGTTCTGTTTCTGTGAATTGTATAGGTTTTAAAAGAGACAATGTTTCATGATGTTACATCACAGTTTATAAGTTATTAATAATTCCTCTTTTAACATATATCAAAGAAATGTAAACCTCTTTAAGAAACATATTTTTAGCAATGCATACTCATACTGATGTATGTCATTATCAACAGCACATGCTGGGGATGCAAGTCATGGTTGAACTGCCTAGGGCATGAGGCTCGACCATGACCCCTGCCCTGCCAAACCACACAGTTATCCTCTGCACCTACCCTGCATCCTAGTTCAGTGTCCACTATACCTTCATAATGTGACCAAGGGCCAGGCCTACTGCCCAGGCAGCTAAGTTGTATCACTATTTTTTCTACTTACTTTTTGACACTTTCAAAAAAGTAAAACACAGGACATATTTGCAAAAGCATGCTTTCATGTCTTTGCTCATGCTCCTCGCGCAAGTTTGATGCAATCCCGTCCAGCACTTCAGGCTGCAACCGCAAGCAGATTTCTTTCCCCATTTAAACCTAGGGCTTTGGCCATGCTGCATGCCCCAATAAGTAAATCAGAGTAGGCATACTTCCTTACCAAGGGCCAGGCCCCTGTCCATGCACCAAAGTTATACCACAACTTTTTGTACTTACATTTTGACTCTTTGGAAAAATAAAGCACAAGGCAGATTTGCAAAAACATGCTTTCAGGTCATTGCTGATGCCCCTCGTGCAGGTTTGTTGTAATCCAGTACAGCACTTCAGGCTGTAGCCCCAAGCAGAATATGTATTCCCATTCAAAATTAGGGCTATGGCCATGGTGCATGCCCCAATAAGCAAATCAGAGTACACAATTGTCCTTGCTCTTGGTCAGGTCCATTGACCATACACCAAACTATATCACAATTTTTTGTACTTACATTTTAACATTTTAGAACACATAAAACACAGGACATATTTGAAAAACCATGCTTTGAGGTCCTTGCTGAAGTTTCTCGTGAATGTTTGCTGTATTCCTGTCCAGTGCTTCAGGCCAGAGCCACAAGCAGAATTTGTTTCCCATTCAAACCTATCCCCATTTCGAAAAACTTGACCACATAGCCTGTCCGTGGTGGCCATGCCCCTTTAACCCCATTGCTGGTCCCTCCTGATCATAGCCAGTAGCCAGATTGTCCGGATAATGGCCTTTGGCTATTCCTTGGTCACCAAAGATATTTCAGTATTTGTTGTACCTACATTATGACACTTTTCAAAAATTAAAACACAGACACATTTGCAGAACTCTGCTTTCGGGTCCTTTCCAATGCTTCTTGCACAAGTTTGCTGCAAATCCATCCATGTTTAATTTTTTGAAAAGTGTCAAAATGTACGTTCAAATAATAGTCATATAACTTAGCCTCCACTTGACAAAATCCATTCAGACTTTTCACAATCATTCAACATCAGGTCTATAATCCTTCTGAAAACCTTTGTGCAGATTCATCAAATGGCAACAAAGTTATAAGCCAACTAACAATGTTGAGACTCCCCTTTAATTTTGCCCCCTCTTGACAAAATCCAACCATTCAAATCTGAGTCTAAAATGCTTTTCCAAACATTTGTGCCGATTCATCAAATGGCACCAAATTTATAAGCTTTTCAAATATTATAGGACCCCCAAATCCAATTTTGGCCTGTCTTTTCGAAACAGCACCAAACTTTGCATAACCTTTCAGGGCCAGGTCTAAAATGGTGTTGCACATTGTCATGCAGTTCCGTTGAGTGGCACCCAAATTATAAGCCATCTAAAAACTGCTTTTCACTGACCCTGTAATGCAGAAATATGCATAGATGTCCTTGAACATTTGAGAATTTCACAGACATCGGAGAAATAAATAAAAACTTGATTGTGGGTTTTTTAGGCCATATCCCATACCATTTTCATCACCCCTCTTCCCCAGATGTTGTTCATTTGTTTGACAAATGCAATGTTGTGTTTTTAGTATGTTTCTACTGCGATGTCCATGGACTACAGGCACTGTTTGCGAATCCAACAAGGTGTCCATTTCAAAGGTTTTGATGCACCTCCGTTTTTAATTGACCAATCAACGGGCATGTATGATGACCCAAATTAGGAAGTGAGGCCGTGGCCCGAACCAGATAGCACATATTTATTTGTACGTACTTTTTGGGGGTTTTTAAAAAAAAAATACTGGACGTATTTACACCAAATTTCCAAAGGCATGCTTTTGGGATCAAGCCTCTGCTCCTGGTGAAAATAAATAAATGGTCTTCTACATCTTTCACTTCCCCTATGAAGACTCCCATTATAGGGCCAAATATTGGGAGTCTGTGAGGATTAATGCTGTGGTACTGACTACGATCAGGTCCGCTCAGCCATCCCAACTGGTGCCTAGGGCCCCCCATAGGGGGAGACAAATGGCTCTCTGGTGGAGACATTTTGATGGAAATCTGTAGCTGGTTTGGTGGTAGGGCCCGCTGCTCCATTTCAAAAAGTCCCTTAACGAGAAGAGGATCCTTTACCCTAACTTTAATGGCACACCCCCCTGTGGGCCCAATAAAAAATGGCAGTGGAGGCTAATGACACTGCAGGGTTCTTAGGAGGTAGCAATGGACAGTTATCTTCCCCCTGCATGCCGCTCTGCCCTCAACCCCCGCTGCATGCCCCCAAGTCCGGGGTAACCCCAGGGAGTTAGGGACCCGTAGCATCAGCCCCTCCACCAGTTTTGTGAGCATGCGTATATCAGACTTGAGCTCAGCATTTTTTTCCTCCATATGCTCCAGAAATTTGGAGCCTTTGTTAACCATATCACCTTCTCTTACAGTGTCACTCACCTGAATCCCACTACTATGGGGCAAGCCTGGGGTCAGGAGACGGTTGGGAAGATCCCGTCCTGTAAACAGTACCCTGCTTGCAATCATAGCCATATCTGATCCTAGGGTGGCCAAGATCTCAAACTTATTGGTTATGGGGAATGTCAAGTTTCAAAATGGGAATAAAGGCAATCACTTTTATTCAAACTGAGCACAGACTTTTAACTGCAAGAATCAATAATGGGCCTCATCACGAGTTGGGCTGTAGCCCTTAAATGTGGTGGTAACGGTTATACAGCCGCATTTAAGGGCTGGCCCTATCACGAGTTGGGCGCTAAATGGGCTGTTTTACCTCCAGCCTTTCTCTGGAGGTGAAAATCCCCTGTTTTCGGCTGTATTACCGCCGGCTGTATTAGCCCGCATAATTAGCGCTGAAAATACCCCATTGAATCCAATGGACCCAGTTGGGAATGGGGATTTGCCGTTAACACCCAACTCGTGATCCAGCGGTTATACAGCCAGACCGGTCGGTGCTAGGGCTATTACAGTTGGTGGTATTAAAGCCAGGAATACAGCCCAACTCGTGATGAGGCCCGTTTCTTCCTCTAACTATTTTTTTAAAAAAAACAATTTAACTGAAGATCATTTACAGGGCTGCTTTCTAATAGGCCCAGGCATAACTGCTCTCTCTTTCTTCCTCTGTAACCTGGCAACCAGAACACACAGGAGACTAACTTAGATAAAAGAACGTACAAAGTTAAACTCTTTTCCCATTCGGCAGTTAAAATGTCCTTTATCATGTATATGTCCCGCCCTCGTTCACTAATTCCTGCATATTCAGAATAATGCTGTGAGGTGCTGTGAGGCCGGATTTTATCAGATAACATCCCCTGGTTTCATATACTTCAACCCCTCATGTGATTGACCCTTTCACAGACCCTCCCTCCTGAGCCCTTACGTTCGGGAAGGGCATGAGTGCGTGAAAGGAAGTCAGCCTGTTTTAGCAACCAACCTGGTTAATGTATAGTTTGAAAAGAGTAAGGTTGCAAAGACAGAAACCATCTAAATATCCTTGGATTGGTATCCTTATTCCTTGATAGCCATACTAATGGTGCATGATCTGTCACCAGTGTGAAATTCCTCCCCAGTAGATAATATCTGAGCGCTTCTATAACCCTCTTGACGTCTAAGCATTCCTTTTCAGTAGTTGCATACCCTAATTCATGAGGGAGTAACTTCCTGCTGATATACAGTATGGGCCTTTCTTCATCACCCATACTTTGAAATAATACTGCTCCTGGTCCTGTCCCTGAAGCATCATATGTAAAAAGAAAGGTGCTGTAAAATCAGGACATTGATGCATGGCTTTGTCAGACAGTGCAATCTTGAGGGCATTAAAGGCTCCTTCTGTTTCTTCATTTTTCCATTCCCTTTTTGGAGGGGCTGATTGGCTGATGACAAGTTGATTAGAGGTGTTGCCATAGTAGAGAAGTGTGAGATGAACCTTCGGTAGTAACCCACAAAGCCTAAGAAAGCTCTAACCTGTCTAGTGTTAGCAGGGAACTGTAACATTTGTACAGCTTCCATCTTATCTTTTTGTGGTCTGATAATACCTTAGGCATTCCGACGAAGTAGATCTATAAAAGATCAGGTTATGCGGAATGATATTACTAAACAGATCAAACCACAAATGACACTAACAGAGACCTGGGGGATGCGAGCCCCAGAAGGGCATTACCCATGTGGATCGTGTACCTGCTGCCAACAGACAAAAAAAAACATGGAAATCGATCTAGGTCTAAAGAACCCTTGGAAGCAGAAAGTTCTGACTAATTGCAACTCGGTGTTTGTTGTATATGTCATCTGGTGCCCCTGTAATAAGATATATATATAGGGAAGACGGAAAGAAAAATTAAAATCCGTATCACAGAGCATAAAAGCTGCATAAGAAATAGAGTCCATTCGGCTCCCCTTGTGGGACATTTCATTGAAATGATACACAAAGTAGAGGAACTAAGATGGTCTGTGGTCTATGTGGTTAGACCGACGAACGATTTGAACCTTGACAGGAGAAAGTTAGCACAGAAAGAAAAAGAATTAATTTTTCTCACAAAAAGTACAGAATTGGGACTGAACGAGAAGAGTGAATAAATAAAATCAACTCTGGCCTGTGCTGTTTTATGTACAACCTCTCTAGGATGCCCGTGAAGAAAAAACGACCAAGAGTAAGGTCCAACAGGAAGTAGGAAACAGTCATTGTGGTATAGCCAGTTTTGTAAGGGAACCCTAAAATCCACTCCCATGGGTCCCCCTTCCATATTCAAATGACTCAATCAGGAATATCAGTAGTGGTTGTTTGTCGTGCACATACCCCCGTGAATATCATACGATCACGACTACAATGTGGGGAAATGCTGTGGCGCGGTGTTGGTGACCCGCCAGTCAAATAACAAATGACATTAACCATCGAGTTGAAACGATGTTAAGCGAACGTTAAGAAAAAATGAGCGGCGCAGGATGTTTGGACATTAAAAACTAAACCAACGATACTCACGTAGCGGGAAATATGTGTCAGCCAATGCCGATGGAGTTTCGGCTGCCGACCTCAATAGAAACCATGAGGTTTTCCCGTGCGGTGGGATGATGTAGCGACCACATTTGGCTGGGCTAAGTGGGGGCCGAAGGCAAGATAGGTTATGACATAGTCTTTAAAGAGAAAGAGACCATTAAGGTGCTGTCTCCCGATCACGTGACTAATTGGTCATGTGGGGGGCGAAATCCAATAACAAGCGAGAGAACGTAATGAGAACAGGTAGAAACGGACACCAGGCGGAGATAGGAGTGTGACTTGAGAGAGAGGACAGCCACATGTGAGCAGCGACTGTAACCCCGTACAAGGCAGCAAAGGCAAGCTCGTTAAAGGTAAGAGCATAAAGCCTTTTGGCGATATCCCCACTCTAATTTTAAATGAACAGCGGTACGAAGAAGAATCACGACCGAGTACCTGATGTGCCTCTCTCCATTCTAGAAAACTATATATAGAGAGTCGTCCCATCCCACGTGAGAAAATTTAGAAGATTTATCTAAATGTGGAGCGGCACGGGATAAAGTCAACTATTAAATAGAACAGGAATCCACAAAGTAATCACGCTAGGTCAGTATACAGATATGCAGGGTTGTTTTGAGCACAATGAACTGACAAATAGAATAAACATCAAGCCAAGCTACACAAATTGGTTTACCTGTGTTTTTGTCTTAAATAGGAATGCCTCCCAGTGATCGCAGATAGTGGTATCCAGTTGAGAGCCAAGCACACCCCAACATCAGACAGACTTTAACTAGGGGGACCCCCCAAGAAGACACATAAGAAGAAGTCAGCCTGTAGAAGGTAAAGCAAATTTATAGACAGACTTGGACAACTTAACTGTACCGCATGATTGGGTTAATTGATTATAAAGTTGTGAAATACTCAGTGTCGTAGTTAAAGATTAGACCTGAAGTGATAACAGCATGGGTGTGGTCTTGAAGGACCTAGTTGCAGATAGGGGAGGAGGTGTGAAGATATAACAGATGTAAAGAAGGTGATGGTCTAAGTAATGACACCCTTCCGCTGATGATTGACACATAGCAGGTTGTGCATAATATAAATGTCGACCGGGATATTATCTCGAATACTAAATTTCGATTATCCCACACTTGCTTCCCACAGTGTATTCGTTTTTGAAGGTTGGACCCTAAAGAAAAGTGTGATGGGATCTCATTGAAAGCTGACCCCGCAAGAAATTAAGTCTACAAGAAGACTGATACGATTGTGCATTTAATTGAATGTTGTGTAAATTTTACCCCTGAAGAATTTCCTTGTCAATAGTGTGTAAGTGTGTAAGGAATGAAACATGTCGGGTATGGTATGGATGTGGTATGAAAGTAAGCATGATTTTTAGGAAGAATAAGTGAAAGGTTTTTACGGACTGGGTTGCTTGTCTCGACGATAGGGGTGAGCAACTTGTAGATCCAGGTTAAGAGATGAATTTTTGCTAATTATTAAATGGTCAACTGTTACATGAGATTAAATGTATACAACGATATTGCATGGTAATGGTGCAGATATTGTGATTTGCATACTATCAGAAATACTCCTTTTTAAAAAAGATTAAAAAATTGGAACTGTGAAGAAGAAAAGATAAAAGAAAAAAAGTTTTTTACTGTTGAAATATGAAAAATAAAATACTATTTTTTGATACAATGTGGTGTAGTATGAGAATCTAATGGCTATTAACCTCATACAGTAAGGTTCAACCAAATACGGACTTGGGGAAGCAAGGGACCGAGTGAACATTGTGTATTGTTTAAGAGTTCTGTTTATAGAGGGCTGTTCACTATCGGTCATAGGAAATATTACTTCTAGTCTCTCTTAAGTTTATTCTGATAATACCTTGCCCCACAAAATATCCTAAGTATTTAGTATGAAAATTGGCCACATGTGTTTTCTTAGGATTGATAAGCTTGCCTGTTGTAGGGTCATCAATACTCGCTCTAAATGTGTCAGGTGTTCCACCCAAGCTGACTATAAACAATAATATCATCCAAGTAGGCTCCTACATATTGCTCATGTCCTTTGATTAAGGAGTTCATTAACTTTTGAAAGGTAGCTGGTGCGCCATGGAGCCCAAAGGGGAGAACTGTGAATTGATAAAGGCCTGTTGGCGTTGCAAAGGCTGTCTTCTCTTTATCCGAAGGCCAAAGAGGAATTTGCCAGTATCACTTCGTAACGTCGATGGTAGTTAAGAATTTCACTTTTCCCAATTTATCCAACAAGTCTTCAATTTGTGTCATTGGAAATGCATCAAACTTAGACATTTCATTCAATTTCCTGAAATCCATACAATATCTTGAACTCCCATTTGGTTTAGGGACTAATACCATGGGGGAACACCAAGCACTGTGTGAAGGTTCAATGACTCCCAACTTAAGCATTTCTTTTACTTCCACGTCAATGGTTTGTATCCGAGCTTCAGGTATCCAATAACGTCAAAGACGTACTGTAACTCCGGGAGAAGTATTTATGTGATGATATGTTAAAGTGGTTCTCCCAGGAATGGATGAAAATATTTCAGCGTATTTGTCAATTAACTTGGAAAGATCTGATTTTTGCAGTAGAGACAATTCTGGGTTGAACTTTAAGGCTTCTTTCCCCACTTCTTCTAATGCTTGTGGTAAGTGTTCAGTTGACACCTCTTCAGTATTAAACATGGATACTATAGGTAAAGGTTTGACCCACTTTTTAACAGGTTCACATGGTAAGTTTGTAGAGGCATTCTCCTATCTGATTGGCATATTTTGTAGTTCACTGGACCTAGTACTACTTCCACCGTATAGGGGCCTCTCCATGTGGCCAATAATTTATTCTCAAAAGTTGAAAGAAGAACCAGTATTTTGTCTTTTACTTGAAACTTCCGCATTCGGGAATGCTGATTATAATATCTTTCTTGATTCCCTTGAGTTTGTAACAGGTTATCTCGGGCTATCGAGCAGAGATTTTCTACTCCCTCTCTTAGTTGCGAAGCATATTCAGTCAGACTTATTTCTTGATCTGGTTGTTCTTCGCACCCTTCTTTTAATATATCAAGCAGTGTACGGACTGGTCTACCAAAAAGAAGTTCAAAAGGGGCAAAGCCTGTTGACGACTGTGGTGTATTTCTGAGAGTCATCAAAATCCAAGGTAATACGTGATCCCAATTTCTTTCTTCTGGAGTGGTAGTTTTTCTTAACATTTCTTTGATTGTTTGATTATATCTCTTGACTAATCCATCCGTCTGTGGTGATGGACGGCGGTCTTGAGATGTTCAATCTTTAACGTTCCACACACCTGTTTCATCACTGCTGACATAACATTTATCCTCTATCAGTCGCAATTTCTTTGGTGAATCCAACTCGAGCAATAAAGGGAACTAACACATCACATATCTGTTGTGCGTTGGTAGACCTCAACGGAAAAGCCTTAGGATAGCGGGTGGCGTAGTCAACTAACACTAATATGTATTTGTGCCCTCGACTAGTAGGATCAAAAGGGCCAACTATATCCATACCTATTAAATGGAGTTGTTCCATATATAAAGGCATAGTTTGTAGTGGAGCTTTATATGACTACTGACTTAGTCTTCTTCATGCATTCAGTACATTGTTGACAAAACCTTGTCACTTGACCGTTACCCCAGGCCAGAAGAATCATGCTAATATCTTTTGCGTTGTTTTCTCTGTTCCCAAGTGACCTTCTGCCACTTGCACATGAGCCACTTCTAATACGGTCCTATAATACTTACTGGGAATTAACAGTTGTCTAAGTGTTTCACCCCCTTGGTTTTGCGTGATCCGGTAATATAGACCTTTGTCCTTAATGAAGCTCTGGCTCTTCTCTTCCTGGCATCCTCCTACACATTCTCGTGCATTTTTCAAGACCGGATCCAATTCTTGTGCCATCCGGAAACTGTCCCCCTGCTCGTCGAGCCTCCAATCCACCGTGACAGGGTATATATTCTGCTTTAGCCACTCTTTCTTTTAATTCCGACATTTGGTTCTGCTTTTCTGTTCCTTTGTGGAAGTGGCCACAATTTCTTGCTCATAGAAGGGGGCGGTCTTCAACCACTCTTTCTCGATGTTTCGTATTCATCGTGGCAGATCTGGAACATCCGATCCGACTAATAGGGGTTCTGGTAACATCAGCATCACAGCAGCTCTTACCCCAATTTGCTCCCCCGCCACCTTAATCCTTATCTCCTTAGTTGGATACCTTTTCACATCCCCATGCACACATCTTATTGGGATGCTAACACTCGACTGAGGCACTTCACCTACCAATTCAGCTGTAACTGCTGTTTGCAGGCTCCTGGAATCAATCATTGCTCGGGTTGGGCGGCCCTCCACTTCAGCTTCACAGGTATAAACATATGGCGATTTGATAAGCTGGTGTTCTTCGTTGTCCTCAGTTTCTTTTGAAATTTCAAAAGTGCCAATGTCCATCGGCTCGGTCTTGCTTCGCTTAGCACAGAGTTGTGCTAGATGTCCCCACTCACCACATTCAAAACATTGGGGACCTTTGAAGGGTTGACTAGCGGGTCTTGTTATAACAGTTCCTGGAATACCTACACTGCCAGGTCGGGATTGTGAACCTTCCCACTCAGATCTGCGTATCATTGAATTTGGCCACCTTCACACATTTGTTGATCTATTGACGGTGGTCGAGGGTCCATTGACCATTCTGTTGGGTGCTGCATACGCCATCATTTACCTTTGACCTGCCTTTTGGTATGCCGATGCAATGTTCACTGCTTTCATCAGACTAGGAGGTTGGTGCTGTCTAACCCATTGTTGTGTTGGAGCTGGTAGCACATCTATACATTGTTCTAATACAATCTTCTCTGCCATTTCTTGAGTTGAGGTGTTTGAGCTTTGTAGCCACTTGTCGCCTAATTCTTCAATCCGATAAAATAATTGTCTCCGGTTTTCCTCATTTTGTAAGTTGATTTCTCTAAATTTAATCCGGTATGCCTCCTCATCATGTCCCAACCTTTTAAGTACTACTCTTTTCATGTCGACATCATTGGTGTCACCTGTCGGATTGGCAGCCTGATATGCACTTTGCATCTTCCCCGTCATCAGGGGAGCAATGAAATGACACCATCATTCAGCTGGTCACTGGGCATTTCTCACCACCCTCTCAACATTTACAAAGAAATGGGCTGGATCTTCTCTGGGGGTATAATTTTATAGTATAGAAGCTGGTACCTGAGCATGTCTTCTTAGGTTAGTGGCATCAATTAGTTGTGCCTGTTGAACTTGTAGTGCTTGTTGGAATGCCTGGCGTTCTGCTTGTGCCTTTTGACTCTGTAACTGCAGTGTGTGTTGTAAAATATGCTGCCCTTCACTTAAACTCTATATTAGAACATCCATTGCTTTGTGCCTTATCCCATCGCTGCCACCAAATGTCAAGTTTCAAAATGGGAATAATGGCAATCACTGTAGATGGTCTGTAAAAACGGTCAACTTTTATTCAAACTGAAAACAAACTTTTAACTGCAAGAAAGATTCTCTGTATTTGTTTAGAAAATGAGCTTCTCTTCACTGCTGGAGTGAAATTTCTTTAAATTCTTCCAGAAGCTGTGCCAGAATCAGTCTCTCAACTTGTCACTTAGACAGAACTTTTCTTATCTACTAAATTTAACTTGAACGTTCTCCAGCCACTTCCAATCACATCTTAAAAGTATTGGCATTCTTTCTTTTCTAGTTTTTATTTTTCTCTCCTTCCACATTGCACTCTATTTCTTATTATTAAAGCCTGACTTTTTCTTTATCCTTTCATTTGTCTCTTTTCCTAGCTGCAGTTCCACTGATGGCTCCTAGAGGTCCTTGCAGCAGGCTTAACATGAATTCTTGGTACCTGCAGTTCCACTGGTGGCTCCTAGAGGTCCTTGCTACCTGGGCCTTTCCTTTCTCTACATTTGGGAAGCAAGATCAGTTGTTTCGACTTGCCCGATCTCCGCTTCACTTCTCTCTGCACTCCTGCAAACTCAGCTGTCAGTTATCAGCTGTTCATTGAGCTTCTCCTTTCACGGACCTCACACTCCAATCAATGTTTCTTCCTCTAACTATTTTTTTAAAAAAACGGTTTAACTGAAGATCATTTTCAGGGCTACTTTCTAAGAAGTCCAGGCATAACTGCTCTCTTTTTCATCCTCTGTAACCTGGCAACCAGAACACACAGGAGACTAGCTTAGATAAAAGCACCTACAAAGTTAATCTCTTTTCCCATTTGCTATTTAAAATGTCCTTTATCATGTATATGTCCCACCCTTGTTCAATCATTCCTTCATATTCAGAATAATGCTGTGAGGTGCTGTGAGGCCGGATGTCATCAGATAACATCCTCTGGTTTCATATATTTCAAACACTCATGTGATTGACCCTTTCACAGGGACCCCTGGGGATATTGTATATACTCATCTGGGAAGTCATCCCCTTCGGCACTGCCACCTTGCTTTACACTCTGGGGTTCCATCCTCCCCTCCATAGTCTGATAGTCTGGTGCGGGGGGGGGGCAGTACAGCCCTGACCAGGCTAATCAATAACACTGTATTGGCTACCTGGAGCCCTTGCTGGGCCACCATAGGGGTGACCTCAATTACGCAAGGTGTGACCCCTTTTCCTGGGTCAGGACTCCCTGCCACCATAATTCAAATTATCCACCTGCTGGCTGGGCTTTTTCTCAAAGGCATAGTCCTCTTGTGATTCCTTTGATAATGGGATTGGCTTCCCTATGGTAGCTCTTATCAGAGGATGTTTGAGGAGGCCAATCGGGGGATTTGGGGCAATTTCAGTGATGGCTTTTTCGTGGTCTTTCGATCACACAATTAGATTTAGCCATAAGAAGTGGGGGCCCATCCCCTATGTCGCACAAGAGCCCCTCAATTTCTGCGATAAGAATGTTAACATCCTGAATAGGTTTAAACAATCCCTTAGCCCCGCCTCCTGGGGATATTTTGGTTGTAGCCTTTCATTATAGCAGGACTATAGTTATGATTAATAAAATACTTCAGGTACTTTGGGCTGTTAAGAGGCAAGTGGCACGTAAAAAACTCAGCAAGTGCGGTAATGATGTAATGCTGCCCATAAATCAATCACAATAAAAGCATTTTTTAAAACACATATTAAAAGCAATTAAAACACAGTTAAAAAGAAATACAAAGCGCTGAAAAGTTTGCACAAATCAGTGAGAAGGGAGGTGCTGTTTTACTTAGACCGTGTAGGTCGTTATGTCCAAAGTATGATAAAAGGTGGAGGGATGCCTGACAGGCTAAGGGGGCATCCATAGTACGACTCCCCCTCCTCCTCTAGTTCACCAACCAAGTACAAGTAAAAATAATTCCAAAATGAAAGCTATTCCAGCCCGGTAAGAGAGTTCCATGTACTGGAGTTACCACAGTATGCAAGCTGCTCGAAGGTCCCTACACCAACAATGTCCCCCTGCAGAGAGGACCGAAGCAAATAGTCTTGCTCAGGCTGACTCCAAGGTGATGAGAAAGTACAACAACCAGATGAGTGGCACGTTCACACATATGAACCACAATATCCAGGGTGGTCCATTTACTTAGACTAGGGTTTTGTTGTGCAAGTGGAGATTGCAAGGCGTGCTCACAGAACACACGGCAGGCTCCTTCTCCAGGCAGCCCACTTCTCCAAACAGCCAATGGGTCCCAACAGATGCCCTTAACCCGCAGCTCGGCTTAACCGCTTCGGGGACCTCCAGGAAATTTTGATGAAAAGGGGGCGTGGCCAAGGAGCCGGACAGAGCTTCCGCTCAAACACAGCCAACGGCTCCCAACAGCTGCCCTTAACCCGTAGCTGGGCTTCCCCGCTCCAGGGACCTCTTGACAATTTTAATGAAAAAGGGGGCGTGGCCAAGGAGCAGGACAGAGCTTTTGCTGAATCACAGCCAACGGCTCCCAACAGCTGGCCTTAACTTGCAGCCGGGCCCCTATATTGTGTTTTCTCACCCAACCCTTTTCTTTTGTGGCCTTTCAATCATCAGTTCACGTGACAGATATTTTCCAAAACACATCTTGCAAAATTGCTGCAGTAATTTTGCAAGATTTCCACAAGCCAAAAATGTTTTACCCCAAATGGGCTCCCCAACGCACCACAGCTCACTTCAACTTCACATGTTGCCCTATTTCCTCCTCCGCATATAGCCTTATGTGAATGAACTTCCCTTTGTTCTTCCAAATGACAATTTCAGCACTTCAGTTTTCCCAGGATTCCTGAAGGAATCACATGAAACGCCAAAACAGAACAACGAAAGGACTCTCCGTCTCCCTGCTGCAAAGCAACATGGGAGATATGTCAATGTTTTTTGGGAGCACAGGACACCACTTTCTCAACTGAATATTTTATTCACCACTGGATGGATTTACCACAAACAAGCAAAGGGACCTCTGCAGAACTTTGTGCCCAGCTTGTTTCTTATTTGGTGCAAATCTGTCCAGTGATTTTCACGCTATAATGCTCAATAAAATAACTTTTTCATCTATGAAAAAATGCTGAAAACAGGGGTGGAGGTTTGTTTTCGTAGGAACTTGTCCATCCATTAAGACATGGTCTCCAGAATTTCGAGTGTGGCGGAAAATTGAATTCATCCAATACTTCCAGTGTAAGAAACATGAGGGTATTTTCACTCCTACTCCCCTTGGATCCTCTACACAGGTGGGCAGGGAAAGGCCATTACTTTTGGATCCTGACCTTGTGTATGGACAAGCGAGGGAGGATCACCTGGGTGGGGGGTCTTTGGGAATGGGGTACCTTTATGCAAGACATGGTATCCCCCTTATCCTAGTGACAACTAGTCTAACCCTACCCCGGCCTTTATGGGTTACTGTAGACCAGCTCCCCTTTTTTCCACTCTTGGGGTACTTGACAGTACTGAGATGAGGAAGAAACAACTGAGACCATTCCAGAGGACGGCTCCTACAGAGGAGAGATGTCTACCCCCACTCTTTGCTTAGAGAAGCTCAGGATTCACAGGGAGTTAGAGCTAGCAGACTGAACAGCTCTATAAGGGGATTATTTAGGGAAGGTAAGTTGGAGATAGCGTGGTCTCAGGCTCCAGAAGCTATTGTGGATGATGCAGAGGGTCTTGAATTTGATCCTAGCAGCAACCGGGAGCCAGTGGAGAGAAATTAGGCATGGAGAGGTGCAGTCCCTGGGCTTGAGGCCAATAATACGTCTTGCAGTCTTATTCTGAGTGAGATGGAGGGGACACAGGGAAGATGAAGGGACATTAAGGAAGAGGTTTTACAGTAGTCTAGCCTAGAAAGTACCAGAGCTCTGTAGACATTGAGTTTCTGGGGGAAGGTGAGGAAAGGGAGAATACCTCAGAGGAGGTGCAGTTTACAGTGTGCCATCTTGGCCAGGACCGCAATGTGAGGAGAGAATGAGAGAGAATCAAAGATGACCCCAAGGTTTTTTTTGGCTCACAAGAGGGTGAGGGGAGGTGGCCCATAGAGGGCAGCAAGCCGGAGGGTGGGCCGGTGGGAGCTGGGGCCCCAAAGGAAAGGATATCGATCTTACTGGCATTGTGGCAGAGATCATTGGCAGTGCACCATGACTGAATGGCAGTCAGACAGTCAGGGATGAGAGAGAAGGGAGAGGAGCTAGGAGAGGGAAGCATGAAAGAGAGCTGTGTGTCGTCTGCATAACAGTGGAAGTGAGCAGAAGACGAGGAGATCAAATGGGCCAAGGGGACAAGGTAGATATTGAAAAGCCATGGCAAGAGGATTGATTCTTGTGGGACGCTCCAAGCGGAGAGTGTGATAGGGGATAGAAAAGGGCCCAGTGGGAGGGTCTGTTGGAGAGGAAGGAGTCCAGCCAGTCCAGAGCCATACCTGTGATACCCAGGGTGGCACACAGCTGATTTATCAGGCTGGCATGGTTGACCGTTTCAAAGGCGGAGGAAAGATCAAGGAGGATAAGAACAGAAGGAGAGCAAGTGTCAGGATTAGAGGGCAGGTAGTCACAGGTGTTCAGAAGAGTAGTTTCCATGCCCCTGGCAGCTCTGACGTCAGGCTGATGGTCATGGAGACAGTCGACAGAGTCGGAATGTTGAGTCAGTTGGGAGATGGCAACCTTCTCGAGGAGTTTGCCCAGGAAGGGGGTGATGGAGAAGGGTGATAGTTAACAGGGCAGGAAGGGTCAGCAGAGGACTTTTTAAGGAGGGGATGCACAAGGGAGTGCTTGATGGGTTGAGACATGGATCCAGTGACAAAGGAGTGGTTAAAGAAGTCAGTTAGGGAAGGCACAAAGGAGGCAATTTTGTCCTTAATACTTCTAGAGGAAAAGGGAA
Source organism: Ambystoma mexicanum (assembly GCF_040938575.1). Taxonomy (NCBI): domain Eukaryota; kingdom Metazoa; phylum Chordata; class Amphibia; order Caudata; family Ambystomatidae; genus Ambystoma; species Ambystoma mexicanum. The sequence goes on from NC_090940.1 coordinate 576,834,843, forward strand.
GTGCCTGTTTAGGGGAGACTTTCATATGGAGGGTTACTCTAGCAACCTCATCCAGTGATATGTGAGAGAAGGAGACGAGATGTGGGGTAGGGAAGAAGGGAGGCATACTTGCAGAAGATGGAGAAGGGAGGGGCTAGAAGAGAGGGAGGACAGAATGTTTTAGTTTGCAAAATGAAATGGGAGGCCAGAGAAGTACATAGGGTCAGGGATGGAAGGAAAGATGTGGAGACTGCAGAAGGATTGGCGGGTTCCTTGCACATTTTGAATGGTTCAGTACAGTTGTTAGTGGCTCTGTAGATGCTGGCTTAGCAGTGAGCCCTTTTCTTAGAATGAATGGAGAATCTGTAATGCCTTCAGAGCAGGTGACAGGCCAGTTTGTCAGAGGATGCGTCTGAAGCCTGCCACTTCTGCCCAGCCACTCTGCACTTGCGTTTCTAAGCAGCTTGGTCAGAGTCATACCATGTGTTACACTTGGAGGCAGGCTTCATTTGATCCTCATGACAGGGGTAGGGAAATCAAGGGTTTTTGTGTTAGAAAAGTGAAGATTAGCGAGGACAGAGTCAGCGAGGGTGGCCGATGCAGGAAAGGGAGAGTGAATGAAGGTGGTAGCAAAGGCAACAACTGACACTCACTCCATCGGTCGAATGATGCAGAAGGAGACAGGCAGTGCCAGTAAAGGCATAGTAGGGGAATCTAAGGGATTCAGATGAGAAGACAGGAGGAAGTGGTCAGACCAGAAGAGAGGAGTAGTGCAAAGGTTGGAGGTAGGAATGTCAGAGGAGATGAGGCTAAGCAGGTGACTACGGGCAGCCTCATTCTGCTGGTGAGACCCTCCTGGGCAATTTAGATTTTTTGTTGCTGTTTGCTTTTGTGCCTCTTGCCTCCTTCTTCCCTTCTCCCACCGTGTTTCCTTTCTGCTTGTTCCCCTCCCACCCTCCTTCCCGCCTCCCAGCCCACCCACCACCCAGATTGGCCACCCATTCTTCATTACTGACCTTTCCAGGGCAGCCCCTGACCGGCAGCCCCCACAGCTAAGGGCCTCTAGGCAAAGGGCGGCTCCCATGGAGTCGGCTCCTGGTTGTGTCTGCAAGTGTCCGCAAGGTAAGCCAGTTGCCAGCCATCAACCGGCAATGACTAAGGAAGGTAGGAGCAGCCCTGGCTAGTTATTAGAGCCTGCACTCTACCCTGACAACCCTGCCCCATAGCAGATGCTGGTGGCTGTGGCAAGCAAGAAGATAATGTGTACTTCTTAGGCTCTGAGATACAGGCTGATCTGGTGAGCTGCGCCAGGTGCTGTGGTCATGAGAAGATTGCAGATCAAAGTGGCACTCCAGCTCCAGAGGAATACCAATAGGACAAGGCTGACTGAGGGTGATAGCGTGTGAGGCAGCAGTTCATTACGTTGTTTAAAAACTTGTGCATTGTTTTATTTGCTGCTATACTGGCATGGGATGTAGATGGCAGCCCTGCATATGGCTTGTGCAGTGTCACGTGGAGGTGTCACATGGGTGATCATGTGACACTGTCAATAAAAGTCGGCGCATGGCTCCCCATGCGCCTGTTATGACCCACCATCTATGCCTCCTGTGTGCATTCATTGTGCGCATGCGGGTGTGGGGTCAGGCCATACCAGGCCCCATAACAGATGGCACATTATCATTTAAATTAATTAACCCTACTCAAAGACAGTCGCCATACATGCCTTATCATTAGTTTTGTTCTTGATACAGTATATTCAAGCTCTGTGACCAATCCCTTATTCTGCTACTCACCTTGGCTGATCTCCAAGACCCTGGATTCCTATTGGCTGGTACCTTCCAGCAACTGGTGTCAATTGAAACAGGCAAGATGCCCACTAGAAGTGTTGGATCGGGTCAAATAAGTCTAAGAAAACGGCATAAAACAACTTCCCAAAAATATTATGGACAATAAGCAAGCACAAGGGCAAAGTGGCTCATAACAAGTAAACTTGTCAACAATGCCTACAAGGTTTTGAAAATTTTACTGAATGATCACAGAGCACTTACGATTCCCATGGCCATGTGCGGGAAGGCCACCAAGTTCTTATTTGACTTTCGGATTATGGGATATTTTTTCTTCACTATTTGAAAGCTAGGAAAACTGTAAATCCCAGAATTCTAAGCAAAAACAGGACTGGGTGGCCTACTCACACACTGCCATGGGAAACTTGTGAGCTCTGTAATCAGTGCTTTTGAAATGCTGTATTCTGCACATCCCCTGTAAACAGGTATAGAGTGTACTGAATAAGGTAGTACTACGGACATTTGGAGCTGTAAGGATGGAAAGGGTACGAGTCAGCCTTTGAGACCAATGGCTAATCGCTAGCACTAACGTGAATTGGGGGTTAGATTCTATTAAGCAACACAGGGTGAGAATTATGCATCAAACTCAGCTGGCAGAGCAGAAGACTCTCCTCCTGCCCTAGGATGAGCATGTCGTCCAGGTAAATGGTTGCCCTTACCCCCCTGCACCACAGGAAAGTAATTGCAAGCCTCAACAGCTTGGTGAAGGACCATGGTGCCGAGGAGAGAACGAACAAACAAACGGGAGAGACGCAAACTGCCAAAACTGACCCTGCCTGTGAAACTGTACATATGCTTGATGAGGAGGGAAGACGGGGACCACCAAGTACGCCTCCCTCAAGTCTATATTGCCCATTCAATCCCCCTGCAGATGGGTGTCTCTCAACAGATTAATCCTCTCCTTCTTGAAGTGGTCGATAAACCTCAAAGGAATTGAGGGCCTTCAGATTGATAACCAACCTGAACTCCCCATGTGTTTTGGGTACCAAAAAGATGAAACTGAGAAAATGGGAACCCAACATCGCAGCGGGAACCACCACCCCCTTCTGAATGAGATTGCGCACCTCTGCATCGACCCAAGCATGCCCCTCCTGACTGAACACTAACGGACGAGAGCAAACCACCTGAATGGTGGGACAATAAAACTATATGTGGAAACCCTGCACTGTCTGAAGGACTCAAGCGTCCGTTGTGAGAAGAGACGCATTGTGAGCAAAACAAATGAATCCTCCATCAAGCTCTCCTGGGCAAGCATCATTTAAATGCAAAATGCTCATCTGAAGTGGCACGACCGCGGCCTGCTCCTCTTTACAAACAGCCTCTTCGCTGCATCCTTTGCTGTGGAAAGAAGGCATCAGTTGTGCATCTGGAGCTGAATAAACCTGAATGCCCTCTAGGTGCAAACTGCGCTGACCGTGAGGAGCCCTGAAATTGACAGCCAGAGGAGTGGGCTCTACATCTACCAGCCTTGACAAAAATACCAGTGGTCAGGGCCTTCTTGATGTTACTCTGTGCCTTATCAAGGGCGGTAAATGTATGCACAAAAAAAAAGAGAGTTCAGAAACGAACCTCACCCCAAACAGCAACCCTTGAGCCTTAGGGCCTGCCTCCGCTGGGGACATATCTGCGAGATTGGGGTCTGGGTGCATCAGCAACTCCTTATGCCGCTCTGAAGACAGAGCTGTGTAAGCATTGCCGAACAGGCAAACACAATGCTGCACCCAGCCTCTGAGTACAGCCACATCCAGAGGGGTGTCATACACTGCGCTCACCTCCAACATATCAAAGACCTGTGTAAGGTGCACCAGGACATCCAAGAGCATGGCCTGGTGGGATTACCCAAATTGACCTTTTACAATTGAACTTTTGCACCATTGACCTAATTATAGTGGTCCTAATTGACCTTCTGCACAATTGACCTTTATATTATTTTAGTTATTTTATATATGTATTGGGTTGGTTTTGGATTATAAATAATAAAAGGGGATTGGGTGGCAGGTTGCAGGGGTTTTTGGAGTGGGTGGCAGGCTGTGGGGGGTTTCCCCCCACATATATGTCCTAATTGACCTTCTAAAATGGGTCAATTCTCCCGAGGTAAATTCTCCCGAGGTCATTTGTGAAAAGGTCAATTAGTATACAACCGTCCTGGCAAGATCTCAGTGCCTTATCAATACTTTATAGGGTCTTTATTCTTTTGTTTGACAGAAAACCACCATAGAATCGTCAATTTCAGGAGTTGCTGTGACTTTATTAGGGAGGGACGCGGACAGTATGATCTTAGCTTATTTCGGGTGTCCTTTTCCATGGCTACCTCACCCAGTGCTGCATAAAGGAAGTAACCACTTCCCACAGCCGCCACTCAGCCGAGCGAAGAGCTGGATATCAACAGAATCAAAGAATGGCTCCCACAACATATTCGGGAACACCTTTCTTCCCTCTTGGCATACCTCCTTTTTAACCTTCCTCCTATTTGGGGGCAAATTATAATTTACAGAAGAATAAGAGGAGGATTTCAAAATAGGAACTATATGTTAACCCTTATCACCACTCCTATGCCTCTTTCGGGACGGGGACCCCCTGCTCACATGTTTAGTTTTCGCTACACAATTATGGGGCATGGCACCCTCTGCCTCAGGAACCTCTGACGACCCTTTTGCCCCTTTCAGGCAGTCAGAAGCAGCATCTAGGTTATTGTTGAAGTCCCATAAAACATTATTCACTGACTCCAGAGTAAAACCTGTGACCTGAAGCTCCCTGCTTAACTGGGACATCATTCCACTCTAAGGAGCTAGCCTGACTAATTAGGAGGCCCTCTTCATTATCTCCTGTCAGTATTAGTTCCTCACCCCTAGCATCTGACATGGTTTTATTTAAAGCTATGGGACAATACACTGCATTAAATTCCAGCAGAACAGTAGCAGAATGGGCAACAAAAACTGTCTTAAACTCTGCAGCACACACCAACCTCAAGCAGAGGTTAACCCTCACCCCAGCATACCCAACCACGCCACACAGATGAGGGTAGGGAGGCCGAGCAGCAGGGGTATTGCTAGGTCTGGAAAAGACCCGGGGCTACGCTGATATCAGAGCTGTCAGGACTGGGGGCTAGCTAGCCTTTTTGTTGTAGCTCCTGAGATTCTATCGGGGCTACAACCAAAAGACCAGGGGCTATAACCTCCTTAGCCCCCCTCCCAGCAACGCCTCTGCCGGGCAGGCCAAGACTCACAGCATCAAAGTAACGGGTAGTACATGCCCAGAAGGCGAGCAAGCTTTCCCTCAGCGAAACGCTGAGCGAAGTGTTCCATGCGGACCCACAGTAGCTAAATATTACAGCGGAGGCCCTGCGACAATACCAGGAACGGTTTTAGTGAAACAAAGTAGCCCCAAAAATGGCATTGTCACATTGGCCCTACGCGCACACACACACACACACACACTCTCGGCACAAGGACCTCCCCTCGGGCTTGCACTGGAGGATAAAACGCTGCTTCCGAAGTTGCGTTAAGCAAAACAATACTGCTCCCAGGAGCAGCGACAGGAACATGAGCAGCACTCGCATCACCTGAGCAATGAACCTCAGACCCCATCGATGCTATAAAACGAACGGCCCGCTGGGGCACCGCACACTGGAAAGAAAACTCTGCATAAGCATGGTCTGAACCTAAAACAAAAGTGACCAAAGCATTTAACAACCACCTATAGCATTACAGTAAATACACACTAGAATGAAGCACAATAAAGCTCGAGCTGTAGGCAAAAGAAACGTATCTGCTGGTCAAGCAGCAAAGAAGAGGATGAAGGACTGGCAGCATGGACATTTATAGGAGGGAAAAGAGCCTGATTGCCTCTATGCCAGGACAATCCATCTTTGATTGGGGCCTTTTGTTCTTTTTCACATGTTGGTATACTGTTTGAAAATGTTTTGGTTTTTCCAAAAACATTTTCAAATATTTGCTGCTGGTTGTCAGTTAAGGAGTTTTAATGCATAATAGGAATCCTCCCGTCTCGACATAGCATTGTCAAACCTATGATTCATCACTAACGGTGTGGACCGAGGCAAGCATGGGATGCGTGAAAAACGTGAAGCAGGGAGACGCACGTTGTGAGGCCCACGTGACCCAAGTTCAATAAAAAGTGGGGATGTCCGTCTTCAGTGCTGGATATGTGTTGTTCTGTCTTGCTCTCGTTCTTCCATTGATCTACAGGGAGCATAACACAGTTCTCAACTCACACGCTTTTGACAGGTGTCACCCGCCTTGTAAACAGCTGACTCACCCGCCAAAAATAAAATCGGGTGTTTTCACCCGCCTTTGCGACACAAATAGTTGAGAGCTATGCATAACATAAAATTAGACTTTTTAATGTCACCAGGCAGAAATACTTTTTCCTCCTTATGCTCAAGCACTAGATGATTTATTTATTTTGTGTATGCTCCCGATGGTCGTTGAGCCGTGAGACACTAGGCTGTATTGCGTTTGCTTCAATGGGCTAACTGGCTGGGTATGAAGTAATGGTATAACCTTCAGACTGCTATGCTTAGCTGTTTCCCAAAGAATACTGTGTCACATAATCACAACATGTATTGCACCCTTCAAGAAATGCGTCTTGGAGGTAAATAAAACACAGGCTTATATTTGAAAGGGAAAGAGACATTGTTGTGGGTGAGAGAGGGAGATGTAGTAAAAGGGAGTCTGCCAGAGAGAAACCGTGTAACAGTGTATATGAAAGAGGGGGAGAGAGAGAAGTGCACTTTTCACATACACAGACTGACAGCTTGAGTTAACGATACACTGTTTTCGCATATATAATGCATTTTGTAACAATGGAATGACAGGGAAGGAAACATTTGCAACAGTTTCAAATGAAATCATTTAAGAACATACCTAAACAGAAAACATGCATCACTATTATTTTAAAATGTACGCATTTGAAGTTCTTCCGAACTGTAGTGATTGGCAAGAGTAAGGCTCGCATAAAGCGAGCTGTAGACAGAGTAGAGGGTGAACTCACTCAGGTAGGGTGATTTTTGGCAGGGGGTAATGTACAGCAGCTGCAGGAAGGCCCGGAAATTCGAGTCTTGCCAATAATCCGGAAGAGGGAGCCATCTGAAGAAAGAGATCAGCCACTATCCCTCTGTTTAATGAAATGCTTGACGCACAGAGGGCCTCATTACGGCTTTGGTGGTAGCCATGCCGCTATTGGCGGCATGGCTGCCACCAAAACCGGGTCCGGGTTCCCTTAATGGGGAATTACTGGGCCATTCCGAGTTTGGACTGCCCGGTAATTCCTCCTTCCAGGTACCCGGACCGGGACCTTCCCCATTCCCATTTGATCCCCCATAATGCTCAATCGGAATGTGGGAGGGAGCTAACTATGGCCCGATTACGACCGGCCCATTGTTTGCTTCCTCTTCCCCTCGCGGGACCCGGTAAGGACGCCTGGTTTTACCAGGCATCCTTACCGGGTCCCGCGAGGGGACCTCGTAATCAGGAGGAATGGTGTCAACGGGCCCACCACCATTAGCGGAGCCCGCTAACCCATTCCGACTGAATTGTAATGAGGCCCTGAGAGTTGGTCCCAGAGGAACATAGAGGTCTAGAGAGAGAGTATTTAGCAAGAGCAAGTTGTAGATAACGTGGTCCCCGGCCCCAGACAGCCTTGTGGATGATGCAGAGGGATTTGAACTTGATGCTTGCAGCAACCAGGAGCCAGTGAAGAGTTTTTAGAGCAGGAGAGATGCGGTGCCTAGGCTTGAGGCCAAGGATAAGTCTTGAGGTCCTACT